>NC_092872.1:760454974-760754974 GCF_028372415.1 Notamacropus eugenii
CCCATTCTTCCAGTCGGGGCATCTTCTCGATCTCTGTAAGGCACTTTTCATTCTGTCTCATTCTTATTGTTCATACCACCTCTCTATTTATCATTTGAAAATTTAATTAACTTTCTGTTTAGCTTTTAGACTGATCATTAATGAAAATGTTAATGAAACTGGACTGATTACTGAGCCTCAGAACCTTGAGAATGACGTCTCCAAATCGATCGGAGGCCATCCATCACTCCTGAGCCCCAGCCTGCACGCAAGGGTGTGAGTATAGCTGCATGTGTCTGGATGTGCCTGTGTGTGAATGCATGCCTCTATGTGTGTGAATGTGTGTCTGCATATGACCGTGTGTGCAGGGTTTTTTCATTTGTGCACAAGCATGTCTACATGTATATGCATGTCTGCATGTGTGTGAAATGATACATGTTTGTGTGTGTGCGTGTGTGTGTGCCAGGTGAAAGAGATAAACTTGCTTGGATCCATTTTTCAAGTCAGCTACATAATGAAGTATCTTGCTAACAATGATGTGATGAATATGCACCACAGGCTGTCCCAGGCTTGTGTAATGTTGCTGAGGCTGTCAGAAACTCCATGGTGAGCTTGGGCCTGGGTAAATCCCCCACGTCATTATTTCTCTATGATCACCTCTCTGCTCTCAGAAAGCTTTCCTGACAGATGTGCCTGGATCTTTCTTGGCTGATGTTTGCTGTGGTCTGGCCCAAGAAGGCTGCTGGTGCAGAGGGGGTCTGAGGGGCTGTAACAAAGATCCCCCATAATCCAGAGAAACCATCTTCTTTCTTCCCCTGTTTGATTTATGATTCCTTGTCTTTGTGACCAAGGGGTTGGCCTCAGAGCCAGGAAAGTCCAGGTTCAAGTTCTGCCTTTGATACATGCCAACTCTGTGACCCTGGAGAAAGCTTGACCCATCAGGGAGTATCCCAAGCTGCTCTCCGAAGACCTGAAGGGCTGAGGGGGTGGTAATCTGAGCAGCTAGAGGAAATGTCCCCATTGTCATTTTATTAATGACATCACAAATCCATTTCCTATGCCCATGTTTCATCCCTTCGGTCCTTAATCTACTCATTTACATGATCAAAAACTCTCCTAGAAAATGGGCGGGGTGAGTGCGATGTGAACCTGGGCATCTCTAAAGCTCCTTCTGTGGCTTTAGATGTCACACAAACCTTAGTCATGGCTTCTTACCTCAGTGACACTACACACCAGCCTGACTCCCTCATGTGTTGCCTCTGCTCCTCACTAATGCGGTGACTTTCTGAAAATTTCGTGGTGCCTCAGTTCTCTCCTCTGTCCAATGAGGGTCTCTAAATCCCCACTAACCTCTACATTTTGTAAGCTCATGACTCAGAGTTGGCAACGAATAGATGGAAGCCAAGCATCTAGGACCTTGGCCATGCATCA
Source organism: Notamacropus eugenii (assembly GCF_028372415.1). Lineage (NCBI taxonomy): Eukaryota > Metazoa > Chordata > Mammalia > Diprotodontia > Macropodidae > Notamacropus > Notamacropus eugenii. Next base: position 760,456,385 of record NC_092872.1, read on the forward strand.
AGACCAATAAGGAGAACCTGACATAGGAGATCTCTCTGCCTCATGCTGGAAGTCTCTTATGTCCCTTTATAGGACTGGAGTGAATGAATGTGAGAGGATGAGGATTCCAGGCCTATGGATGGGATCAAGAGCACCCTTTGTAAGCACCACCATGCTATGGACTCTTAGACCATGAACAGACTGAGAAAAAAGCACCAAGATGGGAAAGAAATGACTGGAAACCATAAAAATTCAGATTTGGAAAGAATCACAGAGGCTGCCCACAATGAGGACCCTTGAGGGCGCATCTCATTAGCTCACTCACTCTGTCTCTATTCAAGTCATTAACTAAAACATATTTTAAGCACAAATGCTTGAGGCTCCGCAGTGGAAACCTCGAGCCCTCCCACCAAGAGGTGGAAAACACTTACTGACCATTCTTTGATCATGCAGCTGGTGCTGTCAGCCCCAAGCTTAGCCAATGTTTGTTTGAAATCTAGGTGACATGTGGGGCAGCTAGGTGGTGCAGTAGAGAGAGCACCAGTGCAGGAGTCAGGAGGACCTTGAGTTCAAATCTCACCTCAGCCACTTGACACTCACTAGCTGTGTGACCTTGGGCAAGTCACTTAACCCCAATTGCCTCATCCTGGGTCATCTCCAGTCATCTTGATGAATATCTGGTCACTGAATTCAGATGGCTCTGGAGGAGAAGTGAGGCTGGTGACCTGCACAGCCCTCCCTCACTCAAAAAACAAAGTCATGTCATTATTTCTCTGATAGCATGGTCTTCTTCAGCAGCGATGGACGAACACACACATAGGTGACGTAGTTATAGACTTCCTCTGATACACCATTAAAGAGGAAACAGGGTAGTTTGGCATAACCTGTTGTTACAAAAGTCAGAATGGCTCTTTGGAAGAACCACTTCCTTTTCCTGAATGGCCACTCACTATTCATTTAGAGATTGAGGTCCAGCTGTATCTCACAGGTTCTATTCCTTCCTTCCTTCCTTCCTTCCTTCCTTCCTTCCTTCCTTCCTTCCTTCCTTCCTTCCTCTCTCTGTCTCTCTTTGTCTCTCTGTCTCTCTCTGTCTCACTCTCTCTGTCTCTCTCTCTCTGTCTCTCTCTGTCTCTCTGTCTCTCTCTCTGTCTCTCTGTCTCTCTCTCTCTGTCTCTCTCTCTCTCTCTCCCTTCTCATCTGTCTCTCTCTGTCTCCCCCTCCCTTCTCCTTTTTTGGAATACTGAGACATCCTTTCCCATTTTCCACTATATTCCAAAGGTCACCGACAATGGCTCTGCAAGTAAATCGACCAGTTGTTTTGTTGCTTACTCTTCTTAACCCCCATCCCTGGCCTCTGTCCAAGCTCAGCTTACATAACATCTCTTATATGAGACTTTGCAGGTCTCCCCAGTAGCCAATGAGCCCCCTGTCCATTATCTTACATTTCTTCTTACGTAGACTGATATATTTGCGTGTCTCCCTTGAAAGGAGAGTAGGTTCTTTGATGTCAGAAATTGTTTCATTTTACCTTTGTATCTCCAGAATGTAGAACAGTGCCTGACACACAGTAGGTACTTAATAAATGTTTATTGATTGAGTGCTTATCATTCATTTCTCCCTGGTTACTTGAACTCATCAAGCGTGCTTTGGTGCCTCCTCTGCATCCCCCTGCTGAACTTGAGTATAGACTCCCTACCAGCCTCTTCTCTTTTCTTTTTTTCTAATCTGAAGCTCATTCTTAGCAAAGAAGAAAAAAAACAAATGAAGGGCTGAGTGGATCTTCCAGGTCCCATCCATGGATCACAGCGGCGGGTCTGGAAAGAGCTCAAAGGTCATCCTGAATGTTGTCACAAATGCAGAGATTTCAGCTTGGAGGGGCCTAAGGGACTTGGGACACAAGCTCCAAGAACTTCAATGTCTGAGAAGGGACTGGATTTGCATTCAGTCTCTGAGTCCAGCGGACTTCCCACTGGAGCACATTGTCACTCTTTGCAGCTGCCATGGCTGAAATGTGAGTAGGAGAAGCAAGACCAACCAGATGAGGAGAGCAATGAACCAAGTGCCCAAGGCTGCTGTCCACTGCTGCTCACCTTCCTCCTCTGTGGAATAGGGAGGGCTGCCTCTGTCCTGCTCCCCTTCCAGGGGTAGGTGCTATGTGTATGAGCTGAAGAGAATCTCTAGTGAGAACACCCTAATTTCATTCATGTATGAAAAGACTTCCATGCTGAAAAAAGCACTAAACTGTCTTGATTTGGCTCCTGAGGCTGAAACCAAGAGCTGGGGGGGTGGGGGGGGGGTAGGAGGAAAGGAGAGGGAAAGGGAATGGGAGAGGGAGAGGGAGAAGGAGGGGGCGAGATTGCAGAGCAAAGTACAGAGTAAAAACACAGGAAAAAAGAAAAGGAAAACACTAATGATTTTAATCTCTGTTAAAGGAATGGGTAACATACCTTAGAGGTGAGGGGTTACTCTTCCCTGGGCTCTACAGGGTTGAAGGTCACTTTTTAATGTGTTGTTAAAAGAGATTCTTACTGGAAGTTCAGCTGGACTAGTGACTGATGACTCTTCCATCTCTGAGAACCTGGGTGATGAACAATTAGGGGTGAAAGAACCTTGAAAATGTCTAGGATGAATGGAGGTATGCAGACTGTGGGAAGGGGGCAGCAGGAAGGGGTCCCAGCTGGGGACATCTAAGCAGGAGGACCCTGCTCTGTAACAGGTAGATGGGATGAGTACAGAGGAGATCCAGAAACAAACACTTGTGAGAAGGGAGAGAGGGAACTAAGGAAGCCTGGGCCAAGCAGGTGCACAGTTCAATTTTTTCATTCTGAAGATCTCAGCAGAAAAAGGTGAGGAATCTCATGAACAAAGATTTGGGGAGTGTGTGTGTTGTGTGTGTGTGTGTGTTTGTGTGTGTGTGTGAAAGAGAGAGAGAGAGAGAAAGAGAGAGAGAATGTGTGTGGGAATGTGTGTGTGTGTATGAAAGAGGATGTGTTTGTGTGTGTGTAAGTGCGTGAGTTAGTATGGGTGAGTGAGTGAGTGTGTGTGTGTGTGTGTGTGTGTGTGTGTGTGTGTGTGTGTGTGTAGGGGGGATACTCATGGAAGAACTGATGTTGGGTCACAGGCCATCGGGAAAAAGGAGGAGTGAGCTGAGGATGCACGTTAAGCCCATCAGCCTGATGGCCTGGAAGGATAAAGAAGCTGCAAGCATGATCATTTATCATCCTATCGAATGATGGCTGATCAGTATGCTGGTTATGTTAATCCTGTGGCTTGATGGCTTCATTGGCCAGGGCAGGCCTCTCTTGGGGCTCATGCTCTTTCTCCCACCAGCTCACAAGGACAAGCCCGCATCACTTCAGAATATCTGCAAAACCCAGGCCCCTTGAAGAGCACCAGTGAGTAGAGTTTGGATTGGGACAGTACAGAGAGGAGGTTCCAGGAACTACTTGGATACAGTCCCAGGAATGAGAGTGGGGAGGCTGGTACTACTGAGGGGGTCCACCTAGATTCTTGAAGCTCACTGGGGAGACATCACTCGAGGACTACTGCTGTGAAAAAGATCGAGGATTCAGTGGACCACATGAGCAATATGAATCAGCAGTTTGACCTGGTTCTTGTCCTCCTGAGTTTACAATACAATAAGAGGTGACTCAGTGCGTAGAACAGTGGGCCTGGAGTCAGGTAGACCTCAATTCAAATCAAGTGTCAGACACTTACTAGCTGCGTAACCTGGACAAGTCACTTAACCCTACTTGCCTCAGTTTTCTCATCTGTAAAAAATGAACTAGACAAGGGAACGCCTATCTTTGCCAAAAGTATCTTTGCCAAAAAAACATCAAATGGGGTCACAAAGAGCCAGGCACAGCTTAAATGATTGAGCGACAAATAGAAAACAGGATAATTAATGATGATGATGATGATGATAGCTAACATTTATGTCGTGCTATGTGCCAGGTACTGTGCTGAGCTTTACCATTCTTATCTCTTGCAGTCTAATCAGAGATGTAAAATGTAAACACTGAACTGATATGAGAAAATAGGCTATGAGGACCCATAGGAAATAGGCATCATTTAGAGCTGAGGGACCAATGATCCTGGAGAAGGCGACATCTGAGCCTGACCTTGAGAGATGGGCAGGGCTGCTAGATGGGCACAAGGCCCTCTCATGGGGAAGCCCATCCTGTTTCTGTAGAGTGATATTAAGAACTATTCCATTTAGTCCTGTAACCCAGTCCGCTGAATCATACCAGGTCCATTTATGTCCAATAGCAAAAGCATTTAGTTAAGACACAAAATAACACAAATAATGAAGAAGGGGATAAAACAGCAAAATAGCTGCTATGTCTATACACAAGGATAATCTCTGACACTTGAGGGAGTTCCAGCATCATCCTGCTCATTCACTCTGACCGGCCAGCATAGCAGAAGGCCCCAGACACTTCAGAATCCAGGCCTGGCCTCCAATAGAAGGGGCAGTGGAAGAGAATAAAGAGGAGGGAGGTTAGAAATACAAAGCAATCTCTCTGGTTCCTAGATTGCTATTCAAAATAAAGTTCTCATAGAGGTTTGATGGATTTTTTGAGAAATTATTATCGATGAATTTCCTTCAAATGTTGCTCCCAGATAATTTAAGACCAGATGTATTCAAAGGGACAATTTGGTTCCATAGCTAGCTACTTGTATAATTTTTGTTGCTTCTCAAATACGTTTAGTTAATTCAACGCCATTAAAATATATTGAAGAGGAATTATTTTTTGGTGGGAGGAAAATCTAAATTTGTGATCTCAGACATATGGGGAGCTTCCAGTATGGAAACTCTCTCCACAAAACTAAGAGTTGTTGCCATGTTCAGTGCTGCTGAAACAGCAGTTTCATCTGCCTCTTGGGTCCTATTTTTGGGACTCCCTTGGGGCAAGTTGGAAAATGACTAAAACTTTCAACTGAACTTGAGGGCAAACATCATTAAGATATAACTCTGGAGAATATTACTTTTTGTGTCTTCCTCTGTCTATCTTCATCCAGATGTTCTCCACAATAATTCCTCTTTCTGTTTCCTTTCTTTGTATAACACATCCTGTACCTGTCCTATCCCATTACAATAAGGCACACTCATTCAGAGCCACATCTAATGATGGGTATCACCCTACCATCCATCAGTGATACAAATTGGGAGGCCCAATTTGTGTCCTCACCTTAGTATGACAGGTTGGTGCTGCTGGTAAGAGGCTGGGTGGTGGAGTAGGGAGGACACTGAAGATGAAACGCAGTTAGGCAGACCTGGGCTACATTCATGACCCTGACCCCAGTCCCAAGAATGTTGGATTGATTCTTCAATTCTTGGAGACTCATGGCTTTCTTCTGCAAAATGGAGCCACTGAGACCCATGATATCTACATCTCCTGTTTGTGGAAACATTCAAGTGAGATAATTTACATCTTTAAAGGCAGTTATGGAAGTATCATGGAAGGAGGGTTGTCCAATGAGAGCCCAGGTCTAGGAAAATAGAAGGGTGGGATGGACAGGGCACCTGCTTTCATTCTAACATTTTGGGGTTTGAAGAGTCTGTGTATGGCCAAAAGTGACTGATGGGCTGCTATTAGGTTGGGAGAAGTTTCTGGTTTGCTTCAAGTCAGAGAAACTGATGATGGAGCCAGAAATGAAGCCAACTATAGAAGGATCAATATACCTCTGGGTGGAGAGGAAGGACAACAGCATGTCCATAGATATAGATACATTTATCTATATATCCATATGCCTGTATCTCTATCTATCCCTACTTTTTTACCACAAATTTCTGCACTCCTGGTGATTGTTTATGTTCTGTTTAGTCTTCATTAATCCTAGGGGAATGGACCAGGTTATGATCTGGTGAAATCTGGTGAGTCTTTGTCTACTGTCTTCTTCATAATTCACATCAACCCACGAGAGCTGACAGTAGCAACCGAGAGTGGGGGGGGGGGGGGAAGCAGGCCCTGAAGAGTGACCTTATTTATTCAATGAGGGATAGGGCTAGGAAGAGACAGTAGGACACAGGGGCAGGGCAGATGATAGAACATAGAGGATCTTGGGAAACAGTGGCAGGGCAGAGGGTAAAGCCAGTCAGTCCTCTGGAAGTTCTTGAAGTCCTCCAGTCCTCCAAGGAGTAGGGTTGGTGGCTCCCATCTTATCCAAGGCTGTAAGTAGTCAAGCAGCCTGGATGATGTTCTCTCATATCCCAGATATGAAGGCTGACTCCATTGTTGCTATCTGAATGACCATCAGGAAGAGCTCCAGTTTGTTCCCTTAGCCCCTACCTCGTTGGGGTCCAGAGTCCTTCTGTTTCTTTTCTCCTCAGTCACATTCTTCCACCTTCCAAACTACAGGCCCAACGCAGGACTCCTCTTGCCTTCTGTCTTTACATTCACCATATCTTACCCAGGACAAAATGCCACTTGGGTCAGAGCCCCATCCTGTCTAAGCAAGCCTGCCTCCCCTCCCCCAGGCCTCACATATAGAGTTTGTTTTGAGCCTCAAAGATTGACTCAGTCATGGCAGATCACCCAGGAAGACCACATACCATGGATCTTTCTTTCATGCTTCAGTCTGCCTGGTCTTTCTGGGGAAGGGTCATGACTTAGCTATTTCTGCATCCCACCATGGAGATCCATAGCAGTGAAGGATTAAGAGAAGGTACCAACAGAGGTCCACTGGGAGGCAGGTCTGGCACTGGGCTTTGGAGGGGCTACTATCTCCATGCTCTGTCACACACACATACAAAAAAGGAAAAAAAAATATCTTTTTAAAAAACTGATTCTGGCAAAGCAGGAAGCCCCGACTTTCCTCACGCTAATTATCACTGACCTGCCTGCCCTGTCCAAAGAGGGACAATTAAGGATGAGGAGAAAACAAGCCTGAGAAATAAGAGGCTAGCCCCAGATCTCAGGAAATGTCAATTGGCAATATCTCTGTGGAAAGGTCAACTCCAAGGGCCAACCTCTGCGTTTCAAGGACTTGGCTGGAAATACCCTGCTCAGAGCTTACAGAAATGCCTTCACCTTGTGGGGGCCCACAAATGTGCAGAGTGCAGCCAGCCTCATGCCTCAGCCTCACCAGCAGCAGAAGGGGAAGCGCTGGATGCCCAGAATCTTCAGGGAAAAATGTTCAGGACCTCTGACAATGTGGCATTCTGACCTTTCCTACTAGGAAAGCTCTCTTCCTCCCACACCTGTGTCCGAAGCCACCATGGATGACCTTTGTCTTGGGTCACTGAGTGAGATTAGTCACATTCCACCAGGACAGAATATTGCATGGTCACTCTTAAGCATCTCCCAGGGCTTCCGGGCCTTTTCAGACTGAAAGGCACAGCTCTCCACATGAAATACATCTATCCAAAAGTAATTCTGGAGGGCCAATGCCAGAGACACAAAAACCAAAAGGGGAGATAGTATGATGCCTCAGGATCCATCCAATTAAATAAAGAAGACAGTCTACGTGCGCTGGAACATATAGGATAAATCCAAAATAGATGGAAGGTGACCTTAGAAGAGGTGACACTAGGTAGTGTATAGGAGATGGCTCATCAAGGAAAGCCTTCTGGAGAAAGTGGAGCTTGAACTGAGCCTTGAAGGAAGATTGGGAGAGAGAGAGCATTGCTGGGCTGGGCTCTAAAGACAGCTAGGAGGCCAGTATGGCTAGGATATACATACAAGGGAGCAAAGTGCAAGAACGCTGAGAAGATAGGAAGGAGTCAGGTTGTGAAAGACTTTAAATGAAAGCAAATGGCTTCAAATTGGATCCTGGAGGTGCTAGTGAGCTACTGAAGTCTGCTGAGTAAGGGGATCACATGGTGCAGTGCCTTGGAGTGCTAGACCTGGATTCAGGAAGATCTGAGCTCGAATCCACTCTCAGACATTTAATGATCTGTGTGACCTAGAGCAAGTCATAACCTCACTCATTCTCAGCTTTCTCATCAGTAAAATGTGGATGAGAATCTTCCAGGGCTGTTGTGAGAATCAAACGAGATAACATATGTAAAGTGCCTAGAAAACCTTTCAGTGACATATAAATGATGGCTAGTATTATTATTAGCTCATATTATGGTCAGGGAGGGTAAGGAGGGAAGCAGAAGAGTGGGAGCCCATATCTTTGCTCTGACCTCCAACAGGCTGGCCACCTTGGGATGGAGGATGAATTGGAGTGGGGAAGAGACCAAAGGCAGGCAGGCCCACATACAGGCTACTACAATAGTCTATATCACAGGTAATGAGAGTCTTCACCAGGGTTGGGGCAGCATCAGTTCAGTCGACTTTAATCCAAGGCCTTTTGGTCAGTGTTTTGAGATGCTCAGAGAAGTGCTAAGATAATAAGCTGGGGAGCAGAGGGGAGGAGAGGGGAAGGAGAGGAGTGCCTTAGCAACAGCACCTCTCTCCAAAGCTCAGTCCACATCTTCAGGCCTGGCTGCCCTGGGCACTCTGAGGCACTGCCTGGTCTCCAGCAGGGACAAGAAGGTTAACTTAGCCTGGAGATTCTCTGGCTGCAGCCCCAGACCACCTGCAGGCTCTGGGAAACCCTTCATCATCACTCATCCACTCCACCATGTTATCATAAACCTGGGTCCCAGAGAAATGGGGGTCCCTAGGCATGACCTGGAGAGAGGCAGAAGAAGCATAGTAACCTAGCTCTCCTCCATCTTCGTCTTTCTCCCCTTCCTTTCTCTTCTGAGGAAGCAACAGCAGCACTGAGGACTTTGTGGGAAATCAGTGGTCAGACATTTTTTTTCTGTACAGCTGTTTTCCTCTGTATCATTCTGTATGTCTATTTCTCTCTGTGTCTCCTCATTTGGGAACATGTATCTGTCTCTCATTACTAGGCACCTGCTAATTTATGTAAGACATTCAATAAAACAAACCTAGTCCCACCATCTGTAGCCCCCAACCTGGCTGACTTTGGAACCCAGCTTCATACACCCTGGGGCCCAGTGAGGGGGTGGCAATGCAGCATTATTTTGGGGGTCATCCAATATCACTACCCTTTCTTTGGATCTCATTTTCTAGAGATTTCTACTAGTAGATTTCTACTTCTGCCCAGCTCCCTGGGCCAGGTACAAATGGGATTTCTCAGACCCTTTCTACCCCAGTTCATGAGCATGAAGACTATTCCCCTGCAGAGCCAGTTCCATGCCATCTATTTGCAGTATACAATCTGAATCCTTCCCCTCAGGCCCTTTACCGTCCCTGGGGGTATATCCAAGTCTTGAAAAAGTGAATCTCACTTGGCACCCCCTTCTTATTCACACCAAATGCCACTATAGAGTGTAGTGGGCCTATGTGCCCAGTGAGTGATACCAGCCATGACCCAACATGGTGCTGAGACCCATCCCTACTTTCCCACTGGTCCAACTCCATCAAGACCATCCCCCGGGCCCTTTGGGAGACCCCTGAAGGAGAACGCTCAGGGAGCCTTTGATGGGACTTCTGAGGGATCCTCTAAGCATTACCCAAACAAATGCCCCCTCTAGAGTTTCTTCCCCTCCCCACCCTCTCCTCCTTTTCTTTCCTACCAAGCCTCTCCATTTCACATATTTTCTCAGAAGTTTTCTCTGAGCATCTCACAACAGTGTAAAAAGCAAGTTCACAGACATTTATTAAATGCCTACTGTGTGCAAGGCCCTGAGCTAATTCTTCAGAATAAAAAGAATGAAAAGAGTCCATTGCAAGGACACAGCGCTCATCCTGTCTCACTTGAAGGTTTCAGGTGAAGGGAGCCCATTGCCTCCCGGTGCGGCCTGTTCACTTTGGGCCAACTCTGATGGGCAGAGATTGCTGCTGCTGCTGCCAGTTAACAGTATCCAGTATTTACACTGTATACAGTGTATGTACAGAATGCTGTCAGGGTTGTAATGAATGCACTTTGCAAATGTAGCTCACTCGATCTTCACAAGAGTCCCAGGAGGTGGGTGGTATAATTGTCTCCAAGCTGAGGCAAATAGAAGGTAAGTAACTTGCTCAGAGTCACACAACTAGGAAGGATATGAGGCCAGATTTGAACTCCATGTCCAGGGTTCTATTCACTGTGTCCCTGAGATAATGATGCCAGTAATAATGCCCAACCCCTCCAGTGGCACAGTGGGGATAGAGACAGGCACCAGCAGCCCAGTAAGGGAAAGTCATTCAGGGTGATGTACACGGTAACTTGGTGCCCCGTGACCATCCCAGTAGCTGTACTGGCCGCACAAGCACCTCCTTTAAAATGCTTGCCCATCATCTCCAGAGGTAGCCCTTCCCCCATTCCCCACCTCCACCCCCACCTATGGATCAAAGCAATGGGCAGCTCTGGCTGCAGGCTGGCCCTTCACAGAAGGTTCCCAGTGATCAGTTGGATGGGGGAATGACAGATGCATGGAAAGACGTCAGAGCTACCAGAAGACCCTACCTCTGTTTGGTAAGATGAGGCAGCAAGTGACACAGGTCACTAAAGTGGGCAGACCATGAGGGTGTGAGGAGTGGACCGATGGCAAGATTCATTCTGTACTAAGACCACAATGTAACAAAACTGGACATTGATGTAACCAGTTAGAGGCAAGGGCTTCACATTGTTTTTGTTAAGGACACCCTCAGCTCCATATCACACTAAATGGATTGCCAGTGAATGGATATCAGCGATGATGACGACGATGAAGATATTATCATTAAACCTAGGCTGCATGGACAAGGAAATCAACTAGAGAGCCCCTAAGACCCGACTTGGGAAATGCTGGGGAACCTCTGCAAGCAGAGCGACTCTTTGGGTCCAGACATGGTCCCTCGTGATGAGGCAGAGGCCAAACCCAGCATCATCCATATCTCAGGTGGATGGAAAGAAGCAATGGGCATAGAGAGACTGGAAATCCAAAAGGCTCCTCGAGTTGGACAGCCTGAGTCCAGCTGGCAGGTAGAGAAGGTATTTGGAAAGCTGGTATTTTCTTACACCAAAACAGAACAACTAACAAAAGCACAGCAGCCAACACGTGGTCCATCAGTAACTCCTAGAAGGTGTCAGACACAAGAGGACTTCAATTATTGCAATATGTGTGACAGCTGTTGCCATGGTAAGAAGCCTAGGAGGAGAGTGAATCCCTCAAGGGATATCCTCGAGGAAAGGCATCAAACACAACATGGCTGAAGTCACTCCAGAGGGCCATAGTAAACCTGTGGAAAGACACTGGGAGATCATGTCGATGCTGATCTAGCACAGATGGTGAAAACCTTAAACCTACTGAAAGGAGTGTGGAACACAAAAGCTTCTCTGAAACTCCAATTTCTTAATCAGAGATTGAAAGCGTCTTCAGGGAGACAATGCAGGAAGTCAAAACCTTGTCAAGAAGAGAAGCAACTAAAAACTTGGAGACTGGAGCTGAAGAAGGAAAAAAAATCAGGGAGGAGAGAGGACCCCTGAAGACTGGGATAGGAATGTCTTTGTGCTTAGATGTTCCTGAGAAACATAACAGCATTAAAAGTATTCATGGGATAAGAGGAGGAGAAAGCTTGGGCTTCATTAATGAAATGAATGACAGAAGAGTTGCTTGCATATGGCCCCCTCCACCTTTAGATTGGGAGTTCCTGGAAAGCTTGGGCTGTCTGGGTCTGTTTGTTTAGTATCCTCAGTGCTTAGCGTGGCATCTGACACAAAGTAGGTGCCCAATAAATACTTGTTGACTTGTCTTGTTGAAGCCAATGGAGATAACCAAGGTTCTAACTTTTCTACAGAACTGGAACTTCGTGGACTGGGATTGAATCCATAATTATTGGTCTAAACACTTGGGGAGGGGCGATCACTAGTGAGGCACATCCCCCAGCTTCCTCACAGATGTGGGCCTACTCCCACAAAGATGAGAATTCCAGAGACCCCTCTAATTATAAACTGATTACACATTCGCATACTTAATACGAAGCATTTACAGCTTGTATTATATTGAGGAAATCTATAAACACATACAAGAAAACATTGTATTGGCCAAAGAACAAAAAGGCTGTTACCAAAGTCCCAGGGGTGTAAGGAGAAGCCTCTTATCCCTACCGTAATTACTGAACAAGCTGGCTCAAAGGGCCACAGAATCTCTACCAATTTTGTGAATTGTCATAAAATCTTTGACTCAGTCCCTTGCTCTTGGCTCATTCCACTACTGTGACTATCTCAAGTAGAACTGTAAACAGCGTGTCTGATTCCACAATGAAAACTATCCTTGGTTTACAACAAGGCGCAAGGCCAATAACATCAATAACAATTCCCATAAAAGAGTGGGGCAAAGAGCTCAGGTCCATTATGATTTTGCCTCATCCTAAACCCTGTCAGATCTCTCCAAAATGGAACTGCATATGACTTCCAAGTCAAAGAAAGCATAAAACCCAAACATACTATGTCAAAGTCAAACCATTTGATGCACATGAATGAAATCCTGGTTCATGTCTCCACTAGAAAACAAACAAACTATATCCTTCATCCTGGAAACTTATTCCAGTGATCTTATGATGCAACTTGGATTCCATAAGTGTAAAATCCCAAACCCCAAGAAAGCACAGAGCCTGAAGACTTCTAGCTAGAAACCAGAGATCACACTGAGCAAACCAAGGAGAGTGATGCCTACCACGATCCCAATCTTTTCCAGCTGAGATGCATCAAGAATAAAGAGCAGGGTGTGGCTGGATACATAAGCCACAGACTGGCATTCTGAAACAGAGGCTGATGGAAAGAGCTTGTTTAAAGCAATTGATATCACCTAATACTGGTCTTAAAGTACACTTTCGGAAAAATGTAAGGTACCGCATTCAATTTGGAAGCTATTCTAACAAAAATCTGTATAATATTATCACAACATAGGGTCCATTACCCCAAGGCAGTTCTAGGTAGATGAACACACCCATGCCAAAAAGGAGGAAGAGGATGATTATTATGATACCAAGTCCATGACATACAAATCAAGAAGCTATAGAAGGTCCTTGGAAATCAGCAGAAATCTCTCATCAAGCAATAGTAAAACTGAACAGATACATGTGACTGAATGAATCAAACCCTTCACCTCATTCCTGTCTGTGTGTTTCTCCTTTTTCTCAGGCTGCTTTAGGTCCAAAGCATTGGGCATTTCCTTGTCTGGGGAGGTGAACTCCAGGTTCCACAAGTGTATGCACATCCAACCTTTAATTCACTCCAGACTGGGTGTTCCATTAATTAGTAAGGCAATCAATGTCCTGTGGTTAGCCACCTGGTGGCTAGATAATCCAACTGCTCTGTAGCTTCATGGATTGACAGATAAGCCCCTATGCAGCAAATGTAGCCCTTTAGAACTGAAGTCTTAGAATGCGCAGCAGCCACAACCTGGGGAAACTATCTTACTCAATGGGCTCAATCAGGTTGAAGATCACTGACAGGCCTCAAACCCTTCAGTGAGTTAGGGAGTGTCTACCTCAAGCACTTGAAGACTTTCCCCTATGCAATGAGTGAATTGTTCCAGTGGCCATGAAGGTGGCTGAGGACCTCTTACAGCACTGTGGAGCTCTTAGAGCTTGGTCAGACAGAGAAGGTGCGGAGGTCATCAGCATCCTGACTTTTGTCCTGACACCAGACTTCAGGAAGTGACAGGGAGGCTTACTGTGCACAGCTCTGCATCACTGAAATTCACATGCAAGTCAAGACATCGCCCTGTGATTTCATTGGTCCTCTTCAAAAAGGAAGAACTAGTCATGATATAAATTCTAGAATCTCTAGAATTCAACCAATAAACCATGCTGGAATCAAACTGTTGCTCATAATTGCCCAGATATAACTTTATTCATAAAAAAACTTAATGTGAGTATTTTTCAATAGATTTCACCATTCCTGGTACTTTCGATCCCCAAGCTACAGAAAATGCAAAAGCTTGCACAGTATGGAAATCTGGCAAAGGAAAACAAAGCGATATGGAAACAAGATGCCCAAAATGTGTCAGTCTGTCTGCTTCTGAAGGGGGGCCAAATGTGGTTGAAATGGATGAGCCCACAGAATGAAAGTATGATTATGTGCTTTTATTTAACTACCGAATGCAGGTATTTTGTCCACTTGCCTCTAGGCCTTAGAAAATTGACTATCAGGATAGGGATTTCCCCTGGACTATTTCTCTCTCAGCTTCTTTGAAAAATAGGAGAATGAGATAACACTGATAATTATGATAATAACAACGACTAGAGCTGAAAGCCCAGTTTTGTAAGGCTCTCCCTGTTGGTGGACAATGGTTTCCAGGTCTGCCATGTCCGTGTGAGGGGCAGAGCTGCTGAGAGTGTCTCAGTCTTCTGACTTTCTGCTTTGACAGAGAGAACACTCAGTCCCAGCTCCTTTCCAGGGAGATAAAGAAAAAGAATACGGAAAATGGAGAGAGGCCATGTCTCCACCCCCAGTTTATCCCACTCATCTTATGGAAGATGCATCAGGGCATTTCCCCTTTGGTAAAATCTGGGACTCTCTCTTGTCTGAGCTGAACTGTCTAGCTCCCAGTGGGATGGCTCCTTCACTCAGTATATTTTCTGATACAGTCTAATCTATGTCACTTCTCAGATTTCTATCTTCCATTGGCTTGCATAAATGTGCTTATTTGGGGTTTGCTATGCATGTGTAATGGCCATTTATCAGGGAGTCTAGCCTTCATATAAAGCTTTGGGACACTCCTTGTCCAAAGGAAGAGTGATCAGGAGTTCAGTTTGAACCTAAACATTATGTCCCCTAGATTAACAGTATCTGGAGGTGGGCAGATAAGTTCAGTTCTTGCCTGGTACCTGCTCTCTGAGGGGAGAGAGCAGCCAGTCTTGTGTCCCCAAACTCCCTTAATGTACCAGGTAACCCTGGGGAAGGGATGAGACATAACCCAACCACTTGGACTTGGGGGTCAACAAATAGCCATTGTTACAAAAGAAAAACAATTAAGCAAGACCCCCAAGAGGATGTGTGCCTGACAATGTAGACCTCACCCCCCCGCCGCCCCTCCACATCTCTTTATCAATAGGACTGTTTTGTTCCCTCCCCTCTGGGGATTCAATTGGTGATTTCCTCCCTCAAATTTCAGCTTCTTTTTAACAATCTTTTCTGGGTATGGAGTTGGGAGCTGGGCTCTGACACTCACTAGTTATGTGATCCTAGGCAAGTCAGCCTCTGTCTCAGTTTTGTCTTCTGTAAAATGGGGACAACAATGACACACCACTACCACCACCACAACCATCGTTGTCTTCGTCATTGTCATCGTCGTCATCATCATCACAACTGCCACAATAACCTCTGAGGGTTGTTGTGAGGATCAAATGAGACATTTATAAAGTGTTTAGGAAACGTTACAGTGCATGATAAACACCAGCTTCTTATTGATGGCTTTCCCTCCTGGTTCTCCCTCTCACCTTGTGTCAGCTCATGGTCATCCTTTCATGCTTCTGCAAATTCTTCCCAACAGCACTCTTTCCTGGCTGTGACAGGACATTCTTTGCCTGAAGTCATGCTATCCCACCCTAACAATGTTGATTTTTTTTCAGCCCAAGTGTAACTTGACTTTGATCTCTCTCCAGCTCGATACACAGCCTACTCCTGAATCATCCAGTGTGTTCTCTAACTCTGGTATTAGTACCATGTACACATTTTATGAGCAGGCCATCTATGCCTTTGTTCAAATTATTAATAAAAATATTCACCAGCGCAGAGCCGTGGGACACTTCACTGGAGACCTCCTGAAGAGCTGACTTAAATTCATCATTGAGCATGTCTGGCCCATCAGCAGGTCTTGAATCTATCACTCACATGTTCTTTCCTTGCCCACAAGAATATCTTAATGTAGGTAAATTGTGTCCACAGAATTTCCTGATGTGCCAACCTGACCTATCTGCCAAAAAAGGGTATAGGAGAAGTTTAGTCTGGCATGACCTATTGATAAAGCCTTGAATATTGTAGATCTGTAGAGTCCCAGCATCTGAGAGTTGGGAGGGACTTCAGTGGCCTCCAACCCTACCCATAAGGAAATAGCCTTTCGCTATGATGTCCCTGGCATGTGATGGTCCATCATTTACTGGAAAATGTTCAAGGCAGGGCATGCCCATCGCTCACAGGCTGGCCTCATCTCTGCCCATACCTTTCCCATCAGTGTTGCCTTCCCCATTAGAATGAAAGTTTCTTGAGGATGATCTTGCTTTAGCCTGACAGGTAGCAAGCATGTAGTCAGTCATCAGGCAGTCATCTCTTTCTGTGTCTAAACTCCATCAGTGGCAATCCAAGAACCAGGAGTGGATGGGGAGCAAAGGAGAAGAATGCTGAAGTGAAGGTCTGGAAAGCTGAAAGATGAGGTTTTATCATTGGAAGACACCACAGACCAGAGGGGAAGGAAGCAGAGTCAGAGCTAGGCCAGGAAGAGATCACAAGCCTAGTACCAAGACGTGCTCTCCAGGGGTGATAAAGTGAGGGGTCTCCATTATTCTGATGCCTGCTCAAGGCAGAACTGCTAAAAATATCACTCCTGCCTTAATCCTTCAGACAATAGCAGTGCTTACAGGAAGGCAGGGATTATAAGAGCTCATAATAATACTTGGCAAATTCCATTTGGTTTTGAAAAAGGGAATGGCCTTCCAAAAACTTAAGAAGGGCATCTTCTGTGGGCAAGAGGTCATGCCTAAAGCAGCTTTTCTTGGAACTGATTCAGGGCTAAATGATCAGGGCTGCCTGGAGCTCCATCCTGCAGTGTAGACTGACAGTTCAGCCCCCAAGCAGATAGCTGACTTATTGAGATGGATTTCTGAATGGGAGGCACCTTCAAACTGAGTGTGGTCAAGCAAGGGCAAAAAGGACTCCAGAATTGGAAGGAACTTGGAATGCTTAGCCCTGGGGAGAGAAAGCTGAAGGGGGTGTGGGGTGATGACTGTCATGTGGAGGACAGGTCAGACAAGCTCAGCCCCAGAGGGCTGGAGTAGGGGCATGGGGGAAAGAACCATAGAGGAAGAGTCAAGTTTCATTTCAGGAAAACTTTCTGACTATCAGAATAGTCCCAAGGTTGAGTTGCCTTGAAAGTGGTGACTCCCCCTCCCTGAAGGTCTTCAGACAGACTGGATGGCCACTCATCAGAGAGGTGGCAATGAGATTTCTCCTCCAAGAAGGGGTTGGGCCATATGCCAACGACTTTGTTTGCTTCTCTTAAACAGCGCATGGTTCCTTCTCTACTTGGGTGGCTTCAGCTATCTCCTGTACAGGGTGGATTTGGCAGGGGTCCCTGGCCAGAGGTGACTTCAGCTCAGACAGAACACACACACATATTCATACACACACACACACACACACACACACACACACACACACACACACACACACTAGGTCTTTTGTTCCCTTTCCATCAGGAATAGGGGCTTTTTCATCTCTAGCTAGCTGTGACACCACTGGGTTAACTGGGTCTTCTTACTCACGCCTCTTTCCTCTTATCGGGATCCCCATGCCAAAACCGCCCTTCTCTTTTTACTCCTCTCTCTTTACTAGTCGTAGACACTCTGTTTTCCTGAGCTAAGGTCGGGCGAGCTACTTGTGTCCTGAGTTTGGCATAATATCAGTGTTTTGCCCTCACCCTCCGGATGATCTCAGACACAGCAAAATCCCCAAACTGTTTTGCCCTAGCTCCAGGTGGACCCTGAGCTCAGACAGATACCTGCAGAAACAATGTTCTGGTCATGAAGGCCTGCTGTGAGAGAAACTTGTCTCATTGTACTGTTACTGCTGCAGCTCACTGGGAAGTCTCTACTACGTGTACTGAGATTTGCCCACACTAACGCACGTCTGCTTGGCATGAGAGGAAGTTCCATTTCCCCTGCTCCAACAGAATAAAGTTTTTTGCTTATGACCACTGTTAGCTCTTTGGCCGTATTTTGTTTTTCATTTTATCTTATTTCAGAATTAGCTGTAGCTGTGATAACCTGTGTGAGCTCTTTGGTATTTTTAGAGTTAACAGTAGTTGTAAAATCTCTGTGACTCTTTGGTCATTTGTTTTCAGGACTGACACTCCCATTCCTTTGCCTTTCCTTAATATGACTGGGCAGACACAGGGTCTCCTGGGTCTCATGGAAAGAGGGAGGGAATATGAAGACTGAGTCACTCTCATGGGAAGAAAGACTAGCACCATCAATCCCATTCACTGTCTCTGGAACATGATGAGTAAGTGGATGAGATGCGGAGTGGGGGTTCTAAGTATTTAATTTCCCTGATATAATTTTATGAAGCTTTCCTGTCCACTCTTACAGACTAATCCTCAGTTACTCTCTTTATTGGGTTGATAATTGGGTTGGGTTCCTTCGGGATTGGAGAGGTTCATATAGAGCATTTTCTCAGATCCCCTGGTCATTCACGTCTCCATGACTTTAATAAACTATGTCAGTCAGTGTAACTGCTTCCTTCCTCTGTTCTCATTCATTCACTAAACAACTATTTACTAAATCCATACTGAGAGCAGATGACCAAACTAAGCATACATGTGGGTGCTGCTCAGTCCTGAGGAATGGACTGACACTTGAGCCTGGCCCAGGAACATCTTTGTCATACTGGATCTGAAAGAGAGAAGGAAGCCTAGTGTTATTTGGATAGGCTAAGAATGAGGAGGGGGAGGAGGAAGAGGAGGAGGGGGAGAAGGAGGAGGATCAGGGGGAGGGGAAGGAGGGGGAGGGGAGGAGGAGGAGGAATAGAAAGATTAGCTTTGAATACAAATGCCAGGACAAGAGAACCTAGAAATTATGATCCAAGAAATGAAGATAATGCTACCAAGCCTGACTATTCTAGAGAGTTGGTGTAAAGAAAGCACTTTGGAAACCTTTCAATGCTGTGGGGAAGTTTGTCATAATGGTGGCTGGGGCCATGGTGTGGATGATTATTATCACAAAGAAAAAATAAGTTGGAGTTTTGTGGATATGCAAATAAAATGGCAATCCATCATGTTTACACAAATAAATCCACCAGGGATGGCCCATAAATCACTCTTGATGAGATTTGTAATGAATCATTAAGGAGCAGCTCAGTGAGCCCTTTGGAATGGTGGGAAAACATGACCCGGGGGGAATAAAGGGGCTTGTCAGGACCTCATATTTTATGCAAATGAACAACTAGGGAAAAGAAGTTTCTGGAATAAGAAAGAATTTGAGGTTAGAGAACCAGACAGGAGGGCAGCCTTAGGCAGCATGTCCCCTCAGTTTACCCACATGGGTTTAACCCATGTAGAATTTGAATCATCCATGGAGTTGGGCAGGCTGGATTTTTTTTCCCCATCATGGCATTTATTGCATAAGCATCACATTTTTATCAAAACATGGAACCGTGTCCAATAATAGACTTCTCAATGGTTGTTGGTATACGATGTGTTTATATATATGTGTGTGTGTGTGTGTGTGTGTGTGTGTGTGTGTGTGTGTGTATTGTGTATATATATATATATATATATATATATATATATATATATATATATATATATATATGCCTGTGTGTATACACACTTATGTACCTATATACACACCTATATAATATGAATATAGGTGTCCATATGTATTATATACACTAAACAGCATATACTATACAGTATATTTAAGCATATTTACATGGATCTGTATATACGCACAATAGTTATATATGTGTTTATATAGCAAAATGATGAAAGCTATCTAAGGAAAATTCACTTTGGCAAAAGGGAATTACCATCAGAAACACCTTTCCCTTCATTATTCACAGGGCATTTACATAATCATGTTTCTAAACATCTTCTACATGGCAGATGCCAAAGCAAACCATAACCCAAGCCTGCTGTGTTCTTAGCACATTGGCATGAATTATTCTTGCATCTGTTTCTTTCGAGCAATAATGGGCACACAGCCCGAATGTCTGTCCAGGTGCATCCAGGTATTGGTTCCATAGGGTTCCCCACCTATCAAGGCTGCCCCATTTCATATATGTATGTATGTATGTATATATGTATATTCTTGTATCACTCAAGGAACCTGGAAGAAGCAGAATGGAATGATGCAGAAACAGGTGTGAAGTGTGGTTCACTAGTGGAGAGAGGACTGCCAATCTTGAGTGAGGACAGCACCCACAGCTGGGAGAGGTCAGTATGACTGTCATGTGCTCACTCTGTCTCTGTTTCTTTATCTCTCTCTCTCCCCCTCCCTCTGTTTCTCTCAGTCTTTGTCTCTGTCTCTGTCTCTTCCTCTCTCTCTCTGTCTGTCTCTGTCTCTGTCTGTCTCTGTCTCTGTCTCTGTCCCTCCCTCCCTCCCTCCCTCCCTCCCTCCCTCCCTCCCTCTCTCTCTCTCTCTCTCTCTCTCTCTCTCTCTCTCTCTCTCTCTCTCTCTCTCTCTCTCCCTCTCTCCCCAACCCCATCTCTGTCTCCACCTCTCTCCTACACCTTCCACACAGGGCTGCATCTCTCTCCTGTTCTCCTGACTCTGTCTACCCCAGGCTCGAGCCAGTTCACCCTTCAGATGTCTTCTATCTTTATATAGCTCACTCAGTCTATCCCTTGCATACCTCTCCCAATGCAATTTTCTGGCTTTCCTGAGATGAATATGAAGATACAGATGAAATTGGATGACCTTCAGAAACTTCTTTTGAGGGGGAAGTTGGAGCTTTATCCACATCTCTGGGTACCTTGTTGGGGGTGTCCATACCTGCCTGGAGACCTAGAGATTTTCAGGGCAAGTCCTGAGGACTTGCCCTCACTATCCTTCAGGATAGGGAAGAAGAGCTCTCAGGATCTCCAATCCCATAAATCAGAACACTCAGCTTTATAGCTGGCTCATAACAGTAGGGAAGAAAATTTGAAAATTCCATATCATTTTATATGCTAAGGATGTAGAGGGGAAAAAACATGTAGCCAGGAGTCAAGATGATGTGGGCTAGAGTCCAAGCAGAGGACATATTCTTTGACCCTGGGTAGGTAACTTCATGTACCGTTGCCTCAGTTTCCTCAACTGTAAAATGAGGATGTTGAAATCAATGACCTCTATGGTCCCTCGTCTGATCCCATGATGAGGATCTTGGGGAGCTGGGTTACTTGAGGGCTCTGAATTCATCATTTGGAAGTGCCTGCCAACATAATCACATGCGTTGATCTTTAAATATTTTCTTGCTCCTTTTAATAGCATCGTGACCATTTCTGTAGCTATGTGGATGTCTACTCACCCTGCCCCCCCCACACACACACACATTCCTTGAATCCTCCTTTGTAACAAAGGAAAAACAACAGTAACAATGTGGTCACCTGTGTCCATCTCTGGGCTATGAGAGGACAGATCTACTCCCAAGCTGATCTCTGCACTCAGTCTCAGAGCTGAGCTTCTTTGGAAGGGTCTTTTCACTTGCATTGCCATCACCTTTGAATGACATTCTTTGGTTCCACTTCTCTGCCTCTGGGTCAGTTCCCACAATCTCCCCCTTCTCTCCATAAGCTATCTTATTCCTCTAGAGAAATGCTGTTCAATGACATGCATAATCCACTGCTTTCTTCACCGTTCTCTCAGTGACGGATGCCCTCTTTGTTCCCAGTGCTTTGTTATACAAAAGGGGGCTTTATATTTCTGCATCTCCTTTCTCTTTAGTTCCCACCTCGTTGGGGTCTATGGACTACATTTGGGATTGCCATGGTCTCAGTAACTTTGCTCATGGGATTCCATAACTGACCTCTAGAATGATTGGGCCAATTTTCAGCTCCACAGATGGTGTATTCTTAGGAGTGTGCCCACCTTCACCCAGTCCCTCCAGTACAAGTTGTTGCCATCTCTTCTCAACTTTGCCAATGTGCTGGTTTTGAGGTAAAACCTCAGACTTGTTCTCATTTGTATTTCTTCAGTTATTGGTGATTTAGAGCAAACTTTCATATATTTTGAATAGTGGGTAATTCCTCTTTGGGGAACTGCTTACTCACATCCTGGATCCCTCTGTGGTGAGTAGCCTTTGGTCCTATCATTCCTGTTACTTCTGTACTTATTTCTCTATGCTTTTATTTTTTGTAGGGGAGGGGACAAGTCTGATATTTCATCTTGTAGAAAGCTTCCAAAGCAGAGCATCACCCACTCAGCACCTCATCGTTTTATTTTATTTTTTAAGCTTCTCATTCTAAATGATAGCTGGAGTGAGTATGGGAGATGAGAAGTTAAGGGACTTACCCGGGGTCATCTAGTCCACATTTGTTGTAGTGCAGCTGGAATCCATGTCCTGCTGACTCCAAAGCCAGCTCCCCATCACACCTCGCTGTTTCTCTTCCATTGATGATATTTGGTGCAAAATAACTTCCCATTCAACAATATCTAATTCAATATTAATGGATCCCTATTTTAAAATTCATGCAATCATGGTTATTTATTTCATCTTTTGTGATCTCCTCTGTGCATTATTTGGTTAAATTAATTTGGTTACTTTCTCCTGGGCCACTGTTTTAAAAGGTCCCCCTCTCATCTTCTTCTGACTGCTTAATTATGTGATGTGTATTATTCAGGCTGTGAGTCCACTTTGAGTCAATTGTATACGTCTAAGAAGTTTGGTTCACACCTAATGGAAGGATGGGCGGAGTTAAAGGTATTTCCCCCATTTAGCCCTGATGCTTTTATCAAGTAATAGTCAAAGTTTTGATGAGATCGATCCAATCAGAGATGTGGAAAATGCCTGAACACCTAAATATTTTATTCAAATATTCAAAGACTCTGTATTAAGCATTAAAAAGGTGTTTAGATAAACTGAAATAAAATTGATAGGAAATCTGTTTGGATTGGCTGAAGAGATTTGGTCATGCCCTGTGGACTGGCTATAAAGTGTCAAGCTAATTCAGGTATGTAAATGGAGAGGAGAGAATATTCTAGCTCATCTCCTGAGAAGGAATCAGTTAGTAGGGAGGAGCAGAAGCCCAGAGCCCTCTTGGTCCCTTTTCTTGACTGAAGGAGATTCTTGTGAACTTGAATTGAGGAAGATATCTCAGTATCATTTTAGCAGTGTCTTCAATATAGCTCATTGGCACCATCAGCATCAGGAGTCAAGGACAGCTCCATTGCAGATTCAGTGCTCCAGGAATTGATCAGAACTTGTTACCATCCCTAAGAGGGATTACTTAAGGATTCTAGCCAAAGGACTTTAAGGATGTGCAGTACGCTTTTGCAGTGTGTGTTCCACAAGCTTGAACCCACTTCCCCAGGGGAACTATGTGTCCTCCCTTCTTTCCCCCCTGAAATTTATGTGTTTGAATTTGTTAAACCTTGGACAATTCTTTTAGATGGCTTCCATTTCCTGATTGTCTCATCTGTCTATTTACCCACTTTGCTGTTTGTAAATTGGCACCAAATATTTCTTGATGATTATAGTTTTATAATAGAGTTTGATATCTAATAATGTTTGGCCCCTGTTAAGTGTTCTTTTTTTTGCATTATTTCCCTGGAGATTCTAGCCTTTGTATTCCTCCAATTGAATTTCTTTAGAGTTTTATCTCCTTCTGTAAAATATCCCCTTGATAATTTGATTGCTATAACACTAAATCAGTAAATTCATTTAAGAAGGATCGTTTTGATTATATTGGCACAGCTAAACAATGAGCACTGAATATCTCTCCAATTGCTGAAGTCCTCTTTTATTTCTGGAAAGAGTGTTTTGTAATTGCATTTATATAAATCTTGTGTGTGTCTCAGTAGGTTAACTCCCAGGTATTTTATGCATTTTGTAGTTATTTCGAATGAAATTGATCGTATAGTTTCTTCTTACTTCTTGTTAGTTGTGTATATAAATCTAGGTCATTGTGTGGAGTTCTTTTGTGCCCTGCAGCTCAATTGAAGGCATTTATTATCTCAATTAGTTTCCTTATTTTCCAGAGTTTTCTAAGTTGACAACAACAATAATAGTAATATTTATGTGATGTTTTAAGTTTGCAAAGTACTTCACACATTCAATCTTATTAATAACCATTACTTCATCTGCAGATGAGGATCATTTTGTCTCCTCACTCTCAAAGTTTAGACTTTCAATTTGGTTCTTTGCTCTTATTGCAATAGTGAGGATTTCTAGAGCCATGGCAAATAAGCAGAGAGGACATATGCATGCTTTACCCCTGTTTGCCCTGGGAAAGCTTCCAGCGATTTCCCATGGTTAATTTGGTCATTTCCTGGCATTAGACATATGTTTAACCATGTTACACCACTTAATTGAGGGTCCTTCTAAACCTCTGTTTTGGGGAATTTTAGCCTAAATGAATGTTAAGTAATGTCAGTTTGTTTCTACATCATATTTCACATTTCTACATGAGGAGATACAGTGTAATGGCTAGAGTACTGAACCTGGAGTGAGGGAGACCAGGATTTAAATCTCATTGCAGACACATAATAGACAGGTGACCCTGAGCAAGCTAAACTTTCTCTGAACCTCCTGTTCCTAATCTGCAGAATGATCATAGTAGCAGCCCTATAACTCATGGGGCTATTGAGGCTCCACTGAAATTCTGTTTTGAAAACCATCAGGCATTATGACATGAAACAATTATATGATGCTTTCAGATTTCTTCAAAGTTTTTATTTTATCCATTTTTTTTAAATTTAGGAATCTGGATTTGGAAAAGAGAAGGAAGCTTAGGGGTGATATAGCCTAGCTCCTTCAGGTTACAGATAAGGAAGTCAAGGCCCTGTTAGTTTTCTAGTATTCTGCTTTCCTCACACACTTCTGATTATCCCCATTTTAGAGGTGAGGAAACTGAGGGTTTTTAGGGGCTGACTTATCCTAGGTCTAAGGTGCCTAGGGATGCCCTTGGCATCTCAGTTTCACATAGCTAGTAAGTGTCAAAGACAGGATGGAAATTTAAGTACTCTATACCCATATGCAAGGAATACATGTAGGACTACAAGGTCTCTGCCTCCATATTTGATATAAATTTTACTGTGACTAATGGGAGCAGGCCAGCTTGTGCAAGGATCCAGCAGTAGGAAGCCTGCTCCAAATGCCTTCTGCCTTTCCCAGCTCCAGGAGCAGCAGGAGTATCACCCTTACTTACTGTCATGGGAGGAGACCAAGCATCAAAAAAAGGAGGAGAGGCAACCCCACAAAAGGGTCTGTTAGCCTCAAACATGGAAGGCATCCTTTCCAAGGACTCCAAAGGATAGTTTTTCATGCAGTGGCCTCCCTGTAACCAATACTGCCCCATATCACATGTCAGTACAGGGCAGGACATTGTGTATAGAAGATGGTATCAGACCAACCCCCTGGAACTCAGACCTAAATATGCAAAACTGATTGCTGGGGTAACTGGAGTTCTGAGTGGGCGAACAAAGGGGGAAATCACAAATTATTTCTTTGCATCTGTGTTACAAACAATAGAAGAACATTTCTCTAAGGAATTGTATGTAGCACCTTTACTACAAAATTATATGAAAGGGGCAAAGACCTCCCCACTTAAGTTTGGTTCCAGGACTACTCATAAATTTACCTAGAATTTGGAAGAAAACAGAGCCGGCAAATTTTTCAGCCTTACAGAAGGATTCACAGCTAAGAGACAGAGCCCACATGCTGGCCAAGAGCAGTTAAGATCCAAAATACTGCTAGGAGGCTAGGGAAGGGGGCTGATCATAAGGAAATGAAATTTTAAAAGATGAAAGTCACATTTATTACTTAGTCTGACAAAATAAGCTCCACAAGGAGGGGAAGGCAGGACTAAGAAGGAAGACCTGAGAGGTATTGATGGATTATGAGATCCACGGGAGTCAACAACGGGATCTCCTAGCCAAGAGAGTGAAAATTCATTCAAAAGAATGGAGATTCTGGGAACATGGTGGCATCCATCTGGCTGGCTGGTGCTCTTATCTCACCTACCATCTACTGACTTAATTCTGACCTCATAGTTTGAGAAGGGCATTGAGGAGCTGGAGAATCTCCAGAGGAAGCCAACCAGGATGAAGAAGGGCCTGAAGTCCGTGCCATAGGAGGACCAATTATGGAAAGTAGATATGTTTGTTCTTGGGGAGGGGGCGAGGTGGACATCAGACCACAGTTTTTAAAATTTGAAAGATTGTCATGTGGAGGAGAATTATATGTGCTCTGCGTGGTGCCAGAAGGCAGAGCCAGAAGCAGTGCAAAGACATTAATTGAAGTTTTATGTCAGGGAAACAAAACAAACAAAAAACCCTTTTAAACTATAAAGCCAACTGTTTTAACAAAATAAAATAAGTCCTTTCTTTCCTCCCTCCCTTCCTCTCTCCCTCCCTTCCTTCCTTCCTTCCATCCTTCCTTTTTTCCTTTTTTCCTTCCTTTCTCCCTCCTTCCCTCCCTTTCTTCCTGCCTTTCTCCTTCCTTTCTTTTTTATTTCTTTCTTTCCTTCCTTCCTTCCCTCTCTCCTTCCTTCCTTCCTTCCTTCTTTCCTTTTTTATTTCTAATTTCATGAAAATATTGATCTATGCCAGGGCCTGAGAAAACAAGAAAGTGAATCCCATTTGGCTCTCTCGTCCTCAGATTGCTCAAAGCCAAATCAGGAAGCTGACATGCACAAATGTGCACACAAGTGCACATAAATGCATATCTCCATGCCCACCATTGAATTTCCATTTATCACATGCTCAATACTACAAAAGAAACATGGAAAATACAGATCAAGTCTATTTAGAGGCATCATAATGCCCAGCTGTGGGTCCCACAAGTTCCCTGATAGGAGGAAACATTGACTTGACAGAACTGTAGATGTAATCTAGAAGGCTGTTTAGAAACAATTGAGTCCAACCTCCTCCTTTTACAAATAGGGAAACTGAGAAACAGGGAGTTTATATGATTTGCCCAGAATTATAGAGATATCAAAATGAATGAAGTGGGATTTGGATTTTATAGGCTCTTTGCTATAGGATATTTGTAAATGCTGAATAACATGATGCCCAGACACAGAAGAGACTTGGACCTTTTTCTCTTGAGTAGGTAGTCTCCATCATTATCTAGCTGAGAAGATTTCCCCAGGGCAATGAGAGAATGAGAACAATTTGTTCCAGGGGCCATGAAGGCAGCTCAAGTAGGTGCTCAGAGGTTTATCAGGCATGGGAGATTCCAAGGGTCTACTTCATTCCAGGCCAACACCATTCATCTTGACTTTTGTCCTACCACTGGACTTTCATGACTGTGGAAGAGAGAGTGAGGTTGATGACTTTGTACAACTCTGCCTCACTTTAATTAAATTCACATGCACATCAAGACATCACCCATGTGATGTCATTGGTCCTCTTCCAAAATGAAGGATGAACTAAAGGACCAGGACCAGGACTAGAAAGGTTGGCTTTGGTTTCACTGAGATGCTTCAAGACATGGCAAGATGGTTATCTTTTCATAGAGATGGCAGCAAAAGTTCTAGGGCCCCTCTGAGTTAAGCAGGCATCTCTGAGGTCTCCCTCAGCTTTGAGATGCTGGGGTTCTGAGGACAGGAGTTAAAGGATGTGTGAGAGATATGGGTCAGAAAGGAGAAAATGTTTCCACTGAGAAATGAGTACATCAGTCAATTTCTCATGAAAACATAAAATCTCAGAGTAGGAAGACTTTCAATCTGATTTCTGACCTGATGACAGAATCTTCTCTGACCTTACCCTTGACATTAACCTTGACCTTATTTGCTAAATACCCTCTAGTGATGGGGAAACTACCACCTCTGATTAAGGCTGATTCATTTGGGAGTAATACCAAAAGTTCTCCTTCACAATGGGCTGAGGACTGGCTCTGCCCATCCTCCACCCACAGATGGTACATTGGAAGTGCTTCTGTTGTCAGAGGTAGCTAGATGGTTCAGTGGATAGAGTGCTGGGCTGGGAGTCAGGAATATCTAACTTCAAATCTGACTTTAGACACTTACTAGATGTATGACCTTGAGCAAATAACTTAAAACTCTTAGTCAAGTGCCTACCAAAACAGCATATGCTCACTAAATGCTTGTTTCTTTCCTTCTTTGTTTTCCTCTCCTTCTTGCATCCTGAGGGTGGACTCTATCTTACAGGGGAAAGATTATAATACCATAAGATTATTTCTCTAGAGCTGAAATTTCAGAAGCCATGTAGAGCCAATCCCCTCATTTTATAGGCGAAGAAATTGCAGCTCAGGGAGCTTTAGTACTCTGACCCTGCAGTCCAGGTTTATTTCCCAGTATGATTAGATTTAGAGTGAGAAAGCCTGGGTTCAAGATCTGTTTCTAACACTTGTTAGGTGTATGACCTTGAATAAGCCATATTTTAAGCTTCAGCTGTCCCCTCTGAGTTATAATAATTTTACTACTTGTCTTATAGGACCATTATGAACAGAAAAGTGCTTTGTAAACTGTAAAGATCTAGAGAAGTTTGGGGAACATGAAATTAATTTATTTTAGAATCTGAGTCACCAGCAGTATTCACCAAGTTGAAGGGAAACCAGATAAGCAGTGACATGCCAAAAGCTGCAACATGCTTTTGGAAGTCTTGTTTAACCCTATTGGGGCAAAGTACTTTGGAAAGAAAGTGATTTGAGGCATGTTAGAAGAAATCTGTTGTGGGGGGCAGAGCCAAGATGGCAGGGTAGAAGCAGGGACCTGCTACAACTCTCTCCACAAACCACTCAAAAAACCTATAAAAATTACTCTAAACAAATTCTAGAACAGCACAAGCCACATGATGATGGACTTTCCAGTCCAAGACAATTTGGAAGGTCAACAGGAAGGGTCTATCACACCAGGCTGGGAGCAGAGTGAAGTTCAGTATGGGTTGCACCAGCACGCACACATAGAACGAGCAGGAGTAAGGGGACCAAATAACTGGTGGCTGCTGTAGTTACCAATATTCTTAAACCAGAAACACCAAAGACAGCCTCAAAGGTCAGTAGGAAGGATCTCTCACCTGGCTGAGAGGGGAGCAACTTCCAGCCCCAGCCCCAGCTCCATGGTGACAGCAGCCACTGCTACTGCAGAGGCTGCTTCTAGAGCCCTCTGCTAAACAAAGAGTTCAAAAGTCAAGCAATTGGCTGGGGTGAAAAGCAAACAGGAAAATAAAAAGACTATAGAATCTTATTTTCTTGGTGAAAACATAATTCCTTTTGTAATCAGTGATGAGGAAGATCAAAACATACAATCAGGGGGCAGAGCCAAGATGGCGGAGTAGAAAGACGCACATACACATAGCTCCGAACCCACAACCCATAGAACGGCTACAGGGGAGTAACTCATGGCGAATTCTGCACCCAGAGGCCACGGAATATTGGAGCGAGGGAGGTTTCTGTTCAGGAGGGACCTGCAAACCTCTCACAGGGGGTCCTTCGCACTGCGGACTGGGCGCCGGGACTGGGAGTTGAGTGCAGCCCTTCGGGCTTTGGGGACGGGATCTCCAGTGGCCACGCGGGTCCCTCCACCCACAGGTGACGGGGGTCAGTGAGAGAGTTTCTTTGGCGGGTCGAGAGGGGAGTGGAGTGCCCCCATGATTCGGGCCCCCCCAGGAGGTAGAAGCTGAGAGGTGGCTGCAGATCGGGGCTCCCCAAGCAGGAGGGAGTCTGAATCCATTGTGGAAGGTCTGTGCATAACCCCCCTGAGGGAACTGAGCCTGAGAGGCGGCCCTGCCCCAACCTGACCACCTGAACTTAATTCTCACACTGAATAGCAGCCCTGCCCCCGTCAAAAGCCCTAAGGCTGGAAGCAGCATTTGAATCTCAGTCCCCAAACGCTGGCTGGGAGGATCAGGAGGCGAGGTGGGTGTGAGGAGAATATTCAGAGGTCAAGTCACTGGCTGGGAAAATGCCCAGAAAAGGGAAAAGAAATAAGACTATTGAAGGCTACTTTCTTGGAGAACAGGCATTTCCTCCCTTCCTTTCTGATGAGGAAGAACAATGCTTACCATCAGGCAAAGACACAGAAATCAAGGCTTCTGTGTCCCAGTCAACCCAATAGGCTCAGGCCATGGAAGAGCTCAAAAAGAATTTTGAAAATCAAGTTAGAGAGGTGGAGGAAAAACTGGGAAGAGAAATGAGAGAGATGAAAGAAAAGCATGAAAAGCAGATCAGCTCCCTGCTAAAGGAGACCCAAAAAAATGTTGAAGAAATTAACACCTTCAAAACTAGCCTAACTCAATTGGCAAAAGAGGTTCAAAAAGCCAATGAGGAGAAGAATGCTTTCAAAAGCAGAATTAGCCAAATGGAAAAGGAGATTCAAAAGCTCACTGAAGAAAATAGTTCTTTCAAAACTAGAATGGCACAGATGGAGGCTAAGGACTTTGTGAGAAAGCATGATATCACAATACAAAACCAAAAGAATGGAGAAATGGAAGATAATGTGAAATATCTCATTGGAAAAACAACTGACCTGGAAAATAGATTCAGGAGAGACAATTTAAAAATTTTGGGACTACCTGAAAGCCGTGATCAAAAGAAGAGCCTAGACATCATCTTTCATGAAATTATCAAGGAAAACTGCCCTGAGCTTCTAGAACCAGAGGGCAAAATAAATATTCAAGGAATCCACAGAACACCGCATGAAAGAGATCCAAAAAGAGAAACGCCTAGGAACATTGTGGCCAAATTCCAGAGTTCCCAGGTGAAAGAGAAAATATTGCAAGCAGCTAGAAAGAAACAATTCAAGTATTGTGGAAATACAATCAGGATAACACAAGATCTAGCAGCCTCTACATTAAGGAATCAAAGGGCATGGAATAGGATATTCCAGAAGTCAAAGGAACTAGGACTAAAACCAAGAATCACCTACCCAGCAAAACTGAGTATAATACTTCAGGGGAAAAAATGGTCTTTCAATGAAGTAGAGGATTTTCAAGCATTCTTGATGAAAAGACCAGAGCTGAAAAGAAAATTTGACTTTCAAACACAAGAATGAAGAGAACCATGAAAAGGTGAACAGCAAAGAGAAGTCATAAGGGACTTACTAAAGTTGAACTGTTTACATTCCTACATGGAAAGACAATATTTGTAACTCTTGAAACATTTCAGTATCTGGGTACTGGGTGGGATTACACACACACACATGCACACACGCACACATACATAGAGACAGAGTGCACAGAATGAATTGAAGAGGATGGGATCATATCTTTAAAAAAAATGAAATCAAGCAGTGAGAGAGAAATATATTGGGAGGAGAAAGGGAGAAATTGAATGGGGCAAATTATCTCTCATAAAAGAGGCAAGCAAAAGACTCATTAGTGGAGGGATAAAGAGGGGAAGTGAGAGAAAAACATGAAGTCTACTCTCATCACATTCCACTAAAGGAAAGAATAAAATGCACACTCATTTTGGTAGGAAAACCTATCTCACAATACAGGAAAGTGGGGGACAAGGGGACAAGAAGGGTGGGGGGGATGATAGAAGGGAGGGCTTGGGGAGGAGAGTGCAATTCGAGGTCGATCCTCATGGGGAGGGATAGGATCAAAAGAGAATAGAAGTAATGGGGGACAGGATAGGATGGAGGGAAATATAGTTAGTCCTATACAACACAACTATTATGGAAGTCATTTGCAAAACTACACAGATTTGGCCTATATTGAATTGCTTGCCTTCCAAAGGGAAGGGGTGGAGAGGGAGGGAGGTAAAGAAGTTGGAACTCAAAGTGTTAGGATCAACTGTAATGTTCTTACCACTAGGAAATAAAAAGTACAGGTAAAAGGGTATAGAAAGCTATCTGGCCCTACAGGACAAAAGAGAAGATGGAGACAAGGGCAGAGAGGGATGATAGAAGAGAGAGCAGATTGGTCACAGGGGCAATTAGAATGCTTGGTGTTTGGGGGGGGAGGGGATAAAAGGGGAGAAAATTTGTAACCCAAAATTTTGTGAAAATGAATGTTAAAAGTTAAATAAATAAATTTAATTATTAATTTTCAAAAAAAAAACATACGATCAGAAGAAGACAATAAAGTCAAAACTCTTGCATCCAATGCCTTCAAGAAAAATATGAATTGGTCTCAGGCCATGGAAGAGCTCAAAAAGGATTTTGAAAATCAAGTTAGAGAAGTAGAGCAAAAATTGAGAAGAGAAATAAGAGTGATGCAATAAAATTATGAAAAATGAGTCAACAGCTTGCTAAAAGAAACCCTAAACATGCTGAAGAAAACAGCACTTAAAATTAGACTAACCCAAATGGTAAAAGAGGTCCAAAAAGCCATTGAGGAGAAGAATGCCTTAAAATTCAGAATTGGCCAAGTGGAAAAGGAGATCCAAAAGCTCACTGAAGAAAATAAATCCTTAAAAATTAAAATTGGGGCAAATGGAAGCTAATGACTTTATGAGACATCAAGAAATTATAAGGCAAAACTAAAAGAATGAAAAAATAGAAGACAATGTGAAGTATTTTGCTGAAAAAAACTGACCTGGAAAATAGATCCAGGAGAAAGTGAGAGGAAATATTTCGTGAGATCTGGTTTCAGGAGGGAATAACATACACACTCTATTGGGTATTGAATTTTATGTTACCCTACAGAAAAGCAAGGGGGAAAGGGATAAGACAGGAGGGATAATAGAAGGGATGGCCAATTGGGGGGAATCACAAGCAAACACTTTGGTAGAGGGACAGGTCAAAGGAGAGAATAGAATAAATGGAGGTTGGGACAGGATGGAGAGAAATACAGCTAGTCTTTTACAACATGACTGTTCTCGAAGTGTTACATATGATTACACATGTATAACCTATATTGAATTGCTTGCCTTCTCAATGAGGGTGGGTGGAGAGGGCAAAAGGGAGAGAATGTGAAACTCAAAGCTCTAAATATGAATGTTAAAAAGTGTTTAGACATGCAACTAGGAAACAAGTTATATAGGCAACAAGGTATAGAAATCTATCTTGCCCTACAGGAAAATAGAAGGGAAGAGGATTGGAAGGGGAGTGGTGATAAAAGGAAGGGCAGATAGGGGGAAGAGAGTATCAGAATACATTCTTTCCTGGGGTGGGGGAAGTGGGGAGATGGGGAGAAAATTTGAAATTTAAAATTTTATGAAAGTAAATTTTGAAAACCGAAAACAAATAAATTTTTACAAAAACAAGAAATCTGTTGGATCAAAGCAAAAGGCAGCTTTTTTTACTCTATCCATACATCTATCTATCTGCCCAACCATCCATTCAACTGTTTGTCTGTCTTGTCTACTTATCTCTTCAGTTGTTTGTTCATGCATTCTTTTGTCTACCTGTCTATCTAATCATTTGTTCATTAGTCTAGTCAGTGATTTGCTCATTTATTCATCTCTCTAATCAGTCATTTTCTCTTTCATTTATCTGTCCATTTCTCTATTTCTCTGCCTATCCAACTGTCTATCTACTCATTTATTAATTCGTTTGTCTATCTGTCTCTATTTGTTGCTTGTTAATTTTTAAAAGAAGGACAATCAGTGCATTCCATAGCGTTTTTACTTCTAAGAATGATCTGTACACCACTTGAGGTAATCAAGGTTCATGAACAAATGGGTTGCCACCCCTTTCTCTTTGAAACCAGCCATGGTGGCCGACTCAGGCTGGGCAGTGTGGAGGGCTATCCGGCCTGGCTGTAATGGCCAAGAGACCAAGTTGCGGGGCCCTCTCCTTGCCACATGCATCGTGCTGGGCAGGCTTGATTAAAGACTTTTTCTTAGCATTCTAAGAGTAGATCAATAGTCTATCATGGCAAGGTCTGCCATCTTTGGACAAAGAAGTAGACTGAAGAGAGAACTTGATGAGAAGTGCCAAAGGCCAAAAGGCCCAAGGTTGCCTAGGAAATAGAGTACCCAAGAGGCCATCCATCCCAGAGTAGGGTCATCCCTGAAGCAGGCACCCAGCAGCTCCCAGGGCAGTCTCTGAAAAAGGAGTCATGGAGGATGGTTGACTAATCAGAAATTCATCCCATTAGCTGGAAGAGAGTGGCATCATCAGGAGGAAATCATTCTTCACCACAGAACAATAGGGAAAAAGTCAATACCCTCTTTCAGCTCCGAAGAAGGGATTGCAAGAGGCCAGCTTCATTTCTAAAGAAATGTTCACACCATCAACCAAAGGGAGTGGCGCCTGCTTGGTTCTGTGGTGGGGGTGAAACAGGAACTTTGTTCATGGGTTGAAACCCAGACCTTGCTCACAGAACAGCAAAGTGAGGAGAAGCCCAGAGGTCATCTAGTACGGCCACCTTGTTTGACAGAGAAGGAAACTGAGGCCCAAGGAGCAGAAGGAACTCACCCTGGGTCATCCAGTTTATGAATAGCATGGCTGGATTTCAAACACAGGCGTTCTGACTCAATGACCACGACTCCCTCTCCACAAAGGAAACAAAAAGGAAAAAAATGAAAAGAAGAATAAGACTGAGTTTTCCAGGAGGAAGGAAAGATAAGTGACCAATGAAATTAGGTCACCTAAGGCCCACTTGGCCCACAAGGATTATTTCCTTGTAAATCTAAGACTGACTATTCTGAAGGGAATGTTTACCCAATTTGGTCAATTGGATGAATTCTGGAATCAAGATGGGACCTCTGCCCAGGTTGAAAGGAATCCCACCACTACAGCCACTCAGCTCCTCTGGGCTTTTTAAGCAGTGTGTGGCCATGCTAAATCCTCAATAAGGGTTTGACCTTGGACTGCTCCTCATTCTGGTGACCAAGCCCAACCTGGGATGGCATCTTCTGTCCCTAACATCGTTGTTCCATGAAAGACAGTGGCTTGTCCCAATGGACTACCAAATGCTTTGTTTCTAGACCCAAAATTCTTCCCACTGATTTTGATAACTATCCCACAGACTCATAAACTTGGATTTGGAAGGGACCTTAGAGATCTAGTCTAAATGTTCCATTTTATAGATTGGGGAAACTGTGGCTCAGAGAGAAGGATTTGTCTAAAGTCCCATGGATAAAAGGAAGCACAGTGTACATTTGAATCCAGATCCTTGGTCCTAGAACAAAGGCTCTTTTTACTGGAAGATGGCACTTCTCTCTTACTTCCTCTAACCCCAATCCCCATGAACTGACATATCCCTCCCCTCTGAGAATATAAGCTCATTGAAGGAAGGGAACAATTTTTCACTTGGTTTTTATATGACCAGAATCTAACATTGGGCCTCAAATGTAGTAGCTACACAAATTTAACATTGGAATTAACATAAAAATCTTACTTTTGGTTTGGTTTAGTCATTCCATGAAAATATTCCATTCTGTGGCAACCTGAATTGGTCTGAAGGACAATAGAGTGAGATGAGCTGGCCGTCTGAAGCTCTAAGAGCTTTACTGTTAGCCTTGAGACTTCAGAGATTGGCTGGAGACTCAAGACCCCTCACCTTGAAAGGAGCTCAACTTGTCCTGTTTGGTCCGAGAGGGAGAATGTAAGGTGGCAGTTCCCAAGAAGGAAATATAGGCTTGAAAATGGAATAGCTGACCCAACAGCCAGCATATTTAACCATTAGACACATGCCAAACAGGGATTCACTGCCATGACAGGGAGTGACTTACCTATCCCTGGAGGTATTCAAGGCAAGGCTGGATGACCCCCTCACAACTTGAAGATGCTGTAACAGTGGGCTTAAATAGATGTTTGTTCAGAAGCAAGCCTCTCTGAACTTCATTTTACCCATATATAAAATGCAAGTGGGAGAGTTCGACTTAATGATCACCAAGATCCTTTCCAGCTTTGATGGTTTAAGGCTCTACAGTTCTCTAAGTCATGGATGGCAAGCCCAAGTAGAAATGGGTGCAGTAGAGCTGTACCTAAAGATCCCTACAGGCTATATGTTTGCTCAGAAAACCACACATATTTGTATATTTATTTTTTATTAATACAACAATATATTAAAATCAGATAAGAGCTACATTTTATCTGAGTTGGCCCCATGAGCCTCATCTGCTCTGAGCTGAGCCTTCCCACTCCTGCCCACACCCCCCAGGATCCGGGCCTTCCCAAGGTACCCTTGGCACAAAGTCATTACTTAGACACTCCAAAATATGCCCCCACAAGACATCTAGCACAGACCCTTAAAGCAGCAGCAAGCAGCACCAAGTCACATCAGCTACGAAGGATTATAGATTGATCTTTATTGGTAGATAAGAGTTTCCAGGATAATTTCAACCCAGTTTAGCTGCATAACCATTTCTGGTTATAATAAACTTCCCTCACAACTTGAGATAGCTTTTAACACCCGCATTGTATAGGTGAGAAAACTGAGGTTCCTAACTTGCCCAAGAGCACAGCAGGGAGAGAAATCGCGTTGATTTCTTCTGGACCTCTAGAACAATCAGTCAAACACATACATAAGATGACCAGAGCAGTCACTAGCATATTTGCAGCCTAATTGCCTTCAAATGGTTTATCCAGAGATTTCAAGCCTATAGAGTAGAGGCGGGGAACTTGTATCCTCAAGGTCACATGTGGCCTTCTAGGTTCTCGGGTACAGTCTTTTGACTGAGTCCAAATTTTACAGAACAAATCCTTTTATGAAGGGGGTTTGTCCTTTGAAGTCTGGATCCAGTCCAAGGGCCATACTTGAGGATCTAGAGGGCCACACATGGCCTTGAGGCCTCAGGTCTCCTACCTCTGCTGTAGTGTTTCCACCACAAGGACTGACTACCTGGGTAGGTTCTCCCTGCCATAGTGCTGAAGAAACATGCTCAGAGGGAATGCCTCGTTATGGCTCTTCATCTCTGATCTCCTCAATGCTGGGAATCAGAAATTTAATTATTGTGACCGGGTGCCTTTCTCCCATCTCATCAGCAAGTCATTAATGCTTGCTACGGTGACATAGTAAATGGGGTGTACA
Source organism: Notamacropus eugenii (assembly GCF_028372415.1). NCBI lineage: Eukaryota > Metazoa > Chordata > Mammalia > Diprotodontia > Macropodidae > Notamacropus > Notamacropus eugenii. The sequence goes on from NC_092872.1 coordinate 760,493,035, forward strand.
GATGTGCCTTGCTGCACTCGACAGATGTGTTCTTCCAAAGTTGTGCATAAATCACATTTTGGAAAATTAAACCATGTGTTAATTGCACCAGTGAAGCTCCCTATTTAAAGGAATCCTACAAACAATCCTTCTGCCAATTAAAGAATCATTTGGTGAAGTCAATTATTGCCCCCTTGTTGACTTGTTTTGTGAATTAGAGGTTTTTTAAAACTGGATTTGCCTAAAGTGGATCCCAAGTGTGAATGAAGACATGGGATTTCTTTAGCCTCCCAGGAAAAGGAAGATTGCTCAGGATTCGTGGGATTTAAAGACAATGCAGGACTTTGAATGGGGAGATGGAGAGAAAGAGGAGTGAGAAAGAAGAAGAAGCCAAGCAAAGAACGTGAAAGCTAGCACCCCACACACTGAGGCCAGGAATTGTGTTTAACACTGGCCTACGTAGAGCCAATGGCCAAATGCTCAACCCAAATTTTACAATAAGGTACCATCAACACCCCAGAAAAGAAGGAACACAAAAGATTCTCTGGTACAAAGGAAAGTCCAAAACACTTCCCATGGATTTTCCAGATCATGACAGGGGAGGGGCAGCTCCCCTTCCCCCAGTGATGTGGAAGAGGTAACTATAATTAAAAATAATAATAATTATAGTAATAGGGTTTATATGGTACCTACTGTGTGCTCAGCACTGTGCTAAGTGCTCTACAATACTGATGGCATCTGATCCTCAGGGCAGCCCTGGGAGGGAAATGGGGGGTGGGATTCAGATCTTGGTGCCAAGCAGCGATGGTGAAGGAGAGGAGTAAGCAGGGGGAGGAGGGAGGGGAGAGGGAGGAAGAGGAGGAGAGAGAGGAGGGGAAAGAAGAGGAGGAGGAGGGAGAGAAGCAAGATAGAGTGGAAAGAAAGGAAGAGGGAGAAGGAGCAAAGGGAGGAGGGAGAGAAAGAAGAGGGGAAGGAGATGTGAGGAGGGAGGGGAGATCAGGAGAAGAGAGAGGAGGGAGAGGACCTGGTGGTCCCAAAAGTTCGGTCTTTATACTGTGCACCTTTTGAGGGAGGGTCCAGAGACAACAGGCACAAGCCTTCCTCTTCAAGAGCTGGGGGCTTAGTAAATGTCCACCGGGTGCCAGAAGTGAGCCAAGCACTAGAAACACTTCTTGCTCTCATGGAGCTTGCACTTTAGCAAGTGGGGATTTGCTTCGTCACTAGGTTAGCAAATGTGAGATAGTCAGAGGAAGGAGCAGGTTTTAATGATGAGGGAGATCAAGGAAGGCTGACCCTGAGCTGAGAGGTAAGGAGAGTCTCAGGCTTGTGAAATCCAGATATTGCCCAGAAGGAATATCAAGACATTCCCCAAAATGATTTTTAATCTAACCTCAGACACTTTCTAACGGTGTGAACTCGAGTAGTCATTTGACCTCTATCTGCTTCAGTTTTCTCATCCATAAGATGGAGATAATAATAGCAGGGTTGTTGTAAAAATTATAAAGTTCTCAGAACCATGCCTGGCACTTAGCAGTCACTCTACAAAGGGTAGAAATCATCGTCATCATCCTCCTCATAAATTTCCTCAAACAAATCCTTTTAATTATCTCAGACTGGGTGGCCCCAAGGCGTATGCAGCAGGGGCTCTGCCTGAATCAGGTTTCTCCACAGCATCGGTGCCCGTCCTCTCTTGTCCCATCCAGCTGTCATTTGGCTTGTTCATTGTTCTTAATCTCATCTCTCCAATTTAACTGCAGTCATCTTGTGGTCCGAATGCATCTTTCCTCCTTCGTTTCCCCATCCATGCCCTAGTGGGGCCCCTGCATTCCACAGGGAGGCCTCGTAGACTCAGCAGCCTAGAGGAGAACAAGGTGCCGAGTGGACACAAAACACAATCCTTGGGGTCTGGACGCTACAGGTTGTGGGGGCAGAGTTTAAATTTCTGGTCATTAACTCACTAAACTGCTTGTCTCAGTGGGAGTCTGCTCCTCATTTGGTGACTCCATTTCCTTGTCTTTAAAACCAGGGGCTTGCGATCCATAGACTTCTTACAACACGCGCTTCTGGGATCCTACGTGTGGGCACCTTTCACATGTGTGCCCTGGCCATGTGTGTTTCCCAGTGCAGACCTCTGCTGGTGAGTCCCCTATGTGTGTTCATTCTCCTCATTACTGCTTGTGTATGGATGTTAGCCCATGTCCTGGTGTAGGGACAGAATGCCTCATGGTTTTTGGAATGAGCTTGTGACGTCATGAGGTGCTTTTGCTTTGAAGCAAACAATTCTCTGGTCCTGTGATTATTTACTTGCTGTTTGGTTTTGGCTCCCAGCCGTAGAAGAGGAAGAGGAGGAGGAGGGAAGGGGGAGGAGGTTGGAGAGGGAGCTTCCTCTCGTGGTGCTGGATCTTCACACGGAAGAATTTGCACTCTGGTCCCTGGTCACTGCCAGCCTCCATGTCTCTCAGCTTTGGGGCTCAGTTCCTAGGCTAGGGCCATTATCCCAGAGGCCCCCAGAGGGGCTTGGGAAGGCAGATTCAGGAGTGGGTAGATGGTGAGAAAGAGAGAAGGGGAAGGGGGAGAGGTTGGCAATGCTATTGCAGGTTGCTGAAGGATGAGACTCTGAGAAGACATGAGAGGAGCTGGTTTTCTCCATGACCCCTTCATTCCTGGCTTACTGCACTGGATGCTGCAGGGAGTCTCCATCTGAGTGAGGGCCAGGACCCACTGTCTCGGTTGAGCTGACCTATTTCACTCTAATGGGACAATTCCTTGCCTCTGTGTTGTCTGGTATATGTTTTCCTGTGTAGTCTTCTCTAATTTCCGTTCTGCATAGATGGGTTTCTTTGCTATTTTCTGTGTGTGTGTGTGTGTGTGTGTGTGTGTGTGTGTGTGTGTGTGTACATTGTAGGAATGCTTTTGTGGGAAAGGAGACAAGCCTGGGATAAAAAGCTTAGGACTGTTCAGTGATTTCACATCTGCTCATTCAGAACATCCGTCAGCCCCAAGCGCACATCAGGTCTGTTGTGCTCCATATTGGACACCAGATTTCAGGATATTGAAACATCACCCTAGCACAGAATTTGAGCCCTGGAAGGGACCTCAATGGCCTCTAGTCCAACTGGCTTCATCCATCTTCCCTCTTAGCTAGAAGCCAGAAGCACCCAAAGTGACTCCAATCCTGGAGAGTCCCAAGGGCGACTGAAGAAGGCTAGCATTCTCTAACCTGGACAACTCTACTCCACTCGCCTCTGACGCAGGGAAAGGCTTTCACCTCCAATAAGGACAGTCTCCTAGTAAAAGATTTTGGAATGAGGGTTAGATTCAGATGAGGAAACTGAGGCAAACAGAGGTTAAGTGATTTGCCCAGGGTCACCCAGCTGAAAAGTGTCTGAGCTGAATCTCAGCTCAGGGATTCCTGACTTCAGACCCAGTGCTCTGTGCCTGTGGTGCCCCTGGCTGCAAAGAAGCTGTTTGGCACCTCCTAGAAAGCCACATCCAAGTACAAGCATGTACTTGGACAGACTAGGGGTTTCTCCAAATTCCTCATACGCATACCTATTCACACATACACACACTCACACTCAAATACACTCACATATACATGCACATATACTCAGATACATTCACATATACATACACATAGTCACACACATACATGTACATATACTCACACACATACTATCGCACACACATATACACATTCACACTCATGCACATACTCTCACACACACTCATACACACTAGACAGTCTGGAAGAATAGCTGGTTAGACCCGCAGCTCCCAGAGTCAATCATTGTCCCCATCCAGTTACCATGCAGAGTTTTGCTGCTCTCTCAGGGCCTACAATCCCAGAGAAGCAATATTCTGAGGGACTCAGCCTGGACTTCAGGACAGAGTGATAAATGCCTCTGTGTTTGGGGTGAGCACAGAAATCTCTAGCACACTTCTTTGTCTGTCTCTGAGGACAAACCTTGCCTGCATTCAGCTCATAAGACGTATTACTGTAAGACGTATTAGCTGAGCAACGTTTTCTCATTCCCAAACTCCAAGATCATTATGTTTCTTTTTTTTCCTGACCCTAGTGGTCAATCTTATCCACCAGAGTATTCCATTCAGGAGAGAACACCTATTCAGAACCCAGTAGTGCCTCATCCCACCCCCTGAAATGAAGCCTTTCCTTTATTCCCAAAGAAGACTTAGGTGTCATCTTAATTAACCCTCCCACTCTAAGTGAGAGTGTGGGAGCCCCACTATCAGATTTTTGTCTGCTCAAAATCTCATCACCCCCGCAGCCTGATCACTGGGGATGGCAGGTGCTTCCAGTCACTCTAGTTAATGACTTACTTTGTTTCATTTTTTAAACATCTCATGCCTCAGTGTTTTAATTAGGCAGGGAGGCTGCTAGTTGGGGAGTGGTCTCAATGAAGGGTTCCCCTCTTTAGAGTAGGGAAAACCTCAGAAAACCTGCTTACCTACTGACAGTCCATGATCGGGACCAGCATGTCCCTGTAATGCAGCCTAGTAATATAGGCACTCAGCAGCCGTGGTTCAAGACAGGCTCTGATTTAAAATTTAAACTGAATTTTAATGTACTCCCAAAATAAAGTGTGAGTTTCCAACAAGAAACTCTTTGCTGATTATTCATATTCGACAATTACTAACTGTACTTCCTCTGAACTTGATTGGGGAGACAGAAACCAAACTCCCTTTGCAGCCTAGGTGATCAATAGTAAATCCTACCCATTTTCTGTGTCCCATGTCTAAAATGGAAATTGTGTTGAATTCACTACAGTGGCCAAAATAAGTAAGAGAAAAATTCAGTTGTCTTTCTTAGAATGAGAATTGCCACGGTGAGGAGGAGGGGGCTTTCTCCATCACAATGATCTTGTTTCCTCAAGGCTGAGGAAAAATCTCAACGGACAGAGAATCTGACTTATAAGCTATCCCTAGAAACAGACTTTCTGGGCAATGACCATAGGGATAAGAACCTTGCCTTCCTGTTTTTTCTCTCTGTCACACAAAAGGTTGAAGCACATCCACTAATCTTGGAAGCAAAATCAAGGCATAGAGTTCTTTCCCATAAATCCAGAAAAGAGCACTGTGGCCAGCGGCAAGAGTCAGGAGGGCAGTGTGGGTGGGGAGGGGATAACAAGGCAGGGCTTAGCTCAGGATAGTCATCATAACAACTGCTCACAATGGTGAGGGCCTCTAATGCACACAAAGATTTGGAACATGAGCACGTCCTTCCTAAGCGGCAGAGCTGCCCCAAAACAAAGCAGGCCATCCTCAAGACAGCTGAGAGGGTGCCACAGAACCAAGGCAAGGTTTTGGTCTCTCTAGACCATGTTTCTCTCCTCTCTAGAATGAAGGGGTTCAATTAGATGATTTCTAGGTAATTTCCAACTCCAAAACCTTGAATAATACAACCATATGATTGTGGTCCTACACCTCAGTCAAACCGCGCCATCTGAGATGCTATATAAAGGACTGGAGGGGTGTTTAAGTCAAATGTGCTTTGAGTCCAGGATCCCACCTAGTGAGTAGGAAAGACAGGTCATTGGGAAAGATGAGAGTCACAGCATTGTATAGGAGAGACAACTGGTTTAGTTTGGATCTCAGAACCCTGTGCCTTACTTTTGCTTCTAGGACTAGGGGATAGGAGAGGAAGGATTGCCTAATAAGACCAGAAAGACAGGTTTGGGATCAGATTGTGCAAACCTTTAAAAGCTAAAGGAAAAAACAAAGTGGAATTTACATTTTATACCAGAGGAGATAGGGAACCACTGGAGTTGGTTGAACAGAGGCACCTCATGGTAATGTCTGCACTTTGGGAAAATCCTTTCGCTAGTAAGATGGAATGGAATGGGAAGGGCATGAGGCAGTGGAGGAGGAACCACAATGAGGAGGCAAGAAAGATGCAGGAGGAAAGAAGATGATGTGGCAAGAATGGTATGAGTGGCAAGAGGAGGCCTGATGTGAGTGATGTTGGGAAGGGGAAAATCTACAATCCTGAGCAGCAGCAGATGAGAGAGAGACAGAGAGAGAGAGAGAGAGAGAGAGAGAGAGAGAGAGAGAGAGAGAGACAGAGAGAGAGAGACAGAGACAGAGACACAGACAGAGACAGAGACACAGAGAGAGACAGAGAGACAGAGAGAGACAGAGACAGAGAGAGAGAGAGAGAGAAAGAGAAAGAGAGAGAAAGAGAGAGAGAGAGAGAGACAGAGACAGAGACAGAGAGAGAGAGAGAGACAGGCACGGAGGATAATGCCAGCTTGTGAGCCTGGTCAACTGGAGTGATGGTGGCGCTGCCACTGAAATACAAAACTCTGTTGACTATGGTGATGTGCTCATTTGTGAATCTCCCAGGAACCCTCACTATTCCACACTCCCAGCCTACCAAGCTGGATGCACATGTGATATAAAGGGAACTGGCATGACCATATTAAGGTAGAGCCCAAGGGGCCACTTTCATCCCAGAGGATGGGCCAGCTTCCTTCACAGCCTTCAGATCATTGTGCTGCTCATGGCTCTTGGTTGGGGAGGAGGCAAGCAGAAGGGGAATGGAAAGAACACCTCTGAAGCACAACCCCCGGGGTATCGAACCACAGCTACCATACCATTTCCCATGCTGCCCCATCCACAGATTTTGGGCTTAGGGGACCAGGAAACATGCCAGAGGTAAAAAACAAATCAGGTCCTTCCAACAGCCTCATCTCACCCCAAACCACCTAGGCTTGCTGAAGGTGTCTATACTTGATCTATTGATGACTAGAAGTGAAACCATCATCAGTTGGTCATTGTGCTGAAGGGAGCATGATTTTCACCAGTGGGGCAGATTTTGGAGGTGGAAGGGATTCATCACTCTGTCTGCTGAAACCACAGTCTCTAGAAGTGGCATTACTCCATGCCAGCCCCAAACAAAGGCATTTTATCCTAATCAACAGGGAGTGTCCAGCCACTGGAACACTGAACATTGCCAGTCACACTTTCTGAAAGGATTTTCAGTCCTGGCATGCTCCTTGTGGTGGGGGATGACTTTGTTATTTGCATCCTGTCCATCTGTCTGAGTCCATTAGTTCCCTCTTAGGAAGTGCCCTGCCACTCTTTATTTAGCTTACCTAATTGGTTTTGATGTCAATTGGCTAATTTCAAGGTCTCCAGTTGTCTTTGGCTGCTCAGTGATTTCAACTCTGCTCATTCAGAATATATGTCAACCCTAACTGTACATCCGATCTGTGATGCGCCATGTTGGAGACTAGATTTCAGGGCATTTCAGTGTCACAAAATCACAGAATTTGAGCACTAGAAGGGACTTCCGTGGCCTCTAGTCCAATTAAAAAACAATAAGATTCCACATTCTAATACCCTGGACAAAGGATTGTCCAGCCTCTACTTGAAGTCGCACTGCCCTGTGTGCCTGCATCTGGACATCCTTGGGTATCAATGTCTTTCTTAAACAAAGGTGAGGTCTGATGAGGGACACTCAGCTCCCTATTCTTGGAAGAACTGCCTCTGCAAAGGCACCCCAGCACACCTTGGACTTCTTTATTGTCACATCATATACAGATGACTCAGAAGGAGCTTGCAGTCCAGGAAGACCCCTAGATCCGAGTTCAGAACAACTTATCTCTATCCATAACTCTCCCACCTTCTACTTGCAAAGTTGCTTCTTTGTCCTCAAGCACATGACGTTACATTTCTCTAATTTCTTCTTAGTCAATGCTCTAACCTGCAAAGATGTTGAGGATGGAGTGGGAGGGGATATGGAAGATGAGGAGAGAGGAGGAACCCATGGAGAATGGAGGCAGAGTGAGGGGGAACATGACTGAAGTCATCATCTCTCCATCAGAAAATCCAAGTTAAACTCAGGTCTCCTTTGGGGGGGAGCACTGGCAGCTGGGGAAGGAAAGGCAAGCAGAAGTCCAGGGAAGGCCTCTAGCAGGTGGGGGTGGGGTGGAGGTGACGTTGAAGCTGACGGGTGAGGAAGCCAGAGATTTCAGTCAATGACTGGGAGGGAGAGCATTTTGGCCAAGGAGGGGAGGGGGAGTGAAAGCTCCAGGCCAAACCACAGAGAGGGAAGAGCCCAGTGTCTGGAAGTCCTCCTGGGACCCTGTGGCTGCTTCACTGGTGCCAGGACAGTGAGCTAACACTGAAAATCACAACAACAGCCATACTGGCATCGTACCTGCTGTTTTACAAGTCAAGAATGTTCAAGCTTTAATCCCTTTAGTGACCCCTTAATATGTAACACATCTGGGAAGTCACAGATAATGAATAACTTTCTCATGGGGAATAAGATGGGAAAGGGTCTTGATCAGATAAAAATGTTTCAACTTTTCATTTCTTTGCTAGAACCCATTGTGAGATTAAATTACCAGGGGATTTTCCTGAATGCCTAGAGACCATTGGGCCAAGACAAATAAGGTGACATTTTATAAAGATAAATGCAAAGTATTATAAATACAAGATAAGAGAGGCATGCAGAGGTAGCAGATCATTTGGGATAAAACCTGGGGATTTATAGTGTACGCAACCTCAGAATAAAGCAGCACTGCGATGCAGGGGCCACAAAAGCTCGTGGGACCTTGGGGTAGAGCTCCAGATTCCAGAAGTAACAAGCTCTGGTGGGCTATGACTTTTAGTTGTATATATTAAAGTGTGAGAAGGACACTGAGAATATAGAAAGTATGCAGAGGATTCCAGCCAAGAGGGTGAAAGGAGTGGTCATGAAGCCACAGGGGAATCACTCAAAGGAAGGATGGGTGTCTTAGCAATGAGGAGACCAAGGGACCTTTAGAGGGTAGCCGGAACCTCTGGGGATTATGGGCAGCATTGAGGAGCAGAGCTTTCCGGAGCAGGGCAAAGACCTCCCCATTGGCTTCTGCCCTGGCTGGAGCTCATCTGGATGGCTTCACTCAGCTCTGGGAGTCACATTGTAGAATACAGCCAGATGTCATACAGAGGAAGATGCCCCGTGGATGAAGGACCTTTAGACCACGTCAAATAAGTATCAGCTGAAGGAACAAAGTATCCTTAGCCCAGAGAAGAAAAGACTCCTGGGGATAAGGTTGCTATGTTCAGTATGTGAAGAGCTCTCATGAGAAAGAGGCATTAGATGTGCTCTACTCAGCCCCAGGGCAGTGGATAGAGTGCTGGGTTCTGAGACCAGAAGACTCATCCCTAGTATAAATCTGGCCTCAGACATGTGCCATTTGCATGACCCTGGGTAAGTCCTTTAACCCTGTTTGCCTCAGTTTCCTCATCTATAAAATGAGCTGGAGAAGAGAATGCAAACCACTCCAGTATCTCTGACCAGAAAACCCCAAGTGGGGTCACAGAGAGTCAGACAAGACTGAAAACAGCCGGACAACAACAACAACGTCAACTTGGCCCTAGAGGACAGAGCCAGCAATCACATACAAAGGCAAAGTGAGGCTTGTTTTCAGGAGAAGACAAAAGGAAAATGGCAGAAATCACTTTCTAATACTTTGGAGAGTTGCTCCAAAGTGGAATGGGAGCTTTGGGATACAGTGGTTTAATAGTAGTGCACATTTGTACAGAGCTTGGTAAATATTAGCCCATTTGATCCTCACACCAACCTTGGGAGGTGGCTGCTACTATTATCCCGATTTAATAGATGAGAGAAGTGAGACTGACATAGGTCAAGAGACTTGCCCAAGGTCACACAGCTAGTAAGAGTCCTAGGCTGGATTTGAACTCTGGTCTTCCTGACTCCAGGGACAGTGCCTATTCCCTATGACATCTAGCTGCCTCTAGTTTCCCCACCGAGGAGATCTTCAAAGAGAATCTGGACCACCGCTTGTCAGAGATGGTACAACAGACATTCCTTTCACAAGTGGGGCCAACAATGGGCCCCAGGGTCCCTTCCAACTCCCCCATTCTAAGACCCCATGTTGCTTCAAGCACTTGAATAACTAAGCAGTGGACAGAAGAGGCAAAGGGGAACATGAGGGCTTTATAGAAGGAAATCAAGAGTTTACTAAGAACAAGAGCTTCTGAAAGGTGGTCTGGGCTGTCCCAAGAGAAGAGGAGTGAAGACTGGAGAGGGGCCCTCCTGCCCGGCTAGGGGTGGAACTGTGAAGTACCTTCCAACCTGGAGACTCTGAACCTGGGATGGAATGTCTTCACCTTATCAAAACTGAAAATGACCTGCATAGAGAAGGGTGGGAACTCTTCAGTGAAATCAGGAGCTCTCTAAAGAAGAAAAAAATCATCTATTTGATAATTTTTGCTTATGTGTATATATATATGTGTGTGTGTGTGTGTGTGTGTGTGTGTGTGTGTATTACATATTTTATGTATACATATCTATATATGCATCATATAGATATGTATATATAAAATATGTAACACACACACACACACACACACACACACACATACATACTCCCCAGAAGGCAAGTCCTTTAACTGGAGTTTAAAAAGAAATAAAAAACTCCCTGAGATTCCTGCCTATGTCTAACAGTATATTCAGGATGAATGGGTCTCTCTGCTCCATGGGTGTCTCTTGGGTTTTCTCCTAGCTGTTCAACCTCTCCTCAGTCTCTTTGACTGCATCTTCACTCACAGCACATGGCCTAAGGATCACTGCCCTCAAAACCACTGTCCCCCATCCTCTATCCTTGCCCTCAGCGATCGCATTATCTACTATGGATCTGGGCAGCTCGGTGACAGTGAACAGAACACTGGAATTGGAGTCAGGAAGACTTGAGTTCAAATTCAGCCTCAAACACTTAATAGCTGTGTAACCCTGGGCAAGTCACTTAACCCAATTTGCCTCAGCTTCCTCATCTGTGAAAATGAGCTGGAGAAAGATATGACAAACCACTCCCATAGCTCTGCCAAGAAAACCTCAAATGGGGTCATAAAAATTCAGAAATAACTGAACAACAAACTACGGATTGAATTATCACCTCTGTTAAAATAACTCCTTCCTAATCTCCCAAACTGCAGTTTTTTCCAACCAGCTGTTGTTTGGGCATCTCCAAGGGGATGTCTTATAGACACCTCAAACACAACATGTCCAGAAGCGGGCTCACTTTCTTCTCTCTCAGCTTCCTCTTTTCTGAGCTCTATTTCTGCTGTTGGCACCACCATTTTCCAGTCACTCAGGCTCATTCTCAGCTCCTCATTCTCACAGTCCCAATTAGCCAACCAACTGCCAAATGTCCTCCTTTCTCCCTTCACAATATCATTGATTTCCTTCCTCTTCTCTCCATTCCCACAGCTTTCACCTTAATTCATATCTCCCTTGGACTCTTGAAACAGCCTCTTAATGAGTCCCTGCCTCTCTTGTCTCTTTCCTCTCCAATTCACCATCTGTGGAGCTGTTGGAGTGATTTTGTTTAGGTGGAGACTCGATCATGTTCACTGATGCTCAATAAACCACAGCATCGCTCTGTTACCTCCAGCATTAGATAGAATTTCTTCTTTGGGACATTGAAAGGCTGTCCCTACCTGGTCCCTTCCTGTCATTCAGGCTTCTTATCAACTGGTCACTTTCATTCTGCAAGTTTATAAGAGTCTGATGGCTATTTATTTGTCCTTCATTCTCAAAGATGACCAATGACAGCAGGAAGGTGATGTCTTGATTTGCAAGTGAATTGGATATAAGTGAGGCAGGGCTGCCCTGATATAGCAGGTATAAATGCTTGTTGAGTCAATTACTTTGTGGTCTAGCCACACTGAGAAGCTGGCTATTTCCCACACAAGTAGATCCACATCCTCTCTACATGCCTTTGCTCAGGCTGTGCTCCCTACTACAATGATCTCCCTTCTCATCTAAACCCCTTGGAAGCCCTGGTTTCCTTCAAGATTCATTTAGCTCAAGACCCCTTTCTGGAAAAGCCTCTCCCTGAGCCTCTTGTGGCTTTGTGGACTCCTTCCCTCTTCAAATGTATTTAAATTTATTTTGTACATCACACATATGCACACACACATATACAAACATGCACACATGCACATGTTCACATCCACACACAGACACTTATGCCATCTACCTGGAGAAAAGGTAAACTCTCAAAGAGGAGGCAGGGACTGTTTCATCTGTTATCTTTGTGTTCCCAACAGCCAATCCACTGAGAACTGGACCTCTGGGCACAAGGAGCACCAGTCAGTGAGGAGGGATCTCTTTTCCCCTATATCCCTCCTCCCAGACTACTCACTACCTACAGAAGTTTCAGAATGCCTGCTGCAGCAAATGGCCCAGCATTCCCTTATCCATCAACCTTTTTCACAATTCCATTTTCCTCTTTCCATTTGAGCCATCCAGGGATTGGACACGGACCCAATCCCTGCCACCATCCCCTGGAAGAGGGAACCCTAAACCCCTGTTCTATTTGATCCTCCAGCTCCGTTCCACCATGGTAAGAATAGAGACCCCTTTAGGATCGCCTCCTTACAGCTCAAACATGACTGCTCATACTACTGGCATGATCAAGGAGTTCCCAACTATAATCTTAATAGGAAGATGGATGACCTCCAGATCTTATCATATATCTCATTTCTATATACTAACATCCTTTTGGCCTTACCATCTGCCACTATGTCCTCCAGAACCTTGGATATTGCTGTCTTATGTGCCAATTTCTCCTAAGGACCCCAGGACCTTGACATCATCCTTGCTGCTACATCTTTGGAACTTCTAGACATCTGTCCCCACCTTATAGCTTAGTAATCTTATTATTTTCAGGTCATAGAACAATATGGTCAATTCTGAGCTAACGCCAAGGGTCTCTCAAAGGGCACTGGAGATGTTCACAGGGCATGAACCCGTGGCAACACTTACAAACAACAAATGATGCCACTGATGTGGTAATAGATTACCAAAGAAATGCATGATCAGGCACATAGGGTGAGGGCCAACTATTGGACAGTCCTATTTGTATTCTGTGAGCATTGGCACAAAGTGCACAGATCTCTAGGAGGGCCCTCCAAATGTTATATAGACCCCGTAGCAAACATGTGGAAGACATGAGTCACATAGAGTGACTGGTCTGGTTGGGATATGACCTCAGGCATTCAAGGGAACCCACCTACTAGTCAGACTCCTTGGACTGTAGAATTTGCCATGCCTTCTGAGGACCAGTCTAGTGCGATATAGAAGCCTTTATCCTTACTCCACGATCCATCTAGACTGCCTTTCTTACTGTCCTTCACACATAACCCTCCATCTCCCGACACCACACCTGTGCATGAGCCATCTCCTGTGCCTAGCTGGCTCTCCCTTCTCTCCTCTTCCTCTTAGAATTTCTCATTTCCCTAGAGGCTCAACTCAAGCAGTAACCCCTGCATAAGGTCACTCCTTGTCCTTACAAATGCTAATACTGCCCCTTGGCCACCTCACCATCATTCGACATTACCTCATTTCTGTTCTCTATCTACATCTGAGTGCAAAGCATATACTTGCCAAAAATATTATTTTGTGGAGAACTCACATGGGGCAAGTGATCATATGGTGGTCAGAAGAAGCAATACAAAGACACTCTCAAGATCTCTCTCAAGAATGTTGGAATTGTGTGACATGGGAGACACTGGCACAGGACCGCTCAGCATGGTGTGCCTATATCAGAGAAGGTGCTGAGCTCCATGAGGAAAGCAAAATTGAAGGAGCTCAAAGGAAATGCAAGATACACAAATTTAGAATTTCCACTCCAAATGGTCACATGAATATCTGTGCCCAGTCTGTGGTAGAGCATTCTGAACTCATGTTGTTCTGATCAGCCACAGTTGGATACAGTGAAACTTGACTTTAGCATGGTGATGTCATTTTGGTCCTTTTCGAGAACACATCAATCATACATGTGCATAGTCTCTCTCCCAAAGGCATGTATGTTCTTTGAGGGCCAAGTCTGTTTACTTTTTTTTCCATCCTATTCCCAGCACCTGGCTTAGTTTCTGGAACAATCCAGGCACTCGGGAGACTGGCCAATTAGTAATGATTTCTTCTACCATAGCAACCCAATCAATGAAACAAAGAAAAATACCAAATGACCCTTTGTCCCTGACGGGCCTCTCCAGATGCTGTAATGAGTGCTGGGAAAATGATGGAAAGGGGTAGAAGGTACTAAGAATCAGAGCTTTTGGACTCTGCATAAACATTCATTTAGAGCTGGCGCTACAACTATGAGATCAACCAATGAACATTTCACTTCAATCTGCATTCAGAGTCCATCAGTCCTTTCCCTGGATGTGGACAGAATTTTCCATCATGAGTCTCTTAGAATTGTCTTGGATCACTGGATTGGGGAGAAGAGCTAAGTCTATCATAGCTGATAACACAGTGTTACTGTTAGTGTTACAATGGATCCATCCAATCCCTGTGTAACTGGGGATTAGCTAATGAGTCCAGTCCTTCCTAGCATCCACAGAGTGCTCAGTCGATGACAATCTCATGTGGACTTCCAAGTGGTTTTGGTCTCCTAACTACATGGTGAAGAAGAAACATTTGGATTAAGCTTGTGGCTTCACCTGGGGCGATTCAAAAGGCACCAGTTTTCTGTGGTCCTGCCCTTCATCAATCTATTTCCTGCCTAGCTTCCGGTAAAGTGAGAGAGACAATGTCATAAGGGAAAAGTCTCAGGGCCAACCTCTCCAGGACCAGCATGTGATCTGAGAATGAGGGCCTCTACTCTTGGGTTTTGTTCTTTGTTCTTTTGATGAAGAATGTTGAAAGGTGGCTATGACCTTGTGAGTTTTGAAAGGTCATAATGGTGACTGACCAGACATGCAGAGCTTTCATTTAATTCGAGGATTTTCCAGAAGCCGCATGATAAGAAATGCAGTCCCTAGCAGCAGCAGACATGTGAATTCAGTCATACAAGGCTGAATTTGGAAATACACTTGGTGAGGGCAAATCCTAAGTAGAAGCTGAATTAAGTCTGAGTTCACTATCCCTTGGAATTGGGGATATATGGGATGTGTAGTCCCAATTGTTGGGTTTGGGGCAAACATCTCTATTTCTCATCTTGCTACATCTTTGAAGTAAATACCCCTTTGTAAAAACTAATGAATATCAATTGATTAAAGGGAATTGGGACAGTAATCATTGATAGCTAACAGTGAGTTGCAGGAGGAACACATCCGAATGGGACACTCCCCATCCCCCTCCCCCAGGAATAGCTTCACTAGAGAGTGTCTAGTCACTCTAAATAAAGCAATAAGACAAAAGGAAGCTGCTGCAGAGGAGAGCTTGGCTGGCAGCCTCTCTTCAAAGAGGCAGATAAAGGAGCTGGAAAACTGCTTTTGGCTTTGTGTTTTTTTAATCAAAATCAACAAGACAGATTTTATGAGACCTTGGTTCCTTTCAAATTTCAATTCGCATGAAAAGTATTTGAAGAAAATGGCAACAATCAAAACAAATGCAAGGGTTATTCACCAACAGAGGTTGCAAAATGTGAAGAGGGTATAGAAATTGCCCAAAGAACTGGATTTTTAAAAATTTCAACATTACATTGAAATATACTTCAGTATTTGGTGGTTTCAATGCAATTATTGATATAGGCAAAGATGACATAACTATATTGTAAAAATGATTCAAGAATAAAGAATGAAAGAGGACAGAGAATTGTAGACTATTATCAGTCTCCTTCCAATACATCATTGTTTTCTTCAAGAATTAGAACTTAGCAGTGGCTAGCACATAGTACATGCTTAATAGATGCCTGTTGCCTTGACATGGCAAGTCATAAACAGCACTCAAAAAATTAAATTGATTATATTTCACAGAAAGAAATTACTTTCTATTAAAGTAGGTATAATTCCCAAATCAGTTGTTTGTGTAGAATCAAACTACCAACTTCTTAGAGTAGTAATCATAATCAACATAAAACTAGAAGAAGGAAAATAAATGAGACAAAAGAGTATGACGCACATTCAGACAACTCCAAAGTTACTTATTTCAACATGTGTTTGATGTTCAAAATGAGAAAATTATAGCTTAAATGACTTTGAAACCAATTGAAATAATTTCACAAAGTATTTTGAACAAAGTAAACAATTTGCCAAAGCAGGAAAACCAAAAGAATTTTAATGGGCTCAGGAAGCAACACTTGATTTCCTCACCAAATAGAGACATATGGAAGCCAAGAGAAGCAGGAGGTTAGATAGAAATAAATTTGCAAAGTCTTATGGAAAAAAAATGTGGGAAAATTATGGATGTCACCTCATGAAACTGCAAGCAGGGTATGAAAAGATACACTGGAAAAATATTGGCCTCCAAGAAGTCACCCTTGAGCATGAATGTGGAAAGAATACAACAATAAGAAGAAAGATGGTGAAAATCTGAAAAAATATTTATAACTAACAGTTTTCACTCTCAAGGAGAGGAGAACTCTCCCATTACTTTCACATCATAATACCAGATGTGCGACTATATAAAGTGTAAATGTCACAGGAGAGAAAAAGAGGTGAAAATCAGCCAGAATAGATCAAACATGCATATATACAGATATGCACATTAAGCTCATGCTAGAGGTTATGCAACTTTAAGGGCTTTGAGAGTTTCAATGTCAAGAAATATGTGTAGGACTGGAAGAATGCCTCAAGTACTTGCCCATAGAATCATTACCTAACTCAAAATACTCCAGGGGTCTACATCCACTCAAAATCATAGCTTGCAAGCATCATCTGGTGTTCTTTAATTTACAAGTTAGCTGAAGGATACAATTAGTTCAAAGCAAAGACATTTAATGAAATACCTCAGGAAGAAAAAGAGCAAAGGCACATTTTTTATACATACCTAGGGCACAGACTTTCACAGATGTATACATTTTCATTGCTAAACATACACACACAGAGAAAATGTGGCACACATGTGGGAAACAAATTCACATTTTGGTTGTTATAGGAACAGTAATATTTTCTAGTAACTTCCCTCCCCTTTCCTGCCCTCCTCTCCCCTTCCCTTCTCTTCATTCCCTTTCCTTTACCTCCCTTCCCCTCCCTTCCCTCTCCTCTCCTTCCCTCCCCTTTCCTGCCCTCCTCTTCCCTTCTCTTCCCTTCCCTTCCCTTCCCTTCCCTTCCCTTCCCTTCCCTTCCCTTCCCTTCCTTTCCCTTCCCTTTTCTCTTTCATAGAGATGAGAGAGGGGGAGGATTTCAATGTTTTGTTGTTTGTTGTAGTTGTTCTCTGAAATTGTGTGATTCTGTGACTTGCCCAGGGTCACAGAGCTCCCAGGTAGACCAGCTGAGGAAGTGAACACCCTACAGAAAATTCTGCATCACACAACTGACTAATAATGAGAGGTTTTACGGTAAAATTCTCTATATTAGTCATATGGACAGATCCCAGTTCACTAGAGAGGGATAGACAAGTCATTCTTGGCTGTTATCCTAGATCTGTTGCTTTCTAGAATATCATATTCCAAGCCCTCTCTTTCTATATAGTGGTTGCTGATTAATTGTTGCAGCAGCTAGGTGGCATTGCTGGTAGAATACCAGACTTGGAGTCAGAAACGCTTATCTTTCTGAGTTCAAATTTGAACTCAGACACTTCTAGCTGTGTAACCCTGAATGAGTCACTTAACCCTGTTCACCTTAGTTTCCTCATCTGTAAAATCATCTGGAGAAGGAAATGGTAAACCACTCCAGTATCTTTGCCAAGAGAACTCCATATGACGTCACAAAGCAGACATGACTGAAACATGATTGGGCAACAACAAAACTCATTCTTGTGTGATCCTGATTGTGGCTCCTTGCCATTTGAAGTCTTCCCTTCTGGCTGCTTATAGTATATTTTCTTTGACCTGGGAGTTCTAGTTTTGCTCTAATATTCCTGAGAGTTTTCATTTGGGGATTTCTTTCAGGAGGTGATTGATGAATCATTTCTATTTCTACTTTCCACTCTGGTTCTGAAACATCTGTGCTGTTTTCCTTTATAATTTCTTGAAATGTAAGGTCTAGTTTCTTTATTTGATCATAGGTTTCAGAATGTCCAGTGAGTCTTAAGTTGTCTTTCCTCAACGCCTTTTTCAATTGATCTTCTCCTAGGAGATATGTCACATTTTCTTCTATGTTTTTATTCTTTTGACTTTTTTATTTCTTGATATCTGATGAAGTTATTACATTCCATTTGACCAATTATAATTTTAAGGAGTTTTTTTCTTCAGTATGGTTTTGTACTTCTTCTAATTTGGCCAATTCTAATGAGTTATTTTTCTCATATTTTTTCTGCTTCTTTTACAAAGCTGTTAATTCTCTGTTTGTAACTTTCTTGTATAACTCATTTTTTTCCTTTACCATTCTTATTTGGTATTTTTAAATCTTTTTTTTTACTTTTTAAGATTTTTTGTTAAACTCTTCTAATATTTTTTATTGGGCTTGTATTCAATATCATTTTTCTTTGAGGCTTTACTTGTAGATATTTTAAGTCATTGTCTCCTGTGCTTGTGTCTTGAGCTTCCCTGTCACCAGAATAGCTCTTCATGGTCAGGTTCTTTTTAAAAATTTTCTCCTTCTTCCAGCCTATTTCTAGACCCTGCAGTTTAAGTCAGTGCTGGGCTCTGATCACTTCTGGTAGGTAGAATGTCTGATTTGTGAAGCTTTTGTTGTTTTTGGTTTTTGTTTGGTTTGATTTGGGATTTGGTTTTTAGTGGCCTGCTGTTCTCATAGGTCAGTGTGGGATGAGGTCTGTTCATTGACTTCTTGGTATGAGCTCTGCAAATTCCCAAGCCACATTTTGGTCTTTCAGCTTGCATATGGTTGTATTTCCATATACTGCTGCAGGACTCAGTTACTGTTAGCCCTCTGGGAAATTCTGCAGGTACAGAGAGAATGAATTGCTTGACTTCCCATTGGTCTTGGTTTCCAGCCTGGCTAGTCTACCTAAAGCTTATATGAAAGGTTAAAGGTTAGAACTGATTTCCTATTCTGCTTTTGAACTCAAGGCTGCACAGCTAAGTTTTTGGAACTTTTTACTTGCTAGTACACAGCTAGGGCCTCTCTTCCTTGCTACTGCAACTGATCTTCACCATCCTGGAACTATGCCCTGGAACTGAGTAATAGGGAACAAAGCTGCCATCCGGCACCAACACAGGTCCTGTTCTCAGCACTGACTTGGGGTGCCTTGGATCTCTGTCTCCCTTGGTGCTTTAAGCCCTGGTGTCTGTTCATTCTTGCACCACCTTACCATCCTTAGGAACCAGGATGATCATTGGTGCCCCTGCCTCAGTTGCTGCTGTGCTGCTGTCCTGGCCAGCTACCACCCTTGTATTCACACACCTCTCTGTCTTTCCTGCTAAGCTGCCCGATTCTATAAAAATGACTCACTGTTACTTTTTCTTAACTTTCTCAATCAGAATTCAGGATACTGTATTTTCTAGGTTGCTGTGGATGATACAAGTTTGATGAGCTGGGCAAAACATGATGATTGTCACTTCTCCATCTTGATTTCACTTCTCATATTTAATCTTTGTATTCTAGAGCCTAGCTTCATACCTGTTATACCACCTTGATTACTGAAGGACAGTCCTGACAAAGTCAGGCTTTTCCTCTATAGTTAGCAAACTTCCTTGTACTCTTTAAATCCTAGTGATGCCGAATCATTGACAACCTATAAGTAAACTGCCCCACCACTACCCCCTATACAATCCCCTCTGAATATAGTCTTAGAGCCTTCATCATTTTCTATGTCTCACTTCTCTTAAATCCATTCTTCACCCTCATCATGATCTCTCTGTTTTATGGTAACCAACCTGAGTTGGGCCCTCACTGAAGCCCATGGAAAAGGGCTAACCATTCCACATATGGCTATGATTCACTTAGTCAATGGTATCCTTAGTTCTCATACCCCAGATTCCATTTCCTGCCTTTGTACTGGCTGCATCCTATGGGCGCTTCTGAAATATGTGATCTCTTTTACAGTCACTGCTTCAAATCCCTAGTTGTCTTCAAGAATCAACTTGAATCTCACCTACATAAACCCAGTTTGATTCCTCAACCCCCCAAAATCACCTTGTCTAGATGAAGGCATGCACACATTTACGTATGAATATGTGTATATATGTATAAATATATACATTTATAGATATAGATGGATTAATAGAGTGTGTATAGCTAGACGCACGCAAACTGTGTGTATGTTTGTGTATGTGTATATGTATAGATAAAAATAGATAGATAAATTAGGGAGTGCATGTATATGAATATGTATACATATATACTTTCTTCGCAGTATAGACTTTAAACTCCTTAACAGTAGTGAAGAGTTCCTCTCTCTTGCTTTGGTATCTCAGAAACCCAGCACAATGCCTGGGACAGAGGAAGAATTTATTAAATCCTTTGCCTCAAACATAGTATGTTATAATAAATGCATGTTGGGAGATCAATTGTTGGATTTAGTTAGACTGAACCACCCAGAAAGGCAGGAACAATGAGTATTACTGCCCCCATTTCATAATTAAATAGACTGAGGTAGTCCAAGGGTGGCTACATGTTCACTGTGGGAATTTTTTGTGGAAGTTACCAGAGATTGAAGGATGAAAGAATTCCTGGTAGAAAGTCATTTCCTTATGATGCATTTGCTTTGTTGAATTAGGATTTATTTGTGGAACATTGAGGTTGATATTGACCTAGAAATACTCTTTATTCTGCCATTTATTCAAAGCAATAATCCTATTGTGTTGATTTAAAGTGAACCTACCTGGTCAGGTTATAATACAAAAAGAATCCTCGATAGATCAAATAAAATCAAATGGTGTTTCTCAGATTTACTGTATTTAGACGAACATTTTCATCTCACATTCCACAAAATATTATAAATTCACGAAGACGGGACTTTATTGCAATTAAGACAAATTCTGACTTACCAGATTGAAGGTCATCTCTCCCAGCTCCTTCATTATTCAGAGAAGGAACCAGGTCTAGGTCATACAGACTTACTGACACGTTAGGAATTAGACCTCAAACCTCTTCATTCCAAGATCAGGACGCTTTGTAACGTACTGTAATGGAAGGTAGCACTGCCTGGATGCCAGTTGTACAAGGAGAAGTTAGGTCAAGAGGAATGAGAGATTCTTACAGACTAACTTCAAGATATATACAATATCTCTGACTCATGGATGCATAGCAAACTCACCAACGAGTCTTTTAAGACATGTACAGAAGATGAGAGCATAAATAGGTAATACAGGATGGATGCAAAAAGTGTCTGTTCCTCTAAGTAATGGTGTCAGGAGGGCTAAGTTCAGAGTGTGCAAAGGCTGGTGGGAAAAAACTAAGTGACACAAACCTATCAACTACAGCCAAGTGAGAAAGAAGGGAGGAATCCAAGACAACCAGGACTTTGAGTGCCTGCGGACAACAAAGAGAAGGCAGAGAGATTATCTCTTATTGTATTTCTGGGTTTTTTTTTTTTTCCTGCAAAAGGGAACATTCTGGGACTAGGCAGGATGAATAAAAATGATTGATGTGTGGCTAAAATCCAGGAAAAGTCAAGATCTGCTGCCAATGAATTCTAGTCACCAGGCTTAGATGAACCGTACCTTAGTGTATAGAACAATGGAGAATGATTTCTGAGCCCTTACTAGTGACCCTTCAAAGACTGAGGAGCACAGAAAATGTAGGGCTGGGGCAGACCAGGGCAAATGCCCCAGTTTTCTTAAAAGGGAAGGAAACGCATTCTGCAAAATATGAGAGTGAGAGGGAATTTGACTTCAGTTTTCCCCAGAATTCTAGAATATGTCCATTTTTTTAAAATTTCACTGCTGTCTTTTATTTTATTTGCATTTATACAGTCCCTCAGCTGAATCCTCAGTTGTAACTAAGGAATAAAAGCCGTCAGAACCAACCAGTGACAGCATATGCCAAGGTATATCACATCTGAGAGCTGCAGATCACCCCCTTTGCCCCCATAGCACCACCACACCAGCTCCATCCTCCATTCTCTGATAGGAAGGGGCATCACTGAGTGGAATCTAAAATGCATTCTAAAAGAAATGGTAAATGAACACCCAGAAAAAAATGTGGTGACCATGGAGATTCCCCCTGATCTCATCAAGAACAGATCCTATCATGGTCACTTAGCCTTCCTTTTTTAGTATGTTTATTAGGCTCAGAGATCTGACTGCAGTTAGAATATCCCCAGTTTTGGGTAAAGCTTTTGATAAAATGTCTCCTATTATTCTTGTGGAAAAACTAAAGAGATACAGGATGGATGACAAATAAGTTGGTGATTTTAAAAATGACAAAAGGGTCACTGTCAACCTGGGGCTATGTCTCTTTGTTCAGGGTGATACAAAGATCTGTTCTTGTCCCTGGGGCATTGTATACTGTTATCAGTGACTCAGTTGAAGGCATAGGTTGCATATTTATCACATTGGCAGTTGACACCAAGCTGAAAAGGAAATCCAAATCCGTCAGTGGCAGAGTGAGCAAACAGACATTTCTTGACAGGTTAGAGCATTCAACCACAACCAATAAAGTGGGATTTCATGCTGATCAATGCACAACTTTTCCCTACAAATTCCTTCTCTTCTGCATCAGTATGTAATAGAGGGGACCCTGACTTCTCAAGGCTATGCCAGTGGAGACCATGCTCTGGCAGGTCCCACTAGGGCAGAGAGGTCACAATTATGACCCTATTTGTAACCCAACTCTTCTTTTTGAGAGTCAGCCATGATCATCGCAGAGCACCACATCACCAAGTGGCCACCTGACAAGAATCTGCTTTTTCTTTTTGCCATGGTAATCCATGAAACAAAGATAAATACAAAATGGTCCCCTATGCTTGTGCAATGATGGGACAGTGGGCAGACAAGGCTGGAAATCACGCAGCTCTTAGATCAACAATACACTTTAATTTGGTTATTGTTTCATTAAATGTAAGAATTTTGTCCATAGACCAATGATGCTATCCTATCTCCTTGTCATTCCATATCTTCATCTGGGTCCTGCCCATTAACCATAACTGTCCTTCAAGGCTCTATCCTTGACCCTCCCCACCTTTCTCTCTATACTCTATTGCTTAGTGCTTTTATAAACTCCTGTGGGCTTAATTATCACCTCCATGCAGATGATTCCCAAATTTCTGTCTATCTGTATATATGTATGTGTGTGTACTTTATATGTAACATAGAGCATACCTATACATTGTGTTCATACATGTTTATATATACACATATATGTGTATATATAGTATATATAAATATAAATAGATGAATAGATATCTGCCTCAATATAGAGATCTATAGATACAGATATATTAATCCACTCTCTATAGATATATCTCTAGATGAAGATAGATAGATAGATAGATAGATAGATAGATAGATAGATAGATAGATAGATAGATAGATAGATAATCTGTCTATGTAAATAGATACATCCAACCTTAGTCTCACTGACTGACTTTTGGACATCTTGAATTGGATATCCCAGAGGAGTCATCTCCAACTCGACATAGTCAAACCAGAACCTTTTCTCTTCACCTTAAACTCTTCCAAAATTCCCTGTTACTCCCAATTGCACCACCATCCTCTCAATCACCCAGGCTCACAACCCAGGCATCATCCTTGGTTGCTCACTTGTAGTGTCTCCACATAGTTGATCTGATATGTCTTGTCTTTTCTGCCCACCCCACATTGTCCATCTATATCCCTCTCCTATTCATTCATATAGTCATCTCCTCCTTGGACATTTGTAAAAGCCTTCTGTTGGATTGCTTTTTCTCAAATGTCTTCCCCCTCCCCCCGCCCATCTATTCTCTACTCAGCTAACAGAATGCTGTATTTATTTTTTTCCTAAAGCCTAAATATGACAATGTATCCCTCTCCTCAGTAAACTCTGATGACTCCCTATTATCCCTAGGACCAAATGAAATGTTTAGACATTCCAACCCTTCACCTCCTAGGCTTTTCCTACTGTTCCATTCTCCTTGCACTTTACTCCCCTCCATGCAGCATATGGTCCAGTTACACTGCCCTACTTGCAGTTCGTGTTTGGTGCTCCATGTACCAATTCACTGCCTTTGTCTAGGCTATTCCTCATGCCTGGAGTTCTCTTTCCCTTTCACTTCCACCTCTTGGCTTTCTTTGATGCTCAGCTTTCACCCTACTTCCTGCGCCTGATCTTGATCATTTTCTCTGCGATGACTCCCCTATACTCTGTATCCATTTGATCTGTACAGAGTCTTTGGTACTTGGTCTCCTGCATTAGAATGTTTCTTCATTGAGGGAAGAGCGTGTTTTTGTTTTTGTCTGCACTCCATTGCTTCATGTAGAGCCTGGCATATGAGGAAGACTGGATGCATCCTCGGTGACTATCCAGCTGAAGAATTTATATCAATATTTTAGCAAATACAGTGTTTTACACTGGAGTTCAAAACAAAAAATAGAGAATGGGCCAGCAGCTGACCTGAAAAGAAAAAAGATCTAGGAGTTTTCACAAACTGTAAACTTAGTATGAGTCAGGAAGTAGTTTGATAGCCAATAACGCTCATAGAATCCCACTCATATTCTTAGCAATGTAACACATACAATGAGGATGGCGAGGGCTTTGTTGTCTCTGTCTTGATCACTTGATATCTGGATCACAATGTGTAGTTCTGAAGGTCGTATTTTAGAAAGGATACTAATCATCTAGCATCAATATGAGGAGTCTGACGCTTGCTCTTCTAACAATAAAAACTGCCTGAAGGGACAAAGCAGAGTTGGCTCTATCAGCACCGGCAACACCCCTTCCTACCACTTAAATAGCTCTGTTTCTGCTGCCCCATAGGAGTCCCAGATGGCAGTAACATGATGGCTTCTAGCTGGGCCAGCTCCACTTCTTTGCCCACCTCAGTGCTAACCCTGGAGGCTGCCAGCCTTGACCATAGTGCTGAGCAAGGCTTTAATGACAGTGCTCCCACAGAGTCAGATGCTGTCAGTCAGACTTGCTTGGTCAGCATGCATTTGTTACCACTAGGGAGGGAAAGAAGTGGTGCCTAAGCTCTTTATCCCCCCACCCCACCCCAATAAATACTGAGAAAAGAATGCGTTCAGAGTTCAGCTCCCTCTTGTCTCCACAGCAAGACAGAGATATAGGAAAAAACAAAATGCAAAGAATGCAAGAGAGAGTTGTGAATGTGTGGATGGTTTTGTTTATATATATTTTGGAGCACATGTGTGTGCGTGTTTATAAATGTGGGAGCACATGTGTGCATGTTGGTGAGTGTGGTGTGTGTGTTTGTGTTTGTGCATCTGGCATGGCACAGTAATGGGAATGAGGATAATGATAGTCATAAGGGTCAATTAAAATATATTAGGCATTGCCTCACAACACCTGGAAGAGGCAGATGCTAGAAGCAGTATGTTATGGATATGGAAACTGACTCAACAATGTCGAATGACTTGTCCGAGGTTATACAGCTGTTAAGTGTCAGAAACAAACTTAGAAAATCGATGTTCTCCTGATTGTAAGCTTGGCAGTCTTTTTGTGACCTCAGGTTGCCTCTACTTTGTATGGGAATATGCAAGCATGAATGTTTACACATATATGTGTGCATGTACTCATAGGATTCTGTGTTTGTGTGAGTGTGTGCATGTGCATGCTTTCAAGTGTACACATGTGTGTGTGTTGTATTTGTGCATGTATATTGGTGTACAATATATATTCATGGGTGTGTATGTGTGTTTGTGCATGCATGTGTGCTTGTGTGGGTATGTGTGTTTGTATATATGCGCACCTGTGCATTGTGTTTGTACATGTGTGCATTTCAGCATGTGTGTATGCACACACGTTATGCACATGCATATGTATTTGTACATATGGTTTTGTCTGACTGTATATGTTTGTACGTGAATGTGTATGTATTTGTGTAGACCTGTGTGTGTCGTGTGATTGCATGCCCACATATGTATATGTGTTTGCATATGTATGTGTTTGTATTTATGCATGCATATGATGGGGGGATATGTAGAGGGGTGAACAAAAAATCCAGAAGTTTTTTTTTGTTCTCAATAAATGGCCCAGTGGGCTGCTCCCTCCAGTTTCAATCCATCGAGCCTGGTGCACCTGGAGAATAGGTTTAGCTGAAATGGGGAGGGATGGCTTGTGACTTGTGACGAGAGAAGGGTTCTTCCTGCTGCATTGTCTGGATCCTCTGGGGAGCTGCCTGAGCTGGGGACAGGCTGGTCATTAGAACATCCTGGGATCTTGGTAGCAATGAGAACCTTCGCATTTTCTCATTCTGGAGGCTTCTTAATGGGTTCTGCCTTTGTGTTTGTGTACAATTAATTGTAGACTGTATGCAGTTACTTTTCAAAGGTTTCAATACTATTCTGAGGCTGCTGGTGGGAGACGAAGCCTGTTGTGCAGAAGACACAACATCAGTCCAAGTCTCTCATCTTCAGATCCCCCAGAGTTTGGAGACTTGCCCTGGTCACCATGCAGAAGGGCCTTGGCATCCTGACCCTGGAGAGGGTCATCCTCCTGGGCTCCATCTCTCCATCAGCCCCACATCCATTTTCATAACTGAACTGGCCTATCGCTGTATGCACTGGCTCTCACAATTCGTTCTGTCTCTGTGACCGTAGGCTCACTCCTTTCCCTGGCATCTCCCCACCCCAAAAAAGTCATTATGAATCCCATCCAGTGCAACAGAATATCAAGTTCACCACTGATCTTCTCCTCCAGGTAGCATCCAATGACATGGAACTGACTCTGGACTCTTGGGGACTTTGCCACCATCTGGCCAGACCATAGAAGCATTAAAGCCATCCCTGGACAGATTTCAGACCAACCAGCCCAGTTCTCAGGGGTACATGATCAGATAGTTGGCCTCCAATGATGAGAAGGATGATTTTGGTCATGATACTTCCCATTGAGAGGGGCAGGCAAGGTTTCAGCAGGTTTTGGAACTACCAAAGAATGGGCCAAGTTCTGAGTAAAGGTAAAGGATAAACAAAGCTGAAATACACTCAGAATCTCCAGGAGTTCCAATCTAAAAGATAGAATGAGCCTCCATTAGCCTGAAGATTTGGAGACAGAGAGACTGAGTATGAAACCAAATTCGATTGCATATTTCTGTTTTTCTTTTTTTTAATTTATTTCATTATTTCCACGTCACATCCTTTCCAAGGTTCAGTTTCTCTTTCTTTGAAATGAGGACATTGGGTGAGTTATTTCCAGGGTCTCTTCTACTTTTAAATCTGTGGTTCTGTGCACCCCAATTAAAGTGAGACAATAGAGAATACTAGATGTTGGAAAAAATCTTAGGTCAGTTTTAAGATTTAATGGCTTAAAACTACACTAAGACTTTTGGGACAGACGATACAAAGGCAAAAGAGGAGCCAAGATAAGTTCTTTGGACAATTTCAGAAGGAAAAGGCACCTTTTAGCAGTGGAAGGTAAGGTAAAGTATTCTGGTCCAGATGGCCCTCATGTTCCAGCCTCATAGAAAATGTTTATTTATATAACAGCCAAGTAATAGAATAGGAGTTGGGGGGGGGGGGCGCGGGAAGTCAATCTCTCCTTTGGATTATTCACATTTTCTGTCCCTACCTAGCTTTGCCTATTCATGGGACTGTCAGTCTTTGTCATGAAATCTCCCTAATATATCTTTTTCCACCACTCTTTTAAAATATTCTGAAATGTTAATATTAATCAGCTGTTTGAAGCCTATGTGGTTAGTGAACTATTCATAATCCGGCACTGCGTTAGGGGGTGAATTTTGCCACCACTGTTCATTGCTGAACAAATCTGATGAAAGGATATGAAGACTGTTCATTGGCAAGGTTGGAAGTCTCCCTGGAAAGACCCCACACTGTGAGGTAGAAGTCTTGGCGTTAGAAAGAACATAAACATGGCTTATGGAGATTATATGAACTCAGCACAGGACCATAATGCATTATGGAGGCTGATAATAAGCATACAGATGAACTACTGAGCATCACAAGGGTACAAACCTTTATTTCCCAAGTATCTGAAAGCCTTCTTCACAACTTGAGCAGGGAGCAGCGATGTGAAGAAGTTCAACAGACTTATGGAGGAAACTCAGCTCAGCTCTGAGAGAAACAATGTGTTTGCACTCCCAGTCAGTGAGCTTCTAAATCAGGACCTCAGACCACTGGTTCATCACTTTCAGCCCCACCTTCTGGTGCCTTGTTTGTTATTGTTTTGTTTTTACCATGGGTCATTCTGGGAATCTGGCTTCTTTCACATGGACTACAGAGTTACCGAGACGATCCAATTCACCCTGAAAGGAACTGGCTGGAAGAACATTTTCACCCCTCAATAAGCCAAGTGGAAGGTGCTACATGGATCAGAGTAACATATGCAGCATATTAACACAGCCAAGACTCCTTTTAGGGGAAGTCAAACCATTTGAGCTAGGAATAGATAGTGAGCCAAATGTTAGTGCCTTCCTGGCACAATGATCCCATCTTCTCTTATCAGGCTAGTACTTCTCATGCAGCTTGACAAATGATTAACAGCATTTATGAACTGGCCTGTGAGAGTTTGGGGCTAGAGAGGAGACACTCTTGGGCACTTTAGTCCATGTCCCCAGAGGAACCACTATGGATGAAATGTCAAGGTGATCAATAATCCAAGACCCAAGCAGTAACACTGATTTCCATTCCTATTTCCATAGTGCTGTTAGGTTCACAAAGCACTCCTGTGAAGTAGGAAGTGAAAGTGTTAGCATTCCCATATTACAGATGACAAAACTGAAGCCGAGAAAGATGTGACAGCTTTTCTGGAGTCACAGAGTAAGGTTGTGTTAAATCTGAGACCTGAGCCCAGGTCTTTATACTCAAAGAAAAAGGTCCCATCTACGTCCTCCATCATGCCAATCATCTATGCAAATATTCAGCCTTTTAGACAAGGAAGACTTTTTGAGGGAAAGGGGACTTGAGCTGATTCTTGAAAGCAGAATATGACTTGTGCCAATGAGGAGTGTGAGACAATGTGAGCAAGACACAAAATCAAGAAGAAGAAATCCTGGGGAGTGGCAGAAGTGCCAGCCTGCCTGGAGCAGAGCCTATAAGCTTGGGAACATAGGGAGCCATGTGCATAAGATTGAAGAACTTAGGGTTAAAGAGACAGAAAGAGAAAGGAGAGACAAAGAGAGACAGAATGAAAAGTGAGACAGAGGAGAGAAAGAGAGAGACAAAGAGATAGAGTGAGACAGAGAGAGAGGAGCAACAGAGAGAAAGAGAAAGGAGAGACTGAGAGGAGAGAAAGAGAGACAGAGTGGGGAGAGAGAAAGACAGAGACAAAAAGAGAGACAGGAGGGAGAGAGAAATGCAGAGACACAGAGAGAGGAGAGACAGAAAGACAGAGATAGGAGAGACAGAGACACACAAAGAGATAGAAAAAGAGAGGAGAGAAAGAAAGAGACAGAGAGATGGAGGGAGAGAAAAAAAGACAGAGAGACAAAGAGACAGAGAGAGGAGAGACAGAGAGGAGAGAAAGAGAGAGTGGAGAGAAAGGGGGAGAGAAAAAGACAGAGAGACAGAGTGAGACAGAAAGAGGAGAGAAAGAGAGAGACAGAGGGAAAGAGAAAAGGACAGAGAGACAAAGAGACAGAGAGAGGGGTGGGGAGTTTACCCTCAAAGGAAGATGGAAGAGATTTCCCTTGAGCTATAGGCAGTTAGGAACCATGGAAGGCAATGGTGGAGGGAAGAAGGTGCTGTCAGGAGATTCATCTGAAGGTCCCTACAGAATGAGGAGACCTGAGAAGTACTGCAATAGGGAAGCCATGGAAAATGCTTGGGTGGATTCAGGCAAGAAGCAGTGAGACCCAGCCCTGGGCAGTAGAGAGCTAGTGTGGGATCCCGAGGAACTTGAAGAGGAGGAGCCGAGAAGCTTTGGTGACTGAGCTTGTTCCCTGAGCTTTGGTCCCTTGGACACCAGCTCTGCCTGACCAGAATGAACAGAGCTGGCTCTAGAACAAAGGCGTGCTCATCTCTTCAAGCAGTGACCTCACAACTTTGTTTCACAAAGAGATGACATGTTGCATCATCTTTTGCATCTTGTCTCTTCCGTTAGAGTGTGAGCCCTTTGAGATCAGACATGATTAGTGCCTTCTCTTGTATCCCCAGCATTAGGACATTGTTTGGTACATAGTAGGCACTTAACGAATTCTTGCTGTGGCTAAGTGCATTGAAATTTCAGGATGCTAAATAGCCTGTTCCCTTCCTCTCTACTTATTTTTTTCTCCCTTGTCGCCCACACCCTTGAACATCTCAAAGACATTTTAATTTGCTTTGGTTAATTAATTCAGGTTCAAAACACTGGGTGCAGTATCTGCTCCCAATTAGTAAGTCAGCTAACCCACAGAGCCCTGCTCTGACTGTGTGCCTGAGAATGTCAGAAGAAGCGATAACAGCATGGAGGCTGCTAATGGGACTCTGGAATGACCATGGCTGCTTCCCTCCTTAGAAGAGACAATTGAAAGTTAAGCTGTGCTGGGTCCAAACTTAATTGACTTTGGGCAAAGCTGCCCAAAGAAGGAAGTCAAATGTGTCTTCTGCCAAATGTGTCACCTGCTTGCAGGTGAATAAAGCTGTCTCCTTCCTCTTGCAAAGCGGGCCTCTGAGCAGGCGCTAATGGTGGTCACGCACACGTGTGGGCTGTTCCAGACACAGATTGTGCGCTGACGTGACCACAGATTTATCACTTCTGTCGAGCACAACCATGAGGCCTGCCAGCAGTGGCTCACACTCATGGTAGCCTCCTCAGAACACTTGCCAATGATTTCCCCCACTGCATGGCCCCTGTGGACAGGGCTGGCCTTTCGGGGGAAGACAGAAGCTGCTTGGCCCCCGCTAATCTGGTGATGGCTGGGATGCCACCCCAGAAGAGCCGTAGCTCAGAGTAAACGTGGCGCCTGAAGCTGCTGGGTCAGCCTTCTCCGGAGCAGTATCCAAGGGCTTTTAAAAATGGCTCTTCTGGAGCTAATTGTTCCAGAGCAGCTCCTCAGCCTGGCCCCTGCTCTCTCACAATAAACCCCTTCCTTTACATTTAGTACCCCACTGTCCTGGATGATTTTTATCATATAAAAGGAGGGGACATGCTATTTTCCCTCTAATTATATTTTCGAAAACTAATGTGGTGCTTTTAAAATTACAGTTTTAAAATTGCCTACTGCCAGGGCTTTGGAAGGGAAACGTTCAATCCTTTGCTTTCTGGGGCTTGTCTTTTATGCCAGGATTGGTATTTCTGGACTGCTAATCGCTTGCTGGCCTCTTGCAATCCTTTCAAATCATTTTTCCTTCGGAGATGGTATCTCCTGTCAGAGAAATCCGGTGGCACTGTTTTATGTTTTTTAATCTATGACGAGGGGACACAGGCATGTCCTTCCTTCTGTCCTTCATGCGGATTTGTCCAGCCTTCATTATGCACAAATTCTCCTCAAGTTTCCAAGTCCTCTGTCGCTGCCCTCTGATTTCTGCAGCAATGTCATAGCATCAACTCTCCTGGGTAAATCAACTTGTGCCTTGTTCTTTGCCATCCTGGAGAGTTTCTGGGCAAGTATAGTGGGCTGCGTGAACAAGTGGCTGCCCCCCTCTCCTCGACTGGCAGCTAGCATAACAAATACATCTATTAGAATGGTCCAAAAGGGGAATGGGGCTGCCTCAGGAGATAGTGAGCCAGCCAGCCTGACGTCTCCAGGCTCTTCTCTATCTGCAAATGGCTCCAACACCTCTAGATCTAGCTCCAACCTCACCCTGACCCTCCATCTCATGACCCCAATTGCCTACTAGACACTTTAAACCAGATGTCCTGATGACTTCTTCTACTCGATGGTCCCAAATGAAGCTCATTATCTGGAGCCTTAGACCTCCCCCTATTTCTGGCAAGGATCCTACAACCCTCCCAGCAATCCAGGTCAGTCATCTTGGCATGATCCTGGCCTCCTCATTCTTCTACCACACACAGTCATGCAGATCCAAGGCTGGACATTTTGGCCTCTCCAATATCTCTGACATCTTCTCTCCATTTGTACAGCCATAGCCTTCAACCAAGTCCTCAGCACCTCTCACCAAAATTATGGCAATTCTCTGATCTGATCCCCTGCCTCAAGGTTATCATTGCTCCAGTCTAACTTATATATGACTGACAAATAACTTCCTGAAAGTGTAGGTCTGACCAGGTGATTCCTCTTCTCAACAAACTTCAAAGGTTTTCTGTTACACTTAGGATCAAGCATATTCATCTGTTTAACTTCTAAAACCTTTCACAGCCTGGCCCCAAGAGATTCTTTCAACACCCCACCTTCTTCCTTCCTTCCTTCCTTAGGTCCTTCCTACATATACATACATATAAATATATATAGTGCTATATGCATATATATATTTATATACATGAATTCATATGTAAATACTTACATGTGTACATGTACATATATACTTTTTACTTTTCTGTGTATGTGCAGAATGAATGAGTGTACAAGTCATAAGACTGAGACTGATTCTCCCAAATGGAGCTCATCCTAGCAGGTCATATCCCAAGAGAAAACCTCAATTCATTACAAATGAAAGCATACTTTTTAAACTTTCCTTATTTTTCTTCAGTTTTTTTAGTCTATGTTTTCTTTCACAGCGTGACAATTATGGAAGTGTTTTGCATGATTACATATGGATGGTTTGGTTGTTGGCCTTTGTCTTCGAAGAAGACCAAAACGTCATCACCATTGTAAAGTGAAATTTCAGTGTGTCCAACTGTGGCTGATCAGACCAATACAAGCTCGGAATGCTCTACCACAGGTTGGGCACAGACAGTCCGTGTGAATATTTGGGGTGGATACCCCATCCTGTGTTTACTTTGTGCTGTCTCAATTCTGCTTTGCTCAAAGAGCATAGCACCCTTTCTGATGTGGGCACACCATACTGAGCAGTCCTGTGCCAGTGTCTCCCATGTTGCACAGTCAAATCCAAAGTTCTTGAGAGAAACCTTGAGAGAGTCCTTGTATTTCTTCTTCTGGCCACCACATGATCATCTGTGTCCACGCATGTTCTCTATAAAATAGTCTTTTTGGCAAGCGTACATTTTGCATTTGAACAACGTGGCCAGCCCATCAGAGTTGTGCTCTCTGAAGTATAGTTTGAATACTTGGTAGTTCAGTACGAGCAAGGACTTCAGTGTCTGCTACCTTATCCTGCCAGATGATCCTCAGAATCTTCCTGACAGTTCAGATGGAAGTGACTCAGTTTCCTGGCATGGCGCTGGTATACTGTCCTTGTTTCACAAGCATATAACAATGAGGTCAGCACAATGGCTCTGTAGACCTTCACTTTGGTAGTCAGTCTAATACCTCTTCTCTCCCAAACTTTTCTTCAGAGCCTCTCAAACTAGCTCTGGCTAGCTCTGGCAAAGCATGTGTCAACATTGGGGTATAGGGTGTGTTCAGGGAGGACCAGTACTTTTGGTATGATGGCTGCCGAGCCCTTTTCGGGGCTCTTTCCACCTTTGGTGTCCACCTGTGACTCCAAGAAGCTGCAGCATGCATGGGTCCACACCCCAGTAAACCATTTCGGCAGACCGGCCAAACCAGGCTGAGGGTAACCAAGAGTTCTCAAGCCCATTGGTGACTTAGGGGGGTATCTACCCCGAGCGTGTGAAGACTTCATCTGGTGGAATGGAGAGAAGAGAAAAATTTGTTCCAGCGGCCATGAAGGCAGATGAAGCAGGTGATGTGGAGCGCTTAGAACTTGGTTTGACACCAAAGATGCCAGTCATCCACTACATGTGTATAAGCTATATTGAATTCCCTACCTTCTCAATGAGGGGGTGAGGAGGGATGAAGGGAGAGAATTTGGAACTCAACACTTTAATAAATGAATGTTAAAAATTGCTTTTACATGTAACTGAACAAAATAAAATACTAAGTACAAATACAAAAAGGAAACCTCAGTTCCTGTGCTCCTAGGAAAGTTAGGGGCACCTAGAGTGGCCCCCAGAATTTCTAGTACTCTGCCTCATAAGACCCCATCTCATGCATTCCCCATCCTCACAATCACTCAGTTAATATCCTCCCCAACAGCAACTGCCAACTGATCTCTCCTCGATATCAGTTCACTGGACTTTGTACTTTTGCAGAGGAAATTCTGAAGGAAAAAAGAGCTGTTTTACATGAGTCACCAGGATGGGGCCAGTTCTCATTCCTGCTCATGCATGGAGGTCTTTAGCAAGGGGACCCTCCAATCTACTGGGATGGATCTACTTGCAAAACTTTCATAAATAGGGATAGAAGGCACCTGGGAGAGAAGAGAGAAGTCACACTTGAGACGCAGGTGTGTTTCAGCCCAAAGCTTCCTCCTGGGCACACCAGGCAATCACTAACATCAGGTAATAACTGACAATCGAAATCACACAACCACATTTTTGTTGCTGCTTTTCTGTTACCAGAAGGAAAGTCTGGACACTTGGAACAAACTCTTCCTACCTCCCCATTTCTTCTTCCTGCTTCATCACCTCTGCTCCCTGCCTCCTGCACTGTCTTTGAGTGGCCTAGAGGTAAGGCCAGGATCCTGGAGCCTCACCCCAGTGGTACTCTACCGATTTCTACTTCTACTTCAAATACTGCCTTCCACCATATTGCCTCTACTGGAAGCATCCTCCTCATTGGTAACCTGTACGATGCCTCTGTTTTCCTGGGTTCTGATAGGTCTGATTTAATCTCATCCTGAAGGGAACCAGAGCTCCAAGTCACTCCCAAGACTATTCTGTCCACCTGGTGCCACTGGACACCACCCTTTCAAGTTGTCTTTTGTGCGTCGCCTTCTTACATTAATGTGTAAACTCCCTGAGGGCAAAGGTAGGGGTGGGGAAGTATCTGAAATGCTAATGTTTTTATCTCCTCAGCCTAACACAATACCCAGCAAAGAGTAGGCAAAGGAGGGAAGGGACCAAATATTTAATAATCACCTACCATATGCCAGACACTGAGCTAAGTGATTTTGAAAATATATCTCATTTTACCCTCACAAGAAGTCTGGGAGAAGTGGGGAGGTGCTGCTATTATTCGCATTTTATGAATTAAAAAAAAAAACACTGAGACAAATAGGAGATTAAGTGACTTGCCCAAGTTCACACAGCTAGAAAGTATTAGGGTGGAATTTGAACTCCAGGTCTTCATGACTCCAGACCCAATTTCTTTTCCATTGACCTGGAATAAGTGCAAAGCCAATGCTTGAGATGGAAAGATTTTGACTAAGGACTGGCTATCAGTGAGATCAGCTTTCAGTTGCAGCCCAGATGAGCCCAGTCAGGGGAATGTCAGACCCAGAAGATCAGGAGGTCCCAGCAGCCTTTGTGGCCACAGAGTGAGTCAGAGCAGTGCAAGGTTCAGCGTCAGGGGAGTTCTGGGTAGCTGCAATGGCCATGGAGTAAGTGATTTGTAAATACTCAGGGAACGGAAACTAAATGAAATAAGTGGAAACAATGAAAGGTTCACCTGGATCCAACATGGAGCATCAATGTATTGATCGAAGAATGGAGTTTGGATCTTGTCCATGACCTGATTCAACGTGTGACCTTCAGGGAATCACTTTTCTGTTGGGGACTCAGTTCCAACGTCACCGACATGGAAGGGGGTTCAGCAGCTATCTAGTCTTACCCATTAAGGAGAAGGGGTTGGGCTATATGACCTATAAAGACCTTCAAATCCCAAACATCATTGGCTCCAGGCACAAGGGCAGTAAGAGGACATGGAGAGAGAACATAGACCTGAAATACTAACCATCTACCAGTCACTGAACTTAGTGAGATCTCAACTAATACCACATCTTTCCATAAAAGGCATCTGTCATTTATACTTGGCTGAGAGGGATCATAATCAACCTCTGGAGTGGACCCTCACCAGGCCAGCCAACCAGGCCAATATGACACTGAGCTAGACTTCTTCAAGCAGTATCTATGCAGGAAATGACTTTCCAGGAAAGGGGAGTGGGGATAACAGCTTGCGAACAACACACTTATACACTATCCCTCTAATTTAACCTAATGATTCTGTCCCAGCTCCAAATTGGAGGTGACTTAAGCAGTCTCTACATGAACTGAAGGCCAAGCAAAAACATATGTTTCCTGCTAAAGGTGGTTAATTGCTTAATGAACTAGTGGTCACTTGAATCCCAGATGGAGTATCATCTCCAATGGAGAAGAAATAGGCTAGCCCTGACTGTGGCTGCACATGGCAGTGATGGAGTCCACTTGGCCTGGGTGTCTCAATCAAGGCTGTTTGTACACTGCCTGCTGAGCAGCCTCCAGTGGGTACCAATGGGATCCATTCTCCCTTGTGCCTTCTCTGTTGAACTCTGGTCTTTTGACTTCTCCAGGGTTGCTTCTTTATATCACTTCCTCCTGCATCAATTCTGAATCTTCTCTTTCCTACTCATGGCCCTAGTACCACCACCTCCTCCCACCCAGCTGAGGACCTCTCCTTTTATACTTTGATGAAAAATGAGGCTGTCCATCAGTGTCTCCTTACTCCACCGAAACTTCAAATCCCAGAACCATTGCCCATTCTCTCTTCCTCTGCTCTAGTCTCAGAGGAAGAGTTGGCCTTTCTCCCTCCAAAGGTCCTTGATCTAATCCCCTCACTCCTTTGTTCATCATCTCTCTTTGCCGAAACTTCAACTTCCTCTTGTCTACTGGATTCAACACTGTGGTTTATAAAAATGACCACATCTCCTCCATCCTTCAAAATACTTTCCCTTAACCCTCCTGTCTTCTGCTGTATATTGTTGTATATGTCTTCCCATCACACTCATATTCCTAGACAAAGAAATCCTCATTTGATGCCTGTATTTCGTCTTCTTCCACTCACTACTCAACCCCTTTGGATCTGGTCTCAGTCCCTAAAATTCAAATGAAGCTGATTTTTAAATGGTTGCATTAAAAAATGAAGATCCTTTGTTTTTGTATCACTTTTTTCTGTCTGTATTTCCCCTCCAATACTTATATAATTAGCCATCACTTATAATTTGAAATGAAAGAGGAGAAAAAATCAGCAAAAGTAACCAATTCATCAAACAAAACTCACAAAGTATACCATACCTCACAACCATTGTGAATAGGAATCATTTCTACCAAGAAGGGAAGGAGCTTCATTTTTCCCTCAACTCTTCTCTATTGACAATCTTGGTCATTGTAATTTCACAGCCTTTAGTTCCATTTTTTTGCTGTTTTTCTTATTCCTTCCAATTACACTGTTGTCATGGTGTATGTTGCTTTTCTGGTTCTGCTCACTTCGCTGGGCATCAGGTAACATAAGTCTTCCTAGGCTTCTCTGTATCTGTCACATTCATTTTTCTTATAGCACAGTAATATCCCATTACCTTCATGCACCATGACTTATTTAGCCATTCTCCAGCTGATGGACACTGAATTCATTTCTAGTTATTTGCTACCACACAATGTGCTATTATGTATAGTTCAGTATATATGGGACCTTTCTGTGTGTTGTTGACCTCCTTGGGGTAAATGCCTAGTCATTATCTTGGCATAATTTAAATTACTTCCCAGAACAGTTGGACCAGTTCCTAGCTCTACCAACAATTTAATCACAAGCTTGTCTTTCTGCAAGGTTTCCAACAGCCAGTGCTTGCTTTATTGCTAAATTCAATGACCTTTTCTCAACCTCCCCCCTTCTTTGCCTCTGAATCATCTGACTCTGTTAGCTCCCCACCCCCACCCAATCCTCTCTCTTCTGAGGATTTTCAGGGTATTGTTCTCTCTCAGTTCTTTTCCCTTAGATTCAACTGATTTTTCAGGTCCTTTTGTGAGATGGTCTTTAATCATTCAAGAACGAAGGATTATTAAGTGCCCACTATTCACCAAAGATCGAGTTCCATGTCTCATTACCAATGGGGGTATATGCCAGGGCTCAGCCTTTTGGGGTCACCTTCTCTTCTCTCTCTACACTTTCTCCATTAACCTCATTGGATCCCTTATGGATTTATCAACTCTAAATGGATAACTCTCAGATATCTATAGGCATTACTTATTCACCTGTCTCCTGTGCTCTGGTCCTTCTAGGAAGTCTTTCCAGTGTTCTTCTTATCACTTCCATGTAGACATCTGCTAAGTATCTCTGACTCAGTGTCTCCAAATCAGAGCTCTTTATCTTTTCCCCAAAACCATTATAACTCCCCCACTTTCCTTAAAAGCATCATCATTTTTCAGGTTAACAAACTGAGTTCTTTCCTCTCACTGCACCCTACTCCTTTGCCAATTAGATGCTAAGAGTTGTTGATTCTACCTGTGTGACACCTTTCATATTTGTCCCCTCACATGCCCATTTTGCCAACTCCAGTCCTTCTCACCTGTCCTTAAATGAAGCTGGGTGGTGCAGTAGATATACTGCTAGACCAGCAGTCAGAAAGACCTGAGTTCAAATCCCACCTCAGACACTTACTAGCTATGAGACCCTGAGGAAGTTGATCAATCTTTTGCTCAGCTCCCTTGACTGTAAAATGAGGATAATGATAAGACCTGCTTCCTGGGGTTGTTGTGAGGATCAGCTGAGATAATATTTGTAAAGCACTTAGTGCAGGGCCTGCTCAGAGTAGGTGCTTAATATATGCTAAACATTGCTAATATTCTCCCTGTTTTAACCCTCTCCCCTTTCCAATCCAGCCTCCACATCAGCCAGCCACAAAAGCATCAGCAACCAAACACTGATACAGCAGAGGCACAGAGCTGCCCACTCCTCTACACTATTCCAGAAGCCTCAATGACTCCCTATTACTTCTAGAAGCCCTTCACAGCCTGGATCCATCTATTCTTTCTATGCAGAGTGCATATCACAGTACACCACACACTCCTTTCTTGTCAGACTGACATCCTTGCAGTTCCCCATTCTCAAGGTTCTCTCTCATCTCTGTACCTTTTCACCTCCACGGTTTGACCCAGACTGATCCTCCCCTCACCTCCAACACTCTATACATCTTCCAGATAATTTTGGTTTTTACTCCAAGTTCTTTGCAGGCAATAACTGAGTGTTTCTGTCTCTGTATTCTCCAGCCTTACTCTAATGTTTCAGACATTCTAGGTACTTAAATAATGGTTGAAGTGAATTGTGACTAACTCTGGACTACCAAAAGTGGAGATGAAGAGAAGTGGATGTGGAAAACTTAGACACAGGATCCAAGGGTGAGATCTGCAGCGCCGTCTACTCTTTACAACCTAAATGGCTACAGGCAAATGACTTAGCCTTCCTGGGCCTCAATTTCTTCCTATGATAAATGAGGGTTTGGGGACAGATAGTCTCCAATATCTCTTTAAAACAAGTAATTCTTTCCCAATATTTCCCTCCAAACAAATTTAAAATAACCTGAAATCAAATTTTGAGAGAGACTTTTCCAGCCTAAGACAACTTGAGAGGTCCACAAACGTGTAACATTGAAGGAGCCCCAGCAGTGGGACTTGGAGGCAGCCACAATAACAGTAGCAATTTCTGGAGTTCTCATTCCAGAGATGGTGAGAGGGTTGGACAACTGGACTGGAATACAAGGGACTCTCTGCTGACACTGGGTATAGTTGGCACGGATTGGCAATTCTATTGCTCATATGTAGTTCTGGGTCCCAATCCCAGTAAGGAGAGGAGTGCTTGTGACCTGTCACAATGGGGCAGAAACCCTAGTAACAATTCTAGGGCCAACAGGGATACTAGCACAAGCAGCCAAGGGAAGGGTCCTGGTCACAGTTCCAGGGTCAAGAGGAGGACTAGTGTTTGCAGATACAGGGGATCACGGACCCTTCCTGGGCAAAGACAAGAGTGAAGAACAGGAGACCAGTGACCACATCTCTCCCAGGATCACACTACCTTGGAAGCAATGAAAACTTGCAGACCCCCAGAACTAGCTCTGAAAACTGCAGCACAAAAAGACTGAAGTTTGGGGCAGGGTGTCCTCACCCCCAGGGGAGCAGATCCCAACTTTAACATGAAGTTTAAAGTGTAGAAATAAACTTCAAAATCAGCAAACAACAAAAAACAGGAATCTTAAAAGCTACTATTGTGACAAAGAAGACCAAGACTTAAACTCAAAAGAAGACAACAATGTGAAAATAGTTTCCTCCTCCTCTCAGCAAAAGCTTTAAAATGTTAATTGAGCCCAAGCCCAACAAAAAGTCCTGGAAGAGTTAAAGAAAGAGGTAAAAGTCATAGAGGGAAAATTGAGAAAAGAAATGAGAATGATGCGAGGAAATTATGAAAAAAAAATCAACAGCTTGGTAAAAGTAGCACAAAAAGTACTGAAGAAAGTAACATCTTAAAAAAGAGAACTGACCTGATAGTAAAAGAGGCACAGCAAGACTCTGAAGAAAAGAACTCCTTTAAAAGCAGAATAAACCAAATAGAAGAAGAGGAACAAAAGTTCCCTGAAGAAAATAATCCCTTGAACATTAGAATTGGGCAGGTTGAAGCTAATGACTCCATGAGACTTGAAGATATAATAAAATAAAGTCAAAAGAAATAAAAAAGAAATAAAGAAAATGTGAAAAATGTCATTGAAAGAATAACTGAACTAGAAAATAGAATGAAGAGAGATAATTTAAGAATTGTTGGACTACCTGAAAGCCATGATTAAAAAAAAATAGAACCTTGACATCATATTTCAATAAATGATCAAGGAAAACTGTTCCAATATCTTAGGTCCAGAGGGTAAAATAGAATTGAAAGATTCCAACAATCGCCTTCTGAGTGATACCAAAACAAAACTCTCAGGAATAAGACAGTCAAACTCTAGGGCTCTCAGGCCAAGGGGACAATATTGCAAGTAGCCAGAAAGAAACAGTTCAAGTATCAGGGGGACACAGTCAGGATAACACAAATTTTATCAGCTTACATGTAAAGGAGTGAAGGGCTTAGAATGTGATATTCTAGAAGGCAAGAGAACTAGTGTTACAACCAAGAAAAACCTGCCTAGCAAAACTAAGTATAATCCTTGAGGGGGAAATAGATATTTAATGAATTAGAGAACCTCTAAGCATTCCAAGTGAAAAAAATCAGAGCTGAATAGAAAATTTGACATTCAAACACAAAGCCCAGGATAAGCATAAAAAGGTAAACATGAAAGAGTACTCATAAGGGACTCAAGTTAAATTTACATTCCTATTTGGGAAGAGGGAACTCCTAAGAACTGTATGATTATTAGGGCAGTTAAAAGGAGTTTATACAGACAGAGGGCATGGGTATTAGTTGATTATGTTGGGATGATCTTTAAAAAATGTGGAGATGATAAAGAGGATGGACTGGGAGAAGAGGAAAGGATGAAGAAGAATGGGGAATTTTCTCATTTAAAAGAGATATCTAAGGAAGAACTATCATATAGGGGAGATTCGGGGGTGTTGCACAGTGTTTGAACTTCACTGTCATTAGAATTGGTTGAAAAGGGGTAACATATACATATATATGTATACACGTACATACACTCAGTTGGGTGTAGAAATCTATCTTAGCCAATAGAAAAATTGGGGGGAAGGGGATAAGAGATATGGGGGAGATTATGATAAAAGGATGAGCAGATCAAGAGAGGCAATGGTCAGAAGCAAAACAGACTTTTGAGGATGGACAGGATAAAAAGAAGGATTTGTTGTTCAGTTGTGTTTGACTCTTTGTGACCCCATTTGGGTTTTTCTTGGCAAAGATACTGGAAGGGTTTTTGATTTCCTTCTCCAACTCATTGTACAAATGAGAAAACTAAGGCAAATGAGGTGAAATGACTTGCTTAGGATCATATAGCTAGTAAGTATCTAAGGTCAGATTTGAACTCATGAAGTAGGTCTTCCTGATTCCAAACTCAGTATTCTGTCCACTGAACCACCTTGCTACCCTCTCCTTTCAAAAAAAGAATAAAAAGAAGAAAATCAGGTAGAAGAAAATACACAGTTAGCAATTGTAACTGTGAATGTGAATGGAAGGAGTTAACCCATAAAATGGAAGTGGATAGCAGAGTATGTTAGAAAACATCATCCAAATAGACCTAATTAAACTGAATAATTGGGAAAACTGCATTTTGCTAACAGGCACCAGACACAATGAAGGAATATGAAAACTTTCTATGACCTAATTTCTCAAATAAATTGGGAACTGAGTCAAATTTATGAAAATGAGTAATTTCTCAGTTGATCAGTGTTCAAAGGATATGAACAGGTAGTTTTCAGAAGAAAAAAACCAAACCTATCTATAGCCATATTTTTAAAAACTGCAATAAATCACTACTGATTAAAGAAAGACAAATTAAAGCAGCTGTTACATGCTACCTCTCACCTATTACAAATGACAAATGCTGGAGGGGATTAGGGACAACGGGGTATGTTAACGAACTGCTCGTGTAGTAGCGAACTGGTCCAGCCATTCTGGAGAACAATCTGGAACTATGCCCAAAGGGCCATGAAACTGTGCATACCCTTAACCCAGGGACACCATTGTAGATATGTATTCCAACGAGATTTTTTAAAAATGCTAAAGCTTAATAATAAAATTCTGAAAGGGCAGCTTGGTGGATAGGGCAGGAGTCAGGAGGACCTGAGTTCAAATCTCACCTCGGACACTTGACACTCACTAGCTGTGTGACCTTGGACAAGTCACTTAACCCCATTGCCTCATCCTGGGTCATCTCCAGTCATCCTGATGAACATCTGGTCACTGGATTCAGATGGCTCTGGAGGAGAAGTGAGGCTGGTGACCTGCACAGCCCTCCCTCACTCAAAACAAAGTCAAATGCAAGTCATGTCATCATTTCTCTGATGGCGCAGTCTTCTTCAGCAACGAAGGACGAACACACACAAAATTCTGAAAATAATTAACGTTTACAGAGTGCTTGAAGATTTGTGATGTGCTTTGCACGTGTTATTTCATCTGATCCTAACGTCAATTCTGCAAAGTAAGTGACATTTATGATCCTTTACAATTGCATAAACTGAGACAGGCAACAATTGAATGACTTGTCTAGCAACTAATATTTGTGTTATAATACACACACACACACATACACATGGTCATAAACTCTGTATATTTGTCTTTGCCGACACAAAAAAGATTCTTCGTAAGTGCATCCTTCTTTAAGGAAGATTCTACAGGTATCACTAACTCCACATCACAGATGAAAAAACTGGAGGTTGGAGATATAAGGCACACCAAGCATTTAGGTCATATGGTTTGGTTGTATCAGACGGAAAATTT
Organism: Notamacropus eugenii; assembly: GCF_028372415.1. NCBI lineage: Eukaryota > Metazoa > Chordata > Mammalia > Diprotodontia > Macropodidae > Notamacropus > Notamacropus eugenii. The sequence continues at coordinate 760,536,137 of NC_092872.1, forward strand.
GAACACAGATCTCCCCACTTTCAATCCAGTCCTACACACTATCCACTTCCTCTATCTTTCAATCCCCTCCTAATCTCTGATCTCTATTATGTCTCCTTGCTCTGGATTCCATGTCAGGTTTCTTGTCTCTAGAATCAAATGTGAACTCCTATGATAAGCTTTTAAAGATCTCTGTCTCTTGGACTCAATCTATCTTTACTGCATCAATGGGTATTATTCTGTTTTCCTGACTCTGTGATCCTACATGGATCCAAGTCCTCAATATTCCTTATAAAGAATCCATCTCCCATCTCTGTGCCTTTGCACTGGCTGACCCCCATGCTTGGAATGCTATCCCTCACTCATCTTACCTTCACCTCCTATAGTCCTCCCCTCCCTCTAAGCTACAGTTCAGCTTTTCCTGATCTCTCACATGCTACAGCCTTCTCTCCTAAATTATTTGTATTTAACTGTTTTGCATATGTTTGTCCTTATTCATTTTGCATTTAAGTGGCATATACACATATATGTAGGTACACACAGAGACACACACATATGTGTGTGAGTGTAATACATACTTGATACCACCTTCGTTAGAATGTAAGTTCCCTTAAAATGTAAACTTCCCGAGAGAAGAGAGATCCATCCTTTGTCATTGTGTCTCCAGCTAAATGTACAGGGCCTGGCATACAGCAGGTGCATTGTGTTTGTTGATCAGCTGATTCACTGACTGACTGAGGGCCAAAAGGCGTGACCAGTTTAATTTTCTTCTTTTCCACCTGATTGTTTTTCACAAAGTTGGCCCCAAACTTCAAGACCACAGACAATAATATCGCAGACGGCTCATTTCCTGGAAGCTCTGCCAACACTCAGTGTTGTTTTGAGTTATTTTTTCCCAATGCCATGACTCTGAGAAGTTTCCAAAATTTGGAGTCTATGTTGTATTTTTATCTGAAATCACTGTCTTTAAAACACTGCCCACTTCCAGGTCTCCACCAGTTTGCATGTTTCTCTCCTACATCAGGGAGCCTTCAAATTTTATTTTCATCTTAGGAAATGCCTTGCTGGCATTATACTTAGGCATAAAGTCTGGGCAAATGGAACTCAATCTCTAGTTCTGACTCTTAGTAGCTACAAGATTCTGGTTATGTTCCTTACCCCTCTTTATGACTTCCCTTGTTCCCCTATAAAATGAAGATTCACTGTGTTCCCCCACACCTGACATCCTATGTTACCAAAGACAGAAACTGAGAAGCCTTCTCTTCTTATAAGAAAGGTAGCAAGCTCCTACTAATGCTAGTCCTAACTATAGAATGCCCCCCACCCAAGGAAGGATGTGAGGGCCTGGGGCTTTAGGGAATTCCAGGCTGGTTTTTAAAGGAGAATAATCCTGGCAAGACTTTGGATAGAAAAGACACGTTCAAGCTGAAGACTTTTTTCCCTTGCATGTAGCAACTTCACCTGCCTATGAGCCACCAAGGAAAAACCTGGCAGGGATAGGCCCTCCCAAGTAGAAAAGAAAATTGCCCTGTGATTTATGGAGCTATAAACTGCCCTTTGGGTGGCTGAGTAGCTCATATGATTCTGCCTCAGCTCTCTTCCTACTTACAGGAGCTGAGTCCATCGGGTCAACTCTCATGGTTTTTCTGGTGTGATAAATAAGGCCAGGGAAGGGGAGCTCCTTCCAACTTTCTCAGTCTCTGGCTGGACTTGGAGTGGAAATGTCCCCATCCAACAGCTAGTATCCCAAGATCTATTTCAAATGGCATTACAAAATCTTGATCTCTTTCACTAATTAATTCATCAACAGAATAAAACTTGTCATTTTAACATGTTTCTGATACTCCAATCAAAGACTAATTACCATAAACATTCAAACATGCATCCTGTGTCAGCAACTGACATTGAGGAACTATGACTTCCTGACAAGGATGCCAGCCTAGCCCTCTGGTTAACTCATAAAAGCAAGGATAGCTGGCATTCTTCTAGTATTTCAAGGCTCGCAAAACCTTTTACACATGTCTCATTGACCCTCACAACAGCCCCTGAGGAAAATGTAGAAGAAACAGTTATCCTCATGCTGCAGATGTAGAAAATCAGGCTAAAGGAAGCCTAACGTTTGGTCCAGAGACACAGCTACCCAATGTGGTTGGTGTTGTTTTTGGTTGTGGTGGTGGTGGTGGTGAATGACCTTCATTCTCAAAGAGGACCAATGACATCATTGCCTCAGACAAACTGAGACCTGAGACCTGGGAAAGACCATAATTTAAAAAGACCAAGGTTACCCACTACTCAATGTGCCTGATGCAGGGCACACTGGGACCTAAGTTGCTGACTCAGAAGGTTGTGGATGGTGGAGTGAGAGGTAGAATCCATGCCATGTAGAGATCAGGTGAAGGTACTGGGCATCCTTAGCTGGAAGAAGAAAAAACTCAGGGAGGGACATGAGAGCTATCTTCATGTATATGAAGGATTGGCCTTTAGAGGAGGTTCTCATGTCATTCTATTTGGGTGGAACTAGAGGGTAGAACCAGATGCAATTGGGGGAAACTGCAAAAAGGTTCATTTAGAATTGAAAAAGTGAGAAAAACAATTTCCTAATAATCTGGCATGATTATTGGCAGACTGGGCTGCCCCAGGAGCTGGGGGACTTCCTCTCCCTCAGAGGTCTTCCAAAGGCTGGGTGATCATTTTTCAAGTATGTTATAATGGGACTTTCTTTGAGGTATGTGTTGTACTGAATGTGGTTCCTTCTAAATCTCCCCATCTGGGATTCCACCTTCTTGAATTATGTATTTACCTGTTTGAGAAAGACCTGAAGCTGGCAAGAGGACCTGGCTTTACATCTTGGCTCTGCCCCTTACCAGCAGGCTGGCACTGAGCAGTGGCTGAGGAAGTCTTCTCATTGGGCCTCCTCATCTCTTGCAAGCGTCCACTCAGGGTGCAACAGTGATGGAAACAACCAAAAGGCTAGCATAGTGCTTATCAGGTGGCAGGCCCTGCTAAGGGCTTTAACCTGATCATCTCATTCAACCTTCACAACGACCCTGCTTATCATTAATCCTTGCTGCTGATTTTCTTTTCCTCTGGAATAAGGCTTTTCTCTCTTCAACTTTCACTTATTGCTCCAGTTTCTGCCTTTGGGGTCAAGCAGGGTTCAAGTCTTGCCATTCAATCCCACCAACATGGACTTGGTGACTGTCCGGTTCAGGGCCACACTCTGGAGACTGGACCAAGCTGAAGGATGTGTTCGTGTTCATGGAAGGAAGAGTGATCTAGCAAAGATATGCCAAACCACAAACCAGATTACAAGGCAAGTGGAAAATATTTAACAAAATTAGAAAAATACAATAGAAAACAGATAGGGTTAATATGTGATTTTCTAAGTCAATATGTGGCTATAAGGATCCTTATATGTGGTTTAGTAGCCTCCTTTCTATTTGCTTTTGATGCCACTGGTCTAACCCAGTCATCTCATTCTCTAGATGAGGATTCTAAGACCCAGAGAAAGGAGGCCCCTTTTGCTTGAGGTCACCCTGGGAGGAGGTGATGGAGCTGACCTGGGGTTCTGCCTCCTGATCCAGCTGTCCCTGTGTCTGCTCAGGCCTCCTCTCCCTGACTCCTTCCCTGCCAGCCCTTCCAAGTCTCCTTCTCCCAGTCCTCTGCAGGGCTGTGCACGGGGCTGCATGTTCAGTATTAGAGATGCCTTCTGACTCAAGTTCAGGTTTCTAAAAGGGGGAAGGAGGGCTCCAGTGGCTTACAGGCTACAAATCTATTTTTAAAACAAAGAGGGAGAAGTTGATGAGCTTTTCCCCTAGTGGAAAAAGAAGCAGAATGAACACAAGTGGAGATTATTCCAAGTACTCAGCCCTCTGATCCCTCCCATTCCTTTGCAAGGGAAAGAGCAGAGCTGACCTCAGCCCTTTCCCAAGCCCTTTGAAAATTCAAAGATGAACTTGAGCTTGGCCTCTGAGAATTCCCAGTCTGGGCCATGCAAGCTCTTTTAATAACCTGGCCTCGGTCATCACTGATCTCAAGCAAAATTCGATCAAAACAAAAGCCTTATCTTGCTTCAGAATCAGAACCCTGGAGAATTGAATGTGATGTCCTGGAAAATCTAAGAAGAAACAAGAGCAGCTCAAGCTGTCCCTGGAATAGACAGCATTTTCACCGGCTTTGTTAAGAAGGAGCCAGGGCTGGCAGCCATGTCCATCTGTCCGTCTGCTCGATTCAGACAAGCCCAGAGAAGCAAAGGGAAATGCAGAGTGACTGTGCAGAAGTTTGGGGGAGTTGCCTGAGCACACACAGAGGCAGGCAGAGCTTGAGACACCCTTCAACGTTATCCACCCAACCCAGGCGCTACTACAAAGTGGGGCATCTTGGCACGACCACTTTCCAGTTGGGAGTCTTCTTCCTCTGGAGCAAAGACAATCAGGGGTAAAATGTACCATTGGGAAAGGGAAGCAGCTCAGAGCCTTGGTGCAGTGGCCAGAGTCCAATCTCTAACACCTGCTTAGTGTGTCTCACAATAAGCCCCTTCCAAATTCAAGGATGATTAGAATAGAAAAGGGAGGGCTTGGCTTGCACTGGTTCAAGGCACATTTGTCAAAGAGGATATCCCAAATGCTCTCTCTCTCTCTCTCTCTCTCTCTCTCTCTCTCTCTCTCTCTCTCTCTCTCTCTCTCTCTCTCTCTTTCTCTCTCTGCCTCTCTCTCTCCCCCTCCCTCCCTCTCTCCCTCTCTCTCTCTCTCTTTCTCTCTCTGCCTCTCTCTCTCCCCCTCCCTCCCTCTCTCCCTCTCTCTCTGTGTCTCTGTCTCTCTGTCTCTCTCTCTTTCTCTCTCTCTCTCTCTCTCTCTCTCTCTCTCTCTCTCTCTCTCTCTCTCTCTCTCTCTCTCTCTCTGCCTGTCTCCCCTCTCCCAGTTTTTTTCACTCTGCTCCTCTTTCTCATTCTGTCTTTTCTTTCTTTATGTCTCTTATTCTGTCTCTCTGTGCCTCTGTGACTCTCAGTGTCTTTGTTTCTCTATATCTGTCTCTCCCTCCCCTGCTTCCTTTCCTCTCTCAATAAAGTTTAGATGGTACTTAGTATAACAGAGAGCAGGCAGAACTCTGATTTAGCTCTTGCCTATAAGAGAGCACAGCACACCGGATGAGATCTCATGAGGGCAGAGGCCAGAGGGGCTGTAGCCAAAATCTGGCTACTCTACATAGTGTAGGGAAGTGTTATTCTTTGGGGCTGACAGATTATTGTTAAACTAGCCGTCAACTTTAAACAAAAATTTTTTAAGTTTCAGATTATTTTTTCATACAAATTTCAAAAGACCTCTCCTCTATCTTCTACCGATCAAGTCAATGTGCGGACCCCAAGTAAAAGGCCCTATATTTGCTCATATTCAGTCTCATCTAGTCAGGCTGAGCCAGTGCTCTAACCCAGCAAGATCATTTGTGCCTTCTCTCTGGGGTTTCCTTTCATTTATACTGGTTACAAGGGCTAGGCTTAGGATCTCCCCAGCCTCTCCAGGCTGTGAGCTCCTTGAGAGCAGGAATCACATTTGCTTTCCTTTGCATCCTCAGTGCTCAGCAGAGTGCTTGGCACACAGTAGATGCTTAACAAATGCCTGCTGATTGACTCATCCAGCGTGTCAGCTGAGTCTCCCTGTTCTGTGTCATTTACGTTTATGACAGCAGATCACTCTCCATACCCCCTCCAAGTCAAGGGCAGACATGTGAAGCCCCCAAGGCTGAGCATAGATCCAGCAGAGACTGGCCAAGCTGGTCCCATTGACTACAATGAAGGGCTATCTGCCTTTACCAAATCCACCAGATTGCGCCACTCCCTATCTCTTATTTCTCCATCTTTTCCAAATGAGTAGCAGCACATTGCTGAAATCATGACACTAAACCCAGGAAGATCAGTTCAGTCAATCAATGGGCACTGTTTAAGCATCTACTGGATTATAGGCACTAGGCCTTATCCTCAAAGGGATGACATTGTATTGGTTATGACAATCTGGATATAAAGAGTTGTGGAAAATACATGAAAACAGATGCTTGACATGTGGGGCATGAGCAGTTGGGAAAGCAGGGGGATGGGAAGCAAGGCCCCAGGTACAAGGGGGCCCTTTGATCTGAACCCTGATGGCAACTAGGTGTTTCAATAGACAGAGGTGAGGAAGGAGAGCTTCCTAGGCATGAGAAACAGTCTGGGCCAAGGAGCTGGAGGTGGCTCGCAAACAAAATATCCTTTTATTTGCCCTCCTGCAGTTCAAGGAATCCTGGGCATCGTCCTGGTTCAAACTCAAATGTACTACTGAATCTGGTGGGCTGAGGAGGCTCTACAGGCCTTCACTGGGAACAGTAAACAAGTCCACAGCCAAGTGATGCTTTACAGACACTAGGGAGCACTGAACTTGATAGGTTTATTTGAGGAAATCTTGGAGGTGGGGGGAGATTTTGTAAACAATATTTGTTAAAATTGATTTCACAACATTGGCAAATAAATAGTTTATTAACTGCTGGAAAAGATGGATTGCAAATCCTTGAAAACATGACCTTGAACCCTTCTCTGGGCTACACTTTCTAGGTTTTCTCTTTACCTCCATCCTATCCTGGAGAAATCCCTGCCCAAGGGTCCTACTCTCTTCCTCAGTAACTTCCTCACCCAGGTAACCATTTCAGGAGGGAGCCTAGCTGAGCTCAGGCAAGGCACTCCCAGACTCACCCAAGACACAGTACCTAGCACGTAAAAGTTCTCTCTCTCTCTCTCTCTCTCTCTCTCTCTCTCTCTCTCTCTCTCTCTCTCTCTCTCTCTCTCCACTTCTCTCAACATCCTTCAATTTTAATGCTTCTTTGCATGTGTAATATGGAAGATGTGGGTAATTCATATGTCAGCTCTTATTGAACCCCTTCTCCCTCTTCTCAATCGAGTGATTCCTATCCCTCTCCTTCCATGGGTCCTCCCCAGGTGCTTTGCCAAATGCACTATAAGTTCTCCTTCTTCTGGGTTGTTAACTTTCAGTAGTTACTAGTAGGGTTCATGATGCCCACCTGCCACCTGTTTCTGACCACATTTTTTCTGGATGATACCAAATCCCAGAAATTCTCAGCTGGGAGGGATACTAGAGACCTCTAATCTGAGTTCTGCCTGAACAGAACTCCTGTTCTGTTCATCCAGCCTTTATTTGAAGTCAGATGCTGGTTGAGCAGGAAGTCCTATTCTGCCAGGAACAACTGGCCCACCTTGATCATCCTTCTTCCAAGCCATCCAACCCAGGCAAGATTCTTCAGGCTCCTCTTACTCACCATTGGTAATTCCATGAAAATGATAACCCTCGCAAGCACTCGAGCTCACCCATGACATTAATAATCTCATTATAGCAGAGACTGATACCTGTGATGGACAGCTAAAATTTTTGATCTGAGGCTAAAGGAGAAAATTAGACTGGGAGATCGTGGGGTGGGGACTTTGTGTATCTCCCCTGCAAAATTCACTAATTACTCTAAATTTCCAGTGTTTCCAAGTCTGTGCTAAAGGGCTAGGCTCGCTACTAGAAGTCATTGTCTACACAGACCTAACAAGTTTCATTCCAACCATAGTGAGTGGTGACAGGAAAAATTAACAAAATGAGATGGACAATCAAGAACACACTAGAACCACCAGAAAGTGAGCAGGTTTGTTTGGGAGTATCTTATTCTTGGCTTTACTAAATGGAACCTTTTCTCTGGGACAGAACCCAAACAGAGATAGAAAAGCCTGCCGCATGGGTGCCAAAGCCTTCTGACTTTAGACAGGGATTCCACTCCCAAGGAGTGGAGGAGTAGTTGTGACGCCAAGAACTAGGCGGAATGCATCACCTTGGCATTCCTTTCTGAAATGAGAAAACTCAACTGCTTATCAGTAGCCTTGAAGCTGAGACCACTGGCATGTGACAGAAACAATCAATGTCAGCTTCTCCTAGCTGTTGTTTGGGAAATACATATCCAGGGGAGTGTGGGGATCTGTGGGGAAAGATGAAATTCCCAGCTGTGCTTCCAACCGCGACATCAAATATTTTCTGACAAAGGGACAAATAGGGGATATGGTGAAGCAAAGCAGAATCTGGATATTGGACCTCGAGCCCTAGGGGCTAAATGTTGGATTCTGAAAGATTATAAAAGAATTCTAATTCTCAAAATCTAAAACAATCTGAAAGAATATTACCAGAGAGCCTCAAGCACAATGCAGGGTCTTATAGCCTCCCAAGAGGCAAAAAGTACATTAGTACCATCCTGAGATCTGGGAAGACCCTTCGTTGCTCTGTGCCTCAGTTTCCTCCTCATGAAATGAGGATGTGGAGATCTCTTCTACTCTCTGACAATAACTATAGTCTTATTATCTCTTATAGCAACCCCCTTACCTTCTCCCCTCAAGCTCAAAGGCCATGAAGTAATATCAAAATCTAACCCTTGTTCCTCAGACTTTTACCAAACACAAATCACTTGAACTCATTCGGAGGGATCTCTCACCTCCCTGGCTTATGACCAATAGGTCCAATATCAAGCACTCCCTTGCTTTAAGTTTCTCTCCAGCCTCTGACTTTATAAAGGATTCATCTCAGAGCCTGAGCTGTCTTGAACCTCTCACCTCCAAGCTAGTGTCCACTCTTAGCATGGAGAAGTCACCTCTTAGTCTGATACTTCCCCAGCTCCAAGAGCCAGGAGCCTAAATTCTGGGGAAAATACCAGCATATTTTCCTCAAATTGTCTCTCAAGTTCCATGAGTTCTTCTGGGAGCATCTAGAATGGGTTTGCTTGGAGCTGCTCCTCACCACTTGAGTAACCATGGCAAGAAAGTCAAATGCTCCTTTCCTTCCTGCATGGTGAGAGAGGGAAGAAAGGGTACAGACACGTCCTTTGGGTGCTGCTTTAGGTATGGACACCCTAAATCTCAAGTAGGGACTTCAACCTGAGTGCACAGACCTATCCTCCATGATGTCTAGGGATAGAATTCAAGAAGTCTATGAACTTTCTAAAAACTCTAATATAGTTGGTCGATTTGTAATGGTACATAGTTTATTTTATGCAACTAAAAATCATTCTTCTGACAAAGGTTTGTCTTCTTGGGCTTAGATTTCCTGTCAGAGGGGTCCAGCACACACACACACACACACACACACACACACACACACACACACACATTAGAAACCCTTGCTCTAGAGGGATACTTCATGTATCTGTTTTGTTCTGTTTTGTTTTTTAATTTACTACCCTATACGTGTTATCTTCTCAACAAGGCTGGAAACCTCTTAAGGGCCTAAAATTGACCCCATTCACTGTTGCTTCTCCACATAAGCCAACGCAAGATCATGAGTCTATAACATCCATGGAGGATTGGAACAGTGAGGTGATGCAATGGAAAGAGCTCCAGGTCTGGAGTTCAAAGCCTCAGATACTCACTACTGTTCAAATTAAAGCTTGGACAAGTCACTTAATCTCTGTTTGCCTCAGTTTCCTCCTCATTTGTAAAGTGGGCATAATAATAACACCTACTCTCAGGATTGTTGTGAGGATCTAATCAGATAACAACTGTATAGCAGCACCTGGTGCTTGGGAAACACTATAAATGCTGCTACCAGTGTTAATATCATTCGCTCATGTACACAGCTAGTGCTTGCACTAGAAGTAATTATGACAGTGGCCAACACTCATGGTGATGCTGATGGGGGTGGTGATGGTCAAGGTCATGGTGACGGTGAGGATGGCAATGCTTATGGAGGTGGTGGTGGCAGTGGGGGTTGTGACCCTGATCATTGTGATGGGAATGATAATGGTCATGAGCATAGTGGTGGTCATCTTGAAAGTGATCACGGAGGTAGTGATGGGTATGACTGGGGTGCTGATGGTGCAGGTGGTAGTGACAGGGAGGACAATGCCCATGAACATGGTGCTGCTGCTGCTGGCTATAGCCATGAGCACCTATGATATATAGAGGTCATAATCATAATGGAGATATGGTGGTGATGATGGTGAGAGTGATGACAAGGATGGCAGGACTGGTGGTCCATTCATGAGAATTACATTTAAATTCTACTTTGGAATCTCTAGCAGGAGCAAAGCTTCTAGGTCTAAATGAATAATTCTTGTGAATGAGGAAGCACAAGGATGACATAGAATGCCTCCAGCTCACATGAGGTCGTTTACACTACACAAACAGATAAACACACAAAGAAATAAGTAAATAGGCACTCCCTCCAGTCAGCTCCAGTGTCAGAGTCTTCCTTGTTTCTGTATCTCCAGTATTTATCCAGCATCCCCAATGACATGTACACATGCTGTATTTCAATAGTTGATAATGTGAATTGAGGAAAGGAACCTGAGAAGAAACAGCTAGACAAACAAGCAAAGAACTTGCAGGAACCAGGGTCCCAGAGCAAGGAGAGAAGATCTAGGAGGGGAGAGTGGGTGACATTAGGTCAAAGGCTGCAGGCACATGGGAGGACATAAGGACTGAGAGTAGATGAGATTAAGTCTTAAGTCAAGAGATCACTGGCAACCTTGACCAGGGCAGAATGGGAAGAAAAGGGATCAAGGAAAGCAGGGTATTTTTTCCAGGAATTTGTGAAAGAGAGGAAAGATAAAGAATAGTAGTAGAGGGTAATAACAGGGGAAAGTAAAAGGTGAAAGGTCTGGTTTTCATATTAACAGTAGACACTGGTGAATAGATGGGAGAAAAGGAGAGAAACATACACAGGGAGACAGAGATGGAGATAGAGGAAAGACAGAGACATAGAGAGAAATGGATACATAGAAAGAGAAAGAGAGAAGGAATGGGGAGAAGGCAAGACAGAGAAAGACAGAAAGACAGAGATATAGAAATGGAGAGACAGAGAGGAGGGAAGCGAGGGGAGGAAATCCAATGAAATTGACCTTAACACAGAGAGGAACCTCCTCGTCAAAGAAAGCAAGGTCAAGGGAAGGTTCCAAAGGATTTTGAAGGTAGGGTGGTACAGTACAGCAGATGAGGGAAATCTTGGCATCTGACCTCCATTTTCTCAATGAAATAGGCAAGGTCATCTGCTGAAACAGAGGTAAGAGCTTTGGGTGCAGAGATTGAAGGAAGGAAAAAGAGATTTAGAAACCACCACAGAAGGAAAGGCGGCAGGTGTTCAGCCAGGGAAGAATAAAACTGAGCCCCAGGGAGAGCATAGTTGGAATCACAATCCTATAAATCTTTCCCCTGTTTCACACCCAGCACAGGCTCCCGTTGCTTATTGCTCTTCATCACCCACTCATAACTTTGGGCCTGGTCAGTGCACCAGAGTTCACAGATCACAGGACCACGAAGCAGACTCTGAGCCAAGGGAATCATTGCTGGACAGGTACACGAAAGAGATTAAAGAAACAAGTCAAAGGTCGTTTCTGTCCAAAATATAGACAAGGATTCTTTTTGTGGTGACAAAGAACTAGAAAGTTGAGTGGGTGCCCACCAGTCAGGAAACAGCTGAACAAGTCATGGCATATAAATGTGGGTTCTAAGACATGATGCAGGGGGTGGTTTCATGGATACCTGGGAAGGACTGGAATGGACTCACATAGAGTGCAGTGAGAACTGAGGGAATAGCCTATATAGTAACTAAAATACTGGAAAGACAAATGACTGACAGAGTCTAGAACTCAGATCAAGGCAAAGTCCAACCTTGATTGTGGAGGACCAATAAAGCATGCCGCTGCCCTCTTCTGGACCCCCAGTCCATACTGAGACATGCACATTTGGACATGGCCAATGTGTAAATCTGTTTTGCTTGATTATGCATATTTGTTACAAGGATTTTCTTTATCCATTGGAAGTTCAGGAGGTAGGAGAGAGATTCAGTTTCTGTTGACTGGAATTTTTTTGAAACAAAGATGTACAAGATTGCCATGGCTCCACCCATCCTTGTGCAGGCCTGGGCTCCCCATCTGCCTCCATCTGAGGAAATCCCAACTTTCCATAGATATTATTAATTCCATTGAGGTAGATGAGCATCTATTAAACACATACTGAGGATAAGGCACTGTACTAGGCATTGGGGAAGAGAGGCCTCTGGCCTCAAGGAGAATGGTTTTGGTTTCCTTTCCCTCAGTCAGCACAGCGCCTGGTGCAAGCCAGAGGCTGAAGACATGAACGCTGTTGACAATTGAACCCAGGGAAGTTGATGAGTTCACCAAGTAAGAAAGTAGAGCAGGGAGCAGAGGACATAGAGTTGAGCCCAGGGGGTCAACCATGCCCCAGGGACAGGAGCAGAATGAAGATCCAGCAGAGGAAATCGAGGAGCAGGGGTCAGCAAGGTAGAGGAGAATCAGGAGAGAGCTGTCTTAGGAGAACCAGACAGGAGAGATTGTCCAGGAGGACATAGTGCAGAGGGGCCAAGAAGAATGAAGAGAAGAAAAGAGCTCCCAGATTCACATTCTATTTGGGGGACCAGTCTGGAATGCCATTGCTCCAGACCCGTGGTTAGAGGCGAGCTGGAGCTCCTGAGACATGGGAGTGTGTGTCTGTGTACGGCGCATATGTGTGTGTGTTTCTGTGTCTGTGTATGACTGTGTGTGTCTGTGTCTGTTCTGTGTGTCTATGTCTGTGTGTGTGTGTTTCTGTGTCTGTGTATGTCTGTGTGTGTCTGTGTCTCTGTGTGTGTAGGGATCTGTTTCTGTGTTGGGGGCGGGGGGAGGGATCAGAGAAGACTCCCCAGGGAAACTTTCGGACTGATCCTAAAACAGGCCTTTGATTATTCAGTTAAATCACGACACTTTTCTCTCTGAGAAGAGAGGGAATAATTAATTTATCTAAAATTTGGCAGGAGTAGAAAGTCCCAGCGCAGAGTTATTTGCATCCAGGATTAAGTATATTTGCATTGTTAATTCAAAATATGTATTAGGCAATAACTGGCATTTCATGGAGGATCTGATCAGCATTCCAGATGATACAGGGAAGTTGGAGAAGTTAGTGCCCAGGACCCAGCCCTGACACAGATGCAGGGATGAATCTCTGGGATAGAAGGAGCATCAGACACCCTGGGGGCACCATCACGATCTGCTCGTGATCTCTGGGCCCAGCCTCTCCCTGCCTCAAACTCTGACTTTCTTCATCCCCATCTTCATTGGCACTTCTCTACAGCTCTGTTCTCTGTCTCTGTCTCCATATCTCTCTCTGTCTCTCTTTGTATCTCTCTGTCTCTCTCTGTCTCTTCCTCTCTCTCCCTCTTGATCAAAATCTTTCTCATTTATCTCTATCTCAGTGTCCCTTTCTTGTGGCTTTCTTCTGTCTTTCTTGTCCTCCATCCCACCTCCCACTCCCCACCCTCAATCTCTGTTGTTTTTAAAGAGACAGCACATGCCCTGAATCCACAGTGGGGCTGTAGGATCCTGCTTCCTAGCATTGATGATAGACTCTCCCACCTGGACCAGACCTGGGAGGGGCCTGCCTGGAGGCAGAGGGCCCTGGGAAGTTCCTTCCAGCCCTGACATTCTGAGGCACTTTCTTCCGACAAATTGACTGAAAGGCAGAGACAATAGAGGACGGCAGTGAGCTTTTTCTAGGACAGGTGGCCCTGAATGCCTGCTCGGGCACCCTCGTAATCAACTCTATTTAGCTCAGTGATGAAAATTGGCTTGAAGTATCCTACAGTTTCAGATTGGTGGAGAGCTGCAGGTGGGCCAGGAAGAGGGAGGCGGACACTGCCCTGTGCTTCATTCCAGCACATGGATAATGAGACCCAAGATAATTGACTGCTGGCTCTGCAGGGCACAAGGATGAGTCTACACTGCCTACCTAGGGGAGGAAGGGAGATGTGAGGAGGCCAGGATCTCAATTGTTAAAGACCTTGAGATGATAGGCAATGGAGAAGGTAGCCCAACTGGCTGAGAATGCCATGTCCCCCCACATTGGACACTTTGTGAGTCCTTGGGGTGGAAATGGATGTGGCTGTGATGTATGTCTGTGTGTATTTGTATGTGTTGTGTATGTGTGTATGGAAGTGCTATGTATTGGTGTGTGTGTGGTATATGTTTGTATGTAGACATATGTGAATGTGTATGGCGTATGTGTGTGTGAGAATATATGGTGTTTCTGTGGTATGTGTTTGTATGTGTATAAGTGGGTATGCAAGGGGGTGACGGAATTTGTGTGAGTGTATGATGTATGTATGCATATGAGTGTGTGTGTGCATCATAATATATGTTTGTGAGCATGTATGATGTGGGTATGCATGTGTGTAGTATGTTTGTGTGTATGTGGTGGAGATGTGTGTGTTGTGTGTATGAGTGTGGTGTATGGTATATGCGTTTGTGAGTATGCATAGTGTTCGTATGCTTGAGTGTGTGTGGTATATATTTCTGTATATGCATGTGAATGTATGTATTGTGTGTGTGGTGTGTGTATAAGTGAGGCATATGTGTGTATTGTGGCATGTGTGTCTCTGTGTGTTGATCTCTGTGCATGTGTGTGTGGTGTGTGTAAATGTGGATGTGGCTCCTGTGTGTGTGCACACACAAGAGGGGAAAGCAGGTCTATACTGGATCTCAGATGCCCTGAATATGTTCTCTTAGGATATCAAGGATGCTACTTGGCACCCAGCACGAGGTCCCTCCATTCCTGGGGCATGGTTGGGAGGGGAGGTAGGATCTTGGTTCAAATCCTGCCTCTGATTCTCATTGCCTTGTGGCCTTGAGGAAGTCACTTGTCACCTTCTCGGCATCAGTTTCCTCCCAAAGGTCTGCAAGCATCAGGCAGCTCAGCCCCCCAGCCCCTCTGCTCCCAGGCTTTCAGCGATTGGGGACATAGGCAGTCTGTTTGAAGAAGGGTCAGGGAGGAAGGGGATGTCTGCTGAGGAAATTCTGGGGACTCCTCCTCATTGGGTCATAGACCTAGAAATGGAAGGGACCTTAGATGTGATCAAGGCCACCCCTCCCATTTTAGAAGTGTCTACTTGGCCTGCCCTCCACCTCTGCTCTGTTCCCACCATGCCTCCCTTCTACTCCCCAAAGGTGGCCTGGACTCTCTCTGGTCCCTTGGCTTGGAAAGCCAGGCTTTGGTTTTCTCTTTCCAACACCCAGCCCCATATCCTCCTCCCCACTTTCCGCATATCTTTGGTGTGATCTTCCCCCATTAGAATGGGATCTTCTTGAGAGCAGATCAGTTTGTATCTCCAGTGTTTAACCCACTGCCTGGAACTGAGTCTTAAATGAATCATTTGTTTATCCATCTATGTATTTATTTACCTACCTACCTACCTCCCTACCTATCTATCTATCTATCTATCTATCTATCTATCTATCTATCTATCTATCTATCTATCTATCTGTCTGTCTGTCTGTCTGTCTGTCTGTCTGTCTGTCTGTCTGTCTATCTATCTGTCTGTCTGTCTATTGATCTATCTATCTGTCTGTCTGTCTATCTGTCTATCTATCTGTCTATCTGCCTGTCTGTCTATCTGTCTGTCTGTCTGTCTGTCTATCTGTCTGTCTATCTGTCTGTCTGTCTGCCCGTCTATCTGTCTGTCCATCTATCTATTTATCTATCTATCTATCTATCTATCTATCTATCTATCTATCTATCTATCTATCTATCTATCTATCTGTCTATCTGTCTGTCTGCCTATCTATCTGTCTATCTATCTATCTGTCTGTCTATCTGTCTATCTATCTATCTATCTATCTATCTATCTATCTATCTATCTATCTATCTGTCTGTCTGTCTGTCTATCTATCTGTGTCTATTATCTCTCCACTTAACTATCATCTGTCTGTCCATCCCCCCCATCCATATATCTTGGTATCTGCCTCTCTATTATCTATCTCTCTTCATCTTTCATCTGTTCATCGATGTCTCTATGAGAAAACTGAGCCTGAGAAAACTTAAATAACTTGCTCAAAACAGCCACCTAATAGTGGTAGAATTAGGATTTGAATCCAAGCCCTCTGATTGTATTCACAGACTTCTTTTTTTCTGGACCGGATATTTAATCTCCCAATTCCATGCCTTTGCTCTGGTTGTCCCTCATACCTGGAATGTCCTCCTTCCTCATCCCTACCTTCTGGCTTCCCTGACTTCCTTCAGACCCAGCTAACACCTCACCTTCTATGAACAGTCTTCCTGACCCCTCTTCATACAAGGCCCTGTGCTGTCCATGGTCTCCAGTCTAGCCTGTCTATAGCTTGTCTGTACCCAGTTGTTCACATGGACTGTGAAACGCTCAAGGGTGGGCTCTTTTACCTTTTGTCCTTTACCTTCAACTCCCCAGTGCCCAGCACATAGTAGGCACTTACCAATGATCATTGACTGCCTACAGATTAATCATGGCCTAGGCCTAGTCCCAGGCCCAGGTCCTGATCCATCAAGGAGAGGGGCAGTGCAGGGACCTGTTTTTCCTTCTAGCATGTCTTCTTATCCAGAGGAAGCTCTGACTGGCCATGGAATTACAGTCCTTCCAGGACATGCAGGACATGCAGAAGCACAGGATACTTGTGGTCACTGTGGCTTGATCAATGAGGACCTTCCCTAGGGGTTGGTGTTGGTGAGTGAGAGTTCCTCCCAAAGCTCAGTGAAGGCTGGTTCCCACTTCATACCACAGCCTCCCATCAGCAAGGCCAGTCAGACTGAGCAGGAGAACAAATGCAGGTGGCCACTCTCTCCCCATGCATTTCATGCCAAGTGGCATTGCTTGAGCCCCTGAAGTGATCAGGACCCTCCTGGGGCTGGCACTGGGCTTAACTCTAAGAGTCTTTGGTTGTGGGCAGTAAAGACAGGAGCAGGGGAGAGTCCTTGCACAGAGTCAGCCCAGGCACCATATTCCTAGACTAGTTAGTAAGTTAGTTAGTTAGTTAGTTAGTTAAAGAACCGCTAGATACCCTTTGATCCAGCAATACCACGGCTAGGTCTATATTCCAAAGACATCAAAAAAATGAAAAGGACCTGTTTGTACAAAAACATTTTTAGCATCTCTTCTTGTGGTAACAAAGAATTGGAAACTGAGGGAAGGTCCATCAGATGGGGAATGGCTGAACAAGTTGTAGTATATGACTGTAATGGAATATTATTGTGCTGTAAGAAATAACAAGTTGGATGATTTCAAGAAAACCTGGAAAGCTTTATGTGAACTGATGCGCAGTGAAGCAAACAGAACCAGAAGAACGTTGCACACAGTAACAGCAATGCTGTACGATGAACAACTGTGAATGACTTAGCCATCCTCAGCACCGATCCAAAACAATTCTGAAGGATTCAGGATGAAGCATGCTATCTACCTCCAGAGAAAGAACTGACATTACCTGAACACTGACTGAAGCTGCTAGCTTTCACTTTCCTTTTTTCTTTTATCTCAGTCTTCTCATACAAAATGACTAATATGGAAATGTTTTCCATAATCGCAGATGTATAAGGTATAACCGATGGCTTACCATCTCAGGGAAGGGAGGAGTGGTGGGGGGAGCGAGACAGGAAGGGAGAGAGGGATGGAGAGGTAGAATTTGGAACTCAAAATTTTAAATCAAAATGTTTAAAAAATTAAAAATGAAGAACCTGCTAGATGAACTCAGCGAGTTGGTTTGCCTGAAGGTCAGAGACAGCTCCCTCATATTGTTGTTTTAACAGACAGGGCATTGGAGAGAAGCAAGCCTTTTCCTGGGAGTCTAATGACCTGGTGACCCTGGCTGCAACTCCTGCAGCCTCTGGGCCACCGTTTTCGCCTCAAACCAATGGGCTTACCTATTCCTGTCCTTGCCCTTCCCCAATATTCCTTGGACAACCAGATGAGCAGATGGATGCACTAGAAGTGCTGTGTCAGGTCGTTAATGTTAATTGTAATGGTGATTACAACAGAAATCACAACGGCCAACATCTATATAGAAAGCTAGGGACTTGTCGCAAGACCTCCACCATGGCCTGCAGTCCCTGCTGCTCCACGTGTGAGTGATTGTCCGGCTGACCTGCCCCGTGCACGGTCAGCTCCTCCAAGGCAGAGATGACTGGAGGGCTTTGGGTTAAAGGCACAAGCATTTCAGGCTGCAGAACAGGGCCTCCTCCACACACATATACACCCAGATACGCACACACACATGTGCATACCCATATACACATGCACATGTACACATACATGTATACATGCACACAGTGGTATGTATTGCACATATATGATATCCATGTGCATACACACACATTCACTCAAAGAATTGTCTGCGCTGATTGGATTTGAATGTGGAATCAAGTCATCCCAGCACTGGGGAGATGGGAGGAGAAAGCAGATTTGGATCTAATTGTGCCCCTCTCTGCCCCACAAGGCCAGTGCCAGAAGTTCTGTGTCCAGGTGGTATGACCCCTGATGCCAGGTGGACAGGGCAGGATCCTGTGGGATGTCCTGTCTGTTGGTCAGGCTGCAGATGAAAGGTATCGATAGGGACATAAATGTCTGATTAATTGGTCAGTCAATCAGCAAACATTGGTGAATTGCCTATTTCATGTCCCAGACATTCTGTGGGGTGCCGGGGATACATGTGTGAAAAAATGGCACAGGTTCTGTTCAGAAGGAGCTGACCTTCTAATAAAGTGGCAATGAGCGACCATGAAAATAAATGGGCACGAATGTAAAGCGCATGAATCAACACCGTGATACCGAATACAGCATCATAAAGCCAAAAATGCCATCAGGGGGTAGTTGGGGAAGAGGCTGACCACACAAGAAGCCTCCCAGTGCTCCCACAGAGCAGGGGCAGGATGGCTGCGGGCTGTACTGGGACTGCTGCTGCTGCTGCTGGGGCATCATCATTGCCATTGCGGCTCTCATGGCTATGATGGTGCTGGTGGTTACCACGGCCACTGAGGTGGTGGTGGTGGTTATTGTTGTCATTGCCACTTGTGGTAGAGCTGCCGTTCTCATTGTCATCATTGACTTGTGTGATTTTTGTTGCTGCTGCTACTGCTGTTACTGTCCTTGTCACCCTTGTCGTTTGCTGGTGGTTGTTACCATTGTTGTTTCTCTGGTGGTCATTAAGCTCCAGCTCTTGAGTCTCCAGCCATGGATGACTTAATTCCCCGAGCTGATGACCAGATTCCTGCTGATTTTAAGCAAAATATACAGAGGAAGCCAGGGGTGGTCAAACAGTTATCTGCATTATTGACATGTTTTCTACCACTTTATGAAGTCCAGATAATCATTAAACAATGTCAAGCCCTAATGGGAACCAATCATCAATTTCTGAGATGTAGATATCCGCAATTTAACAATCAGATTTGAAAATTCAACCATCAGCTTTTGCAAACCAGTTGGAGCCAGAGGATGTTAGCAGTGAGGAGGATCAGAAAAAAAAAAAAAAAACTTCATGCAGGAGCTATCTGAACTTGTCACTAAGGAACGGGGTGGGAGTGGCATGACCAGCACAAAGGAACAGGGTGGGAGGAAGGAAAAAAAGAAAAACTGATAATTTTGTTATATATTTAAAAGGAATAGCAAATTGTGCGTTGTAGACTTTCGGGTTAGATTTGGAGTTTCACATACAATCCTTGTTTTTATTTTACTGTGTTATGGGAATGCTTGCTTTATTCCATAAATTAATTTCAATTATAATCTCAACACAGATGACTCTCAGATGTACTTGTTCCAACCCCTCTCCTGACCTGCAGTGTAGAATCTTCAGTTGTCTAATAAAGACCTCAAAGCTGGATGTGCTATAGACAACTTCAGCTCCATGTGTCTGACATGTCCCGGATGAGCTATGCCTCTTTCCTCTTCAGGCTGCGATCAGGACTTTTTTTTTTTGCCTAAGCCTGACCCTCACCACACATCTCTGCTCCCTGCACAGGCAGTTCCTGCTTTTTTGTTTTCCTTTGCTTGTTTTACAAAAAGATAAAGGAATAGAGGTAGGAGACTGTTACATGTGAGAAATGGGGAGAAATCATTCACTTCTCACCACCCTGGACAATAGAAATACTAGAAAAGTTAACAGATACAGTAACCAAGGAAAACATCGACCACAACAAAGAGACCATCTAAACGCTCACAAGCAGACAAGGGCCTGAGATATTCTGGATGAAAGCTCCCATACCCTGCCTATGAGTCAATCCCTGCTTGGTTTGGTTTTTGTTTCTGCAGCACTAAATACACAATGGGTGGGTAGATACAAGGGGAGAGGAGGGAGAAGATGGAAGGGAATGTGAGATGTGATGTGGGGCGTGCCCTAATCCAAAGGCCAACAGCAAAGGGAAGTCTATCCTGTAGGCACTCAGGAAGGAAGGCATCTACAAGAGAAAGGGTGAGGAGCAAAGAGAGAAACTGAAAAAGGAGGAAAGAAATGAGGGCGTCTTGCTTTAGCAATGGGAGTGTTTAACACTGATGAAGGTTCCCCTGGGAGAAGAGAAGTGTCCTATGAAAGAAGACTGGGATCTTCCAGTGGGGATAATCTGCAGGAATTTGTTGGGTAGAGAAAGCACTCATTCTGCCTCTGGAGAAGGGGATTGAAGCTGGGGGTGACTGACACTCAGAAGAGTAGGTGGCCATAGACCCACTGAGAAGATTGCAAGGAAATGGGAAAAATGACCCTGGGGAGGATGAAGGTCGATAAGGGGGACTGGGAAATTTTTCTTGAGGATTTAGCTGAGACTGGAAGAAAGCCAGGAAAGCCAAGGGGCAGAGATAAGGAAAGAACATTCCAGGCATGAGAAGCAACCAGTGCAAACTCTCACAGCAAGGAAATGGACCATCATATGCTAGGAACAGGAAGCAGACTAGTGTCTAATGTGTTGGGGAGGAAAATATAAGAAGACCAGAAAGGGAGGGGCAGAATGGGTTATGGCAGCCTTCAAATGCTAAACTGAGCATTTGGATTTACTGTTAGAGGTAATAAGGAGCCCCTGGAGGTTATTAACATGGGAAGAGGCTGACATGATCAGACCTGCATTGGTGGATCAGCGGAGGATGAACAAGAGTGGGAAGACCTAGAGGCGAGCAAACCCTGCCTGCCCCAGTAGCTCCAGTATTAGCCTAGGCATGAAGCATGAAGGATCTGCACCAGGAGAGGGGCAAGAGCAGAAGACAGAGAGGAGTTTATACTGATCAGTATGTCAACAGGCATTTGTTAAACACTTCTAGGCTTGGGGCAGGTAGGTAGTATGGAGGACAGAGCACTGTACCTGGAATTAGGAAGACATCTTCCTGAGTTCAAATCTTTCTTCAGACACTTCCTAGCTCCGTGATCCTGGGCAAGTCACTTAACTGTGTTTGCCTGTTTCCTCATCTGTGAAATGAGACAGAGAAGGAAATGTCAAACCACTCCAACATCTCTGCAAAGAAACTCTCAAATGAGGTCATGAAGAGTCAGACACAACTGAAACAACTGAACGCCAAAAATGTTCCAGGCTCTCTGCTAAGCACTGGGAATATACACATAAGCGTGTCTTTAAGGAGCTTACATGGAACCTGGGGCACAGGGCATGAGGCAGGGAGCAGAGATATCTGGTGAGGTGCAGGCTTAGCCAAAAAAAAAGTCCTGATCGCAGCCTGAAGAGGAAAGAGGCATAGCTCATCCGGGACATGTCAGACACATGGAGTTGAAGTTGTCTATAGCACATTCAGCTTTGAGGTCTTTATCAAACAACTGGAGATTCCACACTGAAGGTCAGGAGAGGGGTTGGAACAAGTACATCTGCATTGAGATTATAATTCAAATCCTATTTCTAAGTGAAGATTCTGGGAACAGCTGAGTAATTCAAGGAAGGGGCCTCTGAGGCAGAGGAATTTCAGCAGAGTTATGGGGAGAAGCAAAGATCAGGGTGATAGAGGAAGAGAAGTTCGGGTATCTAGAAGTTCACAAGGAGGCAGTAGGAAATCCATGACCTCAAACTACCACCCACAAAAGTCCAAAACATAAACAAGAAGAAAACTGTTCTAAAACTCCTCATTGAAGGAGGTAAATTTGCTCTAAGTGTCAGTGAGAAGCAGTGCAATGAAATTCCTAGGTGACTGCTCCAGGCTCTACATGGGTACATCTGATTCAGCCAAATCGGGAAGCCACGCATCTTGGAAAGGGCTGATCATCAAACCATGAGGAAGTCAGAGTCTGGGAGCTCCATGGAGAACATCTGGGTGAGCTGGAGGGAGAGGCAGAAGTGATTTGGGTACCACACTGTCAAACGGACTACCTGCACAGAGAGAGAAAAGAAGTGTGGAGTTTAGCAGACAGGTCACAGACTGACCACAGAGGGAGGTTATAGGGGTTGGGGGAGACTTCGTTTGTCCAGGCATCTCCAGAAGCTCCTTCTGCCAAAAGCAAAGCAGCCCAGGGCTTCTTCACTCACTTCACAAGATGGAGGAATCAGCCAGGAGGAACCCCACACCTGATCTGATTCCCACTAACAGTGAAGAACTATCTGCTGGAATGGAAAGGAGGGGACCTGGGCCAACCAGATCCCAGTGAGTGCCAGACCCACTGAGCCAAAAGGACATAAGCCCACTAAACCGCCTATGAAAGGTTTGCAAGCTCCTAGTTGTGTAGCATCGCCTTTTACTTCTGACCATTCAGAGTACTTTTTTTCTACCTCCCTGTGAATGCCAACATCAAAAGGGTGCCTCCTTCTGATGAACCTGATCTGAAATCAAGGTTAGGTGTGAATAACAGTTAAAGTATTTATTTTATTATTGTTCAGTTGTGTCCGACTCCTCATGACCCTGTTCGGGGTTTTCTTGGCAAAGATAATAGGGGGTTTGCCATTTCCTTCTCTAGTTCATTTTACAGAGGAGGAAACTGAGGCAACCAACGTTATATGACTTGGCCAGGGTTGCACAGTTAGGAAGTGTCTGAGGCCATATTTGAACGCAGGAAGATGAGTCTTCCTAACTCCAGACACAATGCTCTATCCACTGGGCAACCTAGCAGCCCAGTGAAAATATGTTAGCTATAATTTCTAGTAAATTCTGCTTTACAGCACTACATAGACCATTAATTATTGACAGATTTAAAGAACAGGGAAATGTTCAGGTAAGTCTCTGGCATCCTGGGCAGAAGGGAGCTCAAGCATAATGCCTCCTTCTTCTTGAAGGGAACAGTTTAACCTCACCCATCTGGGTGCCATCAGCTGGAAGCAGCACAGACAGTTACTCCAATGCCAGCTACTCAGTTGGGGACCTTCCCACAGAGACATTTCAGGCTTTCTATGAGCTGGAAAAGGTCCTAGGTCCTTGAACCTAAGAACTGGAGGTGACTTCTCAGGAAGCCTGAGGGAAGGCACTCAAGAGAATGGTTTGGGAAGAACACCCTATACGCTATAAAGTCTTGTTGGGTTGGAGCTTTGCTTCTCCTAACTTTCTCAGGTAAGAAAGCCATTCTCTGCCTTATTTCTTACCTAGCCTTAAGCAGTGAATGAGCATTGCCTCAGTTAAACTGAGACTTGGGAGAGACCTTAGCTCAAAACAAAAACATGGTCTTCCACTGCATCCGGGTCATCTTCAGTCATCCTGATCTATATCTCGCCACTGGACCCAATTGGCTCCAGAGGAGCGAGTGAGGCTGATGACTCTGCACATCTCTGCCCAACTTAAATCTAATTTATTTGCAAGACATGACATTACCTTCTTGATGTCATGCTCTTCTTCAAGAATGAAGGGCAAACAATATCCCTTCTACTGTCCTTCCACTAAAAAATGCTTGCCACATCGCTGCCATCCTTGGTTCCTCACTCTCCCTCATCCTCCCCTGTCCTACTGCTCTCATTTGTGTGTGCTTCTCCTCACTTGCACTGCCATAGCCATCTCTCAGACCCTCACCATCTCTGCCAGGACTAGTACAGCAGCCTTCTAATTAGTCTCCCTTTCTCTTCCCTCTCCACTCTATCTTCCACTCAGCTCCTACGATCATTTCCCTACAGTGCATTTCTGACCATAATCACAGTCGGAATTCATAAATCAATAAAGCTTGCAAGACACTGCCCATGCATGGTTTCATTTTACCTGAACCACAGTCTGGTGGCATAGTCACTGTCATATCTCCTTTCTCCAGATGTAGAAACTTAAACAAACATTTGCTGTGCTTACCTTGACCTTTTGAGAAAAGACTGATAGTTTTGGTCCCTCTCAGAAAAAGTAGAAAGAGTGCTAGGCTACATTTCCCAGAGGCCTACCTGCCAAATCCCCAAAAATCTCCCTTCTACCCAAAGACATGCATCTGCACAAGGCCATTACAGTTCTGATCAAATGAGGTCACTGCTTTAAATAAAATACATCCTTGAGTACCAAAAGGGATAGTGAATGACACAGTTAAGCCACTCTTGGGGAAGAATACAAAGTGTGAGAGAAACACCATAGAAATGGAGAAGGGTAAGAACTGTCCCTCTTTTCCAAAAGGAGATAGAATAAGACATGCAAAATATGGAGTAGAAAGATGGACTTCAATTCTTAGGGGGAAAAACCTAGAAAGTCCCATCAAAGAAAAATTTTGTGAAGATCCAGATCACAGAGATTTCCAAAGTAAGTGATGCCACCCCCAGGAGACACTGGAACAATCCAGGGGGATGGTAGTAGTTTTGGGTGCTATTGGAGGGCATTGAATAAAAATAAGGGGGCAGTGGAAATATGAGGAAGGAAGAAAAGACAACATTTTGAGAAAACTATTAATATGTGTTTCATATCTTGTGTAACAGAAAGTCATAAAGATTACATTATTTTCCAAATAAGCACGCAAAAAGCAAGTTACAACCAATCAGTGATCAAGTCCATTAACAGATCTTAATAAGTGAGTATTAGCAGGTGAACCTGTCATGCATTGTTGGGAAGTCCAGCATGCATTGACAAGAGTGTGTGTGTGTGTGTGTGTGTGTGTGTGTGTGTGTGTGTGTGTGTGTGTGTGTAATGACTTCTTTACAATACAAAACTATACAGTTACATGATGAAATATTGCATCACCAAAATTTGAGTGCTGGAAAAAGCCACAAAATTGCAACAAATATTAAACTTAAGATGCACCTTTTTAAAAAAAATGATATTTTTTAAATGATGCTAATTTCAAAAAAAGTCAAAGGGTTAAAGAAAGTAGATTTCCAGGAGGTGACGAGTAATTTTTTTGGAGGGCAAAGGGGGTGGTAGGCCAAATAAGTTCCAGAACCTCTGATCTAGGAGAACTCATGCTCATAAAGAAGAGAGACTGGGTTCAGTCTCACAGGATTATGTTGGCTTCTTTATTCTTAGACAGGATTACTAATCTGACAGATAAGGTCACGCTATACTTAGAGTTTATTTAAATCATACAGGACCTAGGTGGTACAGTGGATAGAGCTCTGGACCTGGATTCAGGAAGACTCATCTTCCTATGTTCAAATCATCCTCAGATACTTCCTTGCTATGTGACTCTGGGAAGGTCATCTAAGCCAGCTTACCTCAGTATCCTCATCTGTAAAATGAGCTGAAGAGGAAATGACAAACAACTCTGGTATCTTTATCAAAAAATCTCCATTAGTCAATCATAATGAAATGGCAAACTTTTCATAATGATGATCACTGTGTAAAAGTGGAATGGTCTGTCATGGGAGGGGAAGGGTTTCTCCTCAATAGAGCTCTTCTTTGAAGAATGCTTTAGACTCCTCTACATAGCCACTGAAATCCTTACCAATTCTGAAATTCTGTGATTATTATTCTGTAACCTTAGGGGTTTCCTAGAGAGGAGGTGATTTATATTCTCTCCTGTACTATGACAGAGATGAAGCCTCTGCTGTCCTTCTTTGGTCAGTGTTGGTTCAGCTGAGGCCAAAATAATCCTTAGGTCACTTTCTCTACAGCTGCCAACAGTGATAAGTTTCCAGCAGAGATGTTCTGGTCCTCAATAGCCAAGAATGTCAGTAGGCCAGAGGTGATGGGTGGGAGCTACTTCAGTCTGAAGTATCAAGGGCATAAACACATCACCGTTAGGACAGTCTCCTATGTGACTCAAACAGACCTGTGCTGTCTTGGGTCTTTGTAGGCCAGGTTTAGATGTCTGTTCTTCGGTCATCATTTATCAAATGCTTCTGACCTTCGTGTCCTTATTTGGAGTTTCTTAGTAAAGATATTGGAATGGTTTGTTATTTCCTCTCTAGCTCATTTTACAGATCAGGAAACTGAGGCATCCAGGGTGGAGGGACTTGCCTAAGGTCACACAACTAGTAACTGACTAAGACTGTATTTGAACTCAGGTCTTCTTGACTTTAGGCCCAGTGCTCTATGCACTGCATCACCTCGCTGCCCCAGGTCTTGATTAGTCATCATCGAAAAGAGCTGTGATGCCAGTCATCTGATTGCTGACCCTTTCTTGGCCCCATTTCTTGGCTCAGTGGGATGAGTTTTTACAGGATGAAAATGTCACCCAATTCTGTTGGTAAGGCCCTAGTTAGGAACAGTGGAATGAAAGTCATAGGTAGATAGATTTCTGATCGACACAAGGAAAATTTTCACCAACAAACAGTTAAATTTTTAAAAAAACAAGTCAAAAACATGTAGAGCCTTGGGAGGTTTGCTGTTAAAAGGAGTTTTCAACTTGAGACTGACCCGATTCTCAGAGGTTGAAGTGAAAATTCTTTAATTGGGTAGAGGTTGAGATGATGCACTTCAGAAGCCACTGAAACACAATTCTTGGGAGTTACAATTTTCCATGAAAGTTAGTGGGGAAGTGGGGGTTGCTTGTTGACATGTAAAGGTCTTTGACTGAAGATTTTCCCCTATTTTTAATAAAGAAGAGAGAGGCCATGAAGAAAGGCAGAGGAGATAGAGCCTGTGCAGAAGGAGATTTTTATGAGAATATGAACTCGATTTTACTTTCACTCAGGCTCAGCATTTGTGATTTTCGACCTAAGTTTTTAATGTAAATCTATTTGAAAGGAGTTGCTAAATTTTCACTGGAAATACTTTTTTGTGCTAAATAATCTTTATAGCACTCTAAATTATAGCCACGGAGCACTGCCATTATGGGCTGCTGAGCCATCGCCGTTTGTGTGAAAGTCGAGGGAAGGTGATGGTGCATGGCAAAATACACAATAAAGAACCTTAAAAAATCATGGGAATCTTTATTTACTCTGAATACTTTGTATTTCGCCGTTTGAACGCTTTCAAGATTAGAGGGGGCCATGAAGGCAGCCAGGAGGAACTGTAAAAACTCCAGGAAAATGGCAATCATAATAACATGAATCGTAATCTTCTGGGCTCCTGGTGTATTTTTCACTGGAGAAGGTCAAAACACTTAGCAAGAATTAACTCGTTGGTCCTCCAGAGCCCCAGGGGAGAGAGGGGGGAGGGGAAGCAGCACTAACTCAAGTTTGCAAATGGAGAAACTAGATACAAGTCTTAAGAAGGATTAGCCAAGGGTAGAATGTGGACTTATCCTACACAATATCCATCCTCTGGGGAGGTCCAGCCTAGGAACTGCACTTGGCACAGCTTCCACAATGGTGGGAATGTTCCCTCTGTTCATGTGCTAAATAAAATTGTATTGATGGATTATATTAACAACAGCACAATTTCTCCCAGTATCCTTTCTCCAGTTTCCCCTGCCACCCCATATAACAAATACTATTTTTACAAGGCAAAAAAAGAAAAAAAAGAAAAAAGAAAGAAAGAGAAGAGGAAAAAAATCAGCAGAACTGATCAATAGACCAAAAAAGTATGAAAATATGTGCAGTGTACACGACTTGTGCACTCCCAGACTCCTAGCTATGCAAAGGGATAGTATGGGGGTGTCTTCTCAAATCTCTTCTTCAAGATCAAGATCATTCTTTATAATCTTGCAAAATTCACTTTTGATTGTTGGTCGTTTCTCTGGTTTGCAATACTGTGGTCACTGTGTGTGCTGTTTTCTTGCTCTGCTGACTTCACTTGTATCAGTTCATGTAGTTCTTTCCTTGTTTTTCGGTACTCATCACATACATGATTTCTTACAGCATGCAATATTCTGTTCCATTCATGTACCACAACTTGTCTCAACGTTTTCTTATTGATGGACATTATCTTACTTTCAAATCTTTACTATTGCAAAAGGTACTACTATACATATTTTTTTTAATATATAAGGACTTTCTTCTTATCAGTGATCTCCTTGGGTATCTCTGAGTCAAAAGGCATAAACATTTCAGTTACGTTATTAGCATAATTACAAATTGGTTTCCAAAATGGTAGTATTGATCGACAGCTTGTATACCTACACCCTCTCCAACGTTGAATAGACACATCTTTCTTTTTTTTAATCATATTTACCAAATCACAAGATGTTAGATGAAGCTTCAGAATTATTTTGATTTGCATTTCTCATATTAACTGTGATTTGGAGTATTCTTCTCCGTGTTTGTTAAGAAAGTTTGTTTATATCCTTTGACTACTTTTTTCTACCAAAGAATTGTTTTTGCTCTTCATATAGTTATTCATTATTTATATATCTTGGGTACTGCTGGAAGTGAAATTTAACAAAAGAAAAACTGAGGCAATTTTCTGAACACAATATCATTTATTAGCAAGGTCATCCTACCTTCCAACAAAGGGGTCAATGAATTTCTTCTATTTCTGCCAAAGACCCTAAGCAGAAGGACAGCACCCCTTTGGGGAGCACAGAACAAAGAAGAGAACAGGTTACATGACGTCATTGGACTGAAAGCAACAAGATGGGTTATAGAACTGAGGCACAGGGAACAATATGATTGGTTGGAATTTTGTTAATGAGGGCTAGGAAAAAAATCCTCCTTCTTCTCTGTGGCTAACGAGTGTTAATTGTTTGAGTCTACCTGAAAGAAAACAGACCAAACATCCTTGAGTAGCTTGATGGTATAAAAGATGTTAGGTTTGACTCCCTTTGTGTTCACATGCATTCCCCAAGGTCACCTAAATTCCTTGAGGCTTGCCTGTGATAGATCTATGATTAGCAGGAGACATGATTTTCTTAAACCTATTATAAGCCAACTGAATTCTAGAACAAGTTCAGAGAAAGAGAACCATAACTTCAGCAGTTATAGAACAAATTCAATTAATTATAAATAAGATCTATAATAAAATTATACAGAAGCAATCTTAATCTTCTCAATTCTCCCACTCTGATTAATGAGAGATAAGCTTATTTCTTATAGATCACTTATCTATAAGCTACTCTGAATTCTATAACCATTATTAACAGTACACAGATATTAATGCTTCTGGTACAACTTTAGGACAGGATTTAACACAGCAAATCATGCAAAGTCTCAAACGTATTATAGGAAAGAGGGTAATAAATGTCCATTCACTAAGGATGAGTGGCAGGTTATTTTTTGGAGCCAAGAAAAGTCATTGTGTACAATTTTCCTGAATGGTTAATGTAAGAACAACAAATTAGATTAAGCATAGCACAAGTCATAGTAGGAATATCTAAAACTGTGGATGCAAAGAGAGACTTATGTGTCCCAAAGTAATTAAGAAAACTCGCCAAACATAGATATCATGAAGCAAAAGGTCAAAGCAATACAATAATGATCAGTAACATCAAATAACATCAACTCACTATCCCAATAATCCATTCCCACATCCATTATTAAAACACATTTCATTCCTGATTGTCTCATGTAGTCCTCTGTTCTCTGGTAGCATCTCTACTTAGATATTCTGGAACAGTTCTCATTCTAAGGGGAGCTCTGAAGGGGGCTCCTCTTTAGTAGATTTGCTCTTTTGGTTCCATATCACTTGTAGAATCACAGATCTTTCTACTAAAACCTTTTATAAAACAAATCTCAATGCACTTCAGCAAAACCTTTTAAATTTTACTTCTCCAGTAATCAGTTCATGTATTAAAAACCAGCTCAAATTCTGTGGTGTTGATAGCATTAACAACAGAACTATTAGAAAAATATAAAATTAGGAACCCATAGTTCACTTAAAATTTGAGAGAATTTCAGTTCTTAAATATTCCTTACTGTTTCTATATCCTCTAAAACCTATACCTGATACATATATCGCCAACACCAGGCTACAGAATCTTTAAATATATCTGAGGGATCCCAGATTGTACTACAAAGCAGCAATCATCAAAACCATTTGATACCGGCTAAGAAACAGAGCGGTAGATCAGCAGAAGAGGCTAAGTACACAAGACACAGTAGTCAATGAATATAGCAATCTACTGTTTGATTAACCCAAGAAACCCAGTTTCTGGAATAAGAGCTCACTGTTTGACAAAAACTGCTGAAAAAACTAGAGAACAGAGCCACAGAAACTGGGCATAGACCAATACCTGACACTGTACACAACAATCAAGTCCAAATGGATACATGATCTAGGTATAAAGGCTGATACTATAAACAAATTAGGGGAACAAGGAATAGTTTATTTGTCAGATTTATGGAGAATGGAGAAATTTATGACCAAACAAGAGATAGAGAACATTATGGAGTGCAAAGTGGTTAATTTTGATTACATTAAACTGAAAAGTGTTTGCACAAACAAACCCAATGCAACCAAGATTAGGAGGGAAGCAGAAAGCTGGGAAAGAATTTTTACAACTAGTGTCTATGATAAAGGTCTCATTTCTAAAATATACAAAGAACAGAGTCAAATTTACAAGAATATAAATCATTTTCCAATTGATAAATGGTCAAAGGTTATAAACAGGCAGTTTTCATAGGAAGAAATTAAAGCTATCTATAGCCATATGAAAAAATGTTCTAAATCATTATTGATTAGAGAGATGCAAATCAAAACAACTCTGAGATACCACATCATACCTATCAGATTGGCTAATGTGACAGAACAGGAAAATGATACATGTTGAGGAAGATGTGGGAGAGTTGGAACAGTAATTCATTGTTGGTGGAGCTGTTAGCTGTTCCAACCATTATGGAGTGCAATTTGGAATGATGCCCAAAGGGTTATAAAGATGTGCAGACCCAGCAATATCACTTCTTGGGCTGTATCCCAAAAAGATCATAAAAATGGAAAGAGGATCCACATCTACACAGTATTCATAGCAGCTCTTTTTGTAGTGGCCAAGAATTGGAAATTTAGGGGATGCCCATGCCTTGGGAAATGGCTGAGCAAGTGGTGGTATCTGAATGTAATGGAATATTTTTGTGCCATAAGAAATGACAAACAGGCAGACTTCAGAAAAACCTGGAAAGACATATATGAACTGATGCTGATGGAAATGAGCAGAACCAGGAGAATATCTTACCAGTAAGAGCCACAGTGTATGAGGACTGTTTCTGATAAACGTACCCTTTCGTAGCAATGTAAGGACCTAAAACATTTCCAAAAGACTCTGATGCAGAATGCCACCCACATCCCGAGAAAGAACTATAGAGTCAGAATGCAGAATGAAGGAGACTATTTTCTGTTTTGTTATGCTTTGTTTTTCTCATAGTTTCTCTCATTTATTTTAAGTCGTCATGCAACATGACTAATGTGAAAATACATTTAATAAGAATGTATGTGTAGAACCCATGTAAGATTGTAGGCCATCTTGGGGAGGAAGAGAAGAGGAAGGGGGAGATGATTTAAAACTTATGGAAGTGATTGTTGAAAACTGAAAAAAATAAATTATTTTTAAAATATCCGAGGAACTGACTTGTACAATGAGTGCTTCTGGTTAAAGATTTAATATTTACCAAAGTAAACATGTACACTAGGTCTAAAAGTACTTATCTAAATTGCCATTGACTCCATTATTATTTAACTTTCTGTGATGTATGTTAGCAAATGATTACACTGATATATTTAAGAAATTTGACTGGAAATCAAAAGCAAAATATTTTAAAATTCCACAGAAGGTAGAATTTTTAAACCCTTTCAAATTACATATATAATTGTCTGATTTTGTTGCCAAAAAATTTTTACTCAAATTATTTAGAACTCCAAATTTAGTATCAATTAATTCCAATTCAATTCCTCCCTTACGAGGACTAGAGACTGATAAGGATCTAATTCTTACCTGAAAACATAGGTATCAAAGTTATTTGCAAGAAGATAACCTCTATTACACAAACAAGTTCACTTAAAAGTTGCTAATTTCATTTCAATTATAGCAAAAATCTTTGGATGAGATGTGTGAATATCTTAAGTAATTAATTCCAAATGGTGTACAGAGAACAGTGCACAGGAAATGAGTTGTATTATAGTAAATTGTTTGTACTTCATAATGTACTCTACATGTTGGTGTTAAATAAGTAAAAATTGAATTTTTCCAGCATATTCCATAAGTTATTCTCCTCTAAGGTTACTGATTGCACTGAAATTCTTTTCTTAAAAACAAAACTGAAGATGTTTCTGATTTAAGCATAATAATAGATTCATACTTTGGTCCCTCAAACTCCTGCAATGTTGATTAATTATTCCCAGGTCATTTTGAGACATTTCAAGCATCATACTTACCCATGAATAGATATCTATTGACAGACAGGTGGTTGATTGCTATCCTTTGCTCTCAAAGAGCACCAAAATGACATCATTGTGCTAGAGTCAAGTTTCAGTGGGTCTGGCTGTGGTTGATCAGATCAATATAGACTTAGAATGCTCTATCACAGGTGAAGCACGAATAGGCAATGTCAACGTTTGGGGTAGATTCTCTAAATTTTCATATCTCACATTTCTTTTGAGCTACTTCATTTCTGTTTTGCTTATAAAGAACAGCACCTTCTCTGGTTGGACAGTCTTGTGCCAGTGTCTCCCATGTCACACAATGAATTCCAAAGTTCTTCAGAGAGACCTTGAGAGTGTCCTTGTATCACTTCTGAGCACCATGTGAGCACTTGCCTTGTGTGAGTTTTCTGGAAAATAGTTTTTTAGGCAACCATATGTTCAGCATTCAGACAGCGTGGTCAGCCCATCCTAATTGCCCTCTCTACAGTAGAGTTTGAATGCTTGGCAGTTCAGTTCAAGCAAGAGCCTCAGTGTCTGATACCTCATACTGCCAGATGAGCCTTAGAATCTTCCCAAGACAATTCAAATGGAAGCGATTCAGTTTCCTGGCATGGAACTGGTAGACTGTTCAGGTTTTACAGACATACAACAATACCAAATCCTCATCAGAGAATTTCAGTACACTTTTTTTTTCAACCACTTCCCTTCTTACCCTAGGTGCATTAATCTTCTTAGCTTTGGGTAACCAAAAGTGTGTTTTTTTATTTTAATAAAAACCAAGTTTTAAGAAACCAAAGTTTATTTTATTTTTATAATTGACTCTATCTCTTGTTTGGCTAAGAATACACTTCCTTCTCCTACCTGTGAGAGGTATATGATTGGTTTCTCTTCTATTTTTTAATACTATAATACTAAATATTCAGATCATGTCTCCATTTAGAATGTATTGTGGAATGTGGTGTAAAGTGTGAAGCTAAGTCCTATTTCTATCAGATTGCTTTACAGTTTTCCCAGGAAATTTTATCAAAACAGGAGTTGTTCCCTAGGTAATTTGCGTTTTCACTTTAACATTAGGTTATTGAGTCCTATGGTTTCTGATTCTTTGTCTAGTCTGTTCCATTGATCTGTGTTTTAACCAATACCATATCTATATCTATATCTGTGTGTGCATGTCTGTGTGATTGTATGCATGTGTGTGTACATACATACAACTACCACTTTGTAATATACTTTGAGGTCTGAAAGTGTTATTCCCCTTGCATTCCAGCTTTTTTTTTAGTTTCTTAGATAGTTTATGTTTTTTAATTTTTCAAATAGGTTTTATTCTTATTTTATTCAGTTATGTAAATTATCCCTTTGGTAATTTGATTACCATAGCAATAAAACTGTAAATTAACTTTGGCACTATTTTTATCATATTGGCACAGTCCAGACATGAACACTGAATATTCCTTGAGCTATTTATGGGTTTTTATTTATCTAAAAAGCACTTTGTAACTGAATCTGTATAAGGTGTGTGTGTGTGTGTGTGTGTGTGTGTGTGTGTGTGTACGAGAGAGAGAGAGAGAGAGAGAGAGAGAGAGAGAGAGAGAGAGAGAGAGAGAGAGAGAGAGAGAGAGAGAGAGAGATTTTCTAGGTTTTGGTAGATTAATCCCTAGACATTTAATGCATTCTGTTCTGTAGAGCATGAGATTCTCCTTTATACTATTGCCTCTTGGATTTTTTTATTATTATATGGAAATAATATTGGGTGTCTTAAAGCTTATTTTGTGACTGCAGTTTTGCTGTTGCTAGTGTCTCAAATAATGCCTTTCCTGATTCCCTGGAATTTTCTGTGTAAAACACCATGTCACCAGAATATAGCTGTATCTTTTCTTTAGTGTTCTTTATGTCCTTAATTTAATTTTCTTGTTTTCTCATTATTACTAGCAGTTCTAGGATTATATCAAGCAATGTTTGAAAGAGTGAGCTTCCTTGTTTTACTTCTGTGTTTATTGGGAAAGTTTCTACTTTAATCCCATTTCATGAGAGACTTTCTTTTGGCTTTTTTATGAAATTAAAAAAATGTCCTTCTATGTCCATACCTTATAAGGGGTTTTTGAATATTGTATTTTTCAAATACTTCTACTATAAATATTGAAAAACTTATGTGGCTTGGGATGCTATTATTTTTAATATGGTTAATTAGATTTATTATATTCCTAATGCTGAGGTATCCTGACATCCTGGTGTAAATCCAACTTGGTCATAATGATTTCTTGGGTGAACTGCTATAGTATATTTGGAACTTCTTTAAAATTTTCCAATTGATATTCAATAGTTCTATTGGTTTATAGCTTTATTCCAGTGCTTTATTCAGTTCTAGTTCAAGTTTTAGGACTACATTTGCCTCATAAAAGAAATCAGATAAGATACTTTCTCAGATTTTTGACAATAATGTGTGTCTAACCCCAATCTTGTCTCTAAACATAATTCTAAACTCACCATTTCTATGCTGATCATTTTATTTTCACATTTTTATTTTGAAGTGATTTTGTCTTCTTTCATTGTGAGTGAGATTGCCTTCATGTTTTTAGTGGAAAAAATGGCAAAAGAGATAGATGTTTGTACGTGAGACCACGAGCACTGTCCCTCTCACCCTAGGGAAGCCAATACGTTAACTTGCCAGCCTTGAGGGAGTATAGTGGCCTGGAGATCTTCTCCCCCAACCTGATCTTTGTTTCTCTAGAGAAACACACACACACACAAATTCTATCTACCCTGTCCCTAAGTCTCTATTCACCTCCAATCTCACATCTCTAACTGCCTTTCAGATATCTCAACCTGGATTTCAATAAAAATCTTAAGCCCAATATGTCCAGAATTGAATTCACTCTCTTTTCGCCAAAGTATTCTCAACCTCTTTCCTTCCCTGTTACCTTGAAGGACAACACCATCCTCCCAGTCTCTCAGGCTTGAAACCTAGGCATTAGCGTTGACTCTCTGCTCCCTCATATCCAATCTGTTGCCAGGACCTGTTGATTTCTGTCTGCAATATCTCTCAAACATGCTCCCTTCTTGCCTCTGCCACTGCCCCTACCCAGGAGCAGGTCCTGATCACATCACAAATAAACTATTACAATAGATGCTGGGGTGGGGGGAGGGGACGCGGGGAAGGTCTGCCTACCTCAGATCCCAAGTCTAGTTCATCCTCCATTCAGCCACTAAAGTGATTTTCCTAAAGCATAGGGAGGATCATGTCACCCTTCCCTCCTCTGTGAATTTCATTGGCTCCTTATCATCTCCAGGAGCAAATACAAAATGCTCTACTTGCCTTTCAAAGTCCTTCCTAACCTAGCCCCTCCTCCCTTTGCAGTCTTCTTAAACCTTCTTCAACATGTGTCCTTTGATCCAGTGACACTGACCCTCAGTGTCTTGACTCTGAGCATTTTCTCTGGTTCTTCTCCAGGCCTGGAAGGCTCACACTCCTCTGCTCTGACTACTGACCTCCCTGGCTTCCTTTAAGTTCCAACTAAAATCCCACCTCCTACAGGAAGCCTTCCCACCCTTTCTTAGTTCTAGTGCCTTCCCTCTGTTGTTTCCTATCTGTAGCTTGTTTGTATTTGGCTGTTTATTGTCTCAAGTAAGCTCCTTGAGGCTAGGGACTATTTTTGCTTCTTTTCTTATCCCCAGAGCTTATCATAGTGCCTGGAATAAAGGAGATATTTAATAGATGTTTTTTGATTGATTGTGTAAGATTGGTATTAATTTTTCTTTAGAAGTTTTATAAAAGTCATTCCCCAATTGATAAATGGCCAAAAGATATGAACAGGCAGTTGTCCAAAGAAGAAATCAAAACAATTTATAATCATATGAAAAAATGCTCTAAATCATTATTGATTAGAGAAATGCAAATTAAAACAACCTTGAAATACCATTTTAAACCTACTAGATTGGGTAAAATTATTAAAGGGGAAAACAGCAAATGTTGGAGAGGATGTGGAGAAAATGGAACACTAATTTGTTGTTGAAACCGTGAGCTGATCCAACCATTTTGGAGAGCAATCTATAATTATGCCCAAAGAGTTATTGAATTACCTGTACCCTTTGACCCAGACATAATACTACCAGGTCTATTTCCAAAGATGGTGAGAGAAAAAGAAAAATAATTATATATTTTACAATGTTTATAGAAGCTCTCCTTGTGCTGGCAAAGAACTGGAAATTGCAAGGATGTCCATTAGTTGGGGAATGACTGAACAAGATGCAGTATATGATTATGATGGAATATTACTGTGTTATAAGAAATTATGAGCTCAATGATCTAAGAAAAACAGAGATAAGAAATAATAAAGAGTTAAATGAGCAAAGCCAAGAGAACGTTATCTACAGTAACAGCAATATTGTTTTAAGAACAATTTTGAGTGAACACGTTATTTTGACGATAGTAGATACTCAAATTAACTACAAAGGACATATGAAGGAAAATGCTATCTACATTCAGAGAAAAAACTGATAAATAGAAGAATGGATAAAATAATTTTACATATATACACATATTTGTGTCTAATGGAAGTCATCTCTCGAGGGGGGAAGGAATGAAAAAAGGGGAAAAAAGAGAAGAAAGAAATGTGCATGATAACTTTATTCTATATTTAAAAGGAAAAGGAAGTTGTACATAATAGATTTTCAATTTCATGTATGGTCATTTTTATTTATCATACTATGTTATGGAAATGCTTGTTTTATCATGTAAAGTAAAAATAAAATAAATAATTTTTTTTAAAAGATTGATAGCGTTCTCCGATGAATTTATTGGGACCAATAAACCAGGAATTCTCATTTTCTCTCTCTGTCTCTGTCTCTGTCTCTGTCTGTCTGTCTGTCTCTGTCT
The DNA here is from genome assembly GCF_028372415.1 of Notamacropus eugenii. Taxonomy (NCBI): domain Eukaryota; kingdom Metazoa; phylum Chordata; class Mammalia; order Diprotodontia; family Macropodidae; genus Notamacropus; species Notamacropus eugenii. The sequence continues at coordinate 760,573,313 of NC_092872.1, forward strand.
CTGTCTCTGTCTCTGTCTGTCTGTCTGTCTGTCTCTGTCTCTGTCTCTGTCTCTCTCTCTCTCTCTCTCTCACACACACACACACACACACACACACACACACACACACACACACCCCTTTGGTAGTTCTTTTAAGACAGTTTCTATTTACCTTTCTGAGACTGAATTATTATGATTTCTATTTGATCTGTAAATTTAGAGATTTTCTATTTTTGATGATATTCCTCTTTGTGTGCTTCAGTTTTTTAGGCATATAACTGCGCATAGTTGGTTCTGCAATTCTTTTCATTCTGATTTCATTTTTGTTCTTTTACTGTTTTATTCATTTGATTTTCTACCTTTCTTTTCTTGTTTTTTTTTATTTTTTAATTAATTTTATCTATTTTCAGTGTTCTATTATCACTACCACATAACTTAGATTTTTTTCCCCCTTCCTTCCCCCTACCTTTCCTTTCCCCCCCACCCTGAGACGGCATACAATTTTGTATAGGTTTTACACATACATTCCTATTAAATACATTTTCACTATAGTCATGCTGTGTAGAATTAAAACGAATGGGAGAAATCATATAACAAATAAAAATGTAATAAAAAAGAAAAATCTGTTATATTCTGTGATTGAATTTCATAGTTCTTTCTCTAGGAGTGGAAGGCATTTTGCCTTAAAAGACCATTGGGGATTTTTTTAAGTCCTTGCATTGCGATGAAGTTCCAAGTCTACCAGAAAAACTCTTGCACACTATGGTCATTGCTGTGCACAAAGTTCTCCTCGTTCTGCACCTTTTACTTGGCATCAGATCATTTACATCTTTCCAGGCCTCTCTGAAGTCTTCCTGTTCATCATTTCTTATAGCACAGTAGTATCCCATTAGATTCCTATTCCATAATTTATTCAGCCATTCCCCAATGGATGGGCATCCCCTTTATTTCCAGTTTTTGGCCACTACAAAGAGTGCTGCTATGAATATTTTTGTACATGTGGGACGCTTTCCCATTTTTATGATCTCTTGGGGATACAGTCCTAGAAGCAATATTGCTGGGTCAAAGGGTATGTATATTTTTGTAGCCTTTGGGCATAGTTCCAAAATTGCTTTCCAGAATGATTGGATCAGCTCACAGCTCCACCAACAATGAATTAGTGTTCCAGTTCTCCCACATCCTCTCCAACATTTATCATCTTCCCTTTCTGTCATGTTTTCCAATCTAATAGGTGTGATGTGGTACCTCAGAGTTGTTTTGATTTCCATCTCTTTAATCAATAGTGATTTAGAGCATCTTTTCATATGACTATAGATATTGTTAATTTCTTCCTCTGAAAACTGCTTGTTCATATCTTTTAACCATTTATGAATTGGGTAATGACTTGCATTTTTGTACATTGGACTCAGTTCTCTAAATATTTTAGAAATGAGACTTTCTCACAGACACTAGCTGCAAAAATTCTTTCCCAGTTTGCCGCATTCCTCTTGGGTTTGGTTGCATTGGGTTTCATTGTGCACAAACTTCCCAATTTAATGTAATCAAAATTATCCATCTTGCACTTTATAATGCCTTCTATCTCTTCTTTAGTCAAAAGTTATTCCCTTCCCCATAAATCTGATAAATACACTATTTCTTGCTCCACCATAGTATCCATGTCCATAGTATTAATCTTTATACCTAGATTATGTACCCGTTTGGACTTTATTCTTGTGTATGGTGTCAGACATTGGTCTGTGCCTAGTTTCCACCACACTGTTATCCAGTTTTCCCAGCAATTTTTGTCAAACAGTGATTTCTTATCCCAGAAGCTGGGGTCCTTACGTTTATCAAACAGTAGATTGCTATATTCATTGCCTACTGAGTTGTCTTGAGTACCCAGCACATTTCACTTGTCTACCCTTCTGTTTCTCAGCCAGTACCAAGTGCTTTTGATAATTGCTGCTTTATAATACAATTTGAGATCTGGTAGAGTTAGGCCACCTTCCCTAGCATTTCTTTTCATTAGTCCTCTTGATATTCTGGACATTTTGTTCTTCCAGTAGAATTTTAATATTATTTTTTCCAGCTCTAGAAAATAATTATCTGATAGTTTGATTGGTACGGCACTAAAAAAGTAAATTAATTTAGATAGAATTGTCATTTCTATTATATTGGCTCGGCCTACCCATGAGCAACTGCTGTTTTCCACTTACTTAGATATGACTTTATTTGTGCGAAAAGTGTCTTGTAATTGTGTTCATATACTCCCTGGGTTTCTTTGGCAGATAAACTCCTAAATATTTTATAGTGTATACCCTAGCTTTAAATGGCATTTTTCTTTCTATCTCTTGCTGTTGGGCTTTGTTACTAATATATAGAAATGCAGAAGGTTTGGGTGGGTTTATTTTGTAACCTGCAACTTTGCCAAAGTTGTTTATTATTTCAAGTAGCTTTTTACTTGAATATCTGGGATTCTCTAAGTATATAATCATATCATTTGCAAAGAATGATAGCTTAGTATCTTATTTACCTATTCTAATTCCTTCAATTTCTTTATCTTCTCTAATTGCTACAGCTAACATTTCTAGCACTATATTGAATAACAGTGATGGCAATGGATATCCTTTTTTCACTCCTGATCTTACTGGAAATGGACCTAGCTTGTTTCCATTGCATATAATGCTTACTAAATGGTTTAGGTAGATACTGCTTATTGTTTTATGGAAAGTTCCTTTTATTCCTATGTTCTCATAGGAATTGTTTTTAATAGGAAATAGTGTATTTTTTCAAAAGCTTTTTCTGCATCTATTGAGCTAATCAGGTGGTTTCTGTTAGTTTTGTTGTTGATAGGATCGATAACGCTAACAGTTTTCCTAATATTGAACTAACCCTGCATTCCCAGTATAAATCCTACCTGATCATAATGTATTATTCTCATGATAAGCTGTTGTATTCTTTTTGCTAAAATCTTATTAAAATTTTTGCATCTATATTCATTAGAGAAATTGGTCTATAATTTTCTTTCTCTGTTTTGTCTCTTTCTGGTTTAGATATAGAAAACATATTTGTATCATTAAAAGAATTTGGGAGTACTCTTTCTTCCCCAGTTTTCCCAAATAGTCTATATAATATTGGAATTAACTGTTCTTTAAATATTTGATAGAATTCACTTGTAAATCCATGACCTTGAAGATTTTTTCCTAGGGAGTTCATTGATGGCTTGTTCAATTTCTTTTTCCGAGATGGGGTTGCTTAAGTATTCAATTTCCTCTTCTGTTAATCTAGGCAATTTATATTTTTTAAACATACTCATCTGTCTCATTTAGATTGTCGAATTTACAGGCATAAAATTGGGCAAAGTAATTTCTAATTATTGTTTTAATTTCCTCCTCATCAGAGGTGAGTTCACCCCTTTAATATTTGATATTGGTAATTTGGTTTTCTTCTTTCTTTTTTTTAAAAGTCAAATTGACCAATGCTTTATCAATATTATTAGTTTTTTCATAAAACCAACTATCAGTTTTATTTATTAGTTCAATAGTTTTCTTAATTTCAATTTTATTAATTTCTCCTTTGGTTTTTAGTATTTCTAATTTGGTATTTACTTGGAGATTTTCAATTTGTTCTTTTTCTAGATTTTTCAGCTGCATGCCCAAGTCTTTCTCTGTTTTATTCATGTAGACATTCAAAGATATAAAACTTCCCCTAAGAACTGCTTTTTCAGTATCCCATAAGATTTGTTAGGTTGTCTCATTATTGCCATTCTCTTGAATGAATTTGTTGATTGTTTCTATGATTGGTTGTTTAACCTACTCCTTCTTTCCTTGATTTTTCAAGAAATTTTGAAAGATATTGTCCAGACTCTTCTTTTCATTATGGCTTTCTGGTAGGCCAATAACTTTTAAATTTTCTCTCCTGGATCTATTTTCCAGGTCAGCTGTTTTTCCAGTTTGATATTTTACATTTTCTTCTATCTTTTCATTCTTTATATTTTGTTTGACTGATTCTTGAAGTCTTATAGAGTCATTAGTTTCTACTTGCCCAATTCTAATTTTTATCAAATTGTTTTCTTCAGTTAACTTTTGCAACACCTTTTCCATCTGTCCAATTATTTCTTTTAAAGAATCATTTTTTCCAGTTAGTTATTGTACTTCCTTTTCCATTTGTCCAATTTTCCAAGTTAGGTTTTGTGCTTCCTTTTTCATTTGTTCAATTTTCCTTTTTAAAGAGCTGTTCTCTTCATAGAATTCTTTTTTCATACTTTTAAAATCATTGACCAGTTTCTCTTCTATTTCCTTCTTCAGCTGTTCCAAGTGAGCTCTTTGTGCCTGCAAGCAGTTCATAGTCCCTTCTGAAGGTTCAGATGGGAGCACAGTCTCAATACTGACATCTTTGCTATTCGTGTTTTGGTCCTTGTCCCCATAGAAAGATTCTATGGTGTTTTCATTCTTGCTTTGCTTCTTCTTACTCAAGATGATGACGCTTTGTGTATTGTGACCTCTGGTTCTTTCTGCTAGAAGCTGGAGAACCTGGTGTTGAGCTGGCTGGTGTAAGAGAGCAAAGAGCAGGTGTCTTTTTTCTTTTTGTTTTGTGTTTCCCCAGATTAGCCCTGGAGCTAGGTTGTTAAATATGGGGGAGGAGTGGTCTGGTCACAGGAGATCTCCTCAGCTGACCTTGAGTGAAGGCAAGCTCAGTGCATGGTAATCTCGGCTGCCTTTCCATTTCCCCTGGAGCACTGAGGTAAACCTGGGTCCTAGTGCATGGCTCCACCCCCTGGGTTCCAGATCTCCTCTTGGTTGGTTTGCTGAGTTGCTACACTAAGAGGAATATTACTAACCTCAGATGCTACAAGAGTGTTTGCCCTTTCTGCTCATTCCATTGATTCAGGATTTTTCTGGGGAAATATTTTATGGTTCTTTCAAAGTCAACAAGGGCAGGAGGAGAGAGCATTTACCCATCATTCCATCCTTTTGGCTCCCATCAGTCTTCTTTCAAATCAGATCGATAAAAGTTTCGTAATTTTATTAGTTTTTTCAAAGAATCAAATTTTAGCTTTACCGTATCATTTTTGTAGATTTTTTGAAGTTTATTTCTAGTTTTTGATTTACCTTCTTTGCGTTTATTTTAAGTGCATGTATTTCTTGGCTTGCTGTTTTAAAAAGCATATTAGCTTCATTAATCCCCTGTTTTTTCTATTCTGTTAATGTATGTATGTGTGTAGGTATGTATGTATATATATATATATATGTATGTATGTATGTGTGTATGCAGAAATAGGTAGATGATAGATAGATAGATGGATAATTTTCCCTAGAAGACTGCTTTATAGCTACACCCCCCTAATTTTAGCATACTGTTTCATCATTATATATTCGCATAATTAGTATGATTTATTCTTCAACAGATTCATTGTTTACTATTTCATTGTGAAATCTTGTTTATCTCTTTGTGCTCTTTGAACTGATTGTTTTTATTGCACTATCATCCATAAAGGATGTGTTTACTATTTCTGTCTTTTTACATTTGTTTGTAATAATACCTAATATATGTTATGGTGTGTGGTGCTGAGAAATACATATATTCTTTAGCCATCCCGTTTAGAAGACACCACAAGTCTTTTAGCTCTAATTTCTTCAACAATTTGTCCAGTTTTATATTGTCCCTTTTGTTTAATCTTCCTGATAGACTTATCCAAAACTAAGTGAAGGTCATTAAAATCTCATGGGATTGTTATTTTAGTGTTTATGCCTTCCTGTATTTTAGTTAATGTTTCTTTATACAGTTAGATGTTCAAGTATTTGGAGCACATAAGTTTAATATTGGTATTGGCTTATTGCTTAAGGTCCCTGCCATCATAATGCAGTTCCTTTGTTTATCTCTTTTGATGTCATAGATGCTCATTTTTGCTCTGTCTCATAACAAGATTGAAAGTTTTGCTGTTTTGGATTTGCTTGATGCATAGTATACTTCTTTCCTAGCTCTTCATTTTCTCAATTTTATTCTGTGTATGTCCTTTTTTTAAAAAAAAATGTGTTTCTCATAAGCAATAGATTGTAGAGTTTCATTTTCTTAGCTGATCTGTCACTTTTTAATTTTATTGGACTGTTTAATACATTCACATTTACAATTAAGAGTTAGGTCTATCATTTCCTTTCTCTATTTGTGCCTAATAATATTTTTACCCAAATTAGTTTTTTTCCTTAATTTTGACATTAAAAAAAGATGCATGTAAATCCAGAACTTTGTTTCTTCAGTTGCTTTAGCTTAATCTATTTAAAGGAAACCCATTACTACTGACTAATTTTCTCACCTTTTACCGTTCCAATGTGTTACCACTTTCCTTAGTTTTTGACATTTTGCTAAACTGGCTAGTCTTTTTTTCCTCCTACTTTTTATTCTAGTTAACTAATTTTTTTTTCTTTTTCCCCCTTCCCAGTTAAGTAAAACAAAATCCTTCTTCTTTTCCACTCCCACTTATGTTGTTGGTGTTAAAATTTTCATTTTCTGCTGCTTTAAGGTATTTCTTCTCCTCATTCTCTCCATTATTAATTTCCTTTCTATCTATTGCAGAATTTGGATATTTGATTCGTGGTGCTTATACTTGCTCTGAAAATGCTCTATCTCTTTGCATCATCCTTATTTGCAGAAGTTTGAGAGATTGTGAGAATCACAGAAAATGTCTAGTCCTCTATGTTGTTGGATACATGACGCCTACATTAAGAGTGATTTCCTTTGGAAAGGAACTATCATGATTGGCCTGTGTATAATCAAATTACCAAAAAGATACTTTATGGACCTTGATAAAATGATAACAAAATTCATTTGGAAAAACAAAAAAGTATAGAATATAAAAGGAAATTATGAGAAGTAGAATGAAGGAGGAATAGTACTTTCAGACCTCAAATATAATATTATACTACATATGTAAATTTACATACATATATGTATATATCAATAGTTATTCCCCACTAGATAAATGGTGAGAGGGTTGGATAAAACTGATATCAAAAAAACTGGAAATTATTTACAGTTCCATGAAAAAAGTGTTCTAAGGCACTAATAAGAGAAATACAAATCAAATCAACTTTGAAGTTTCATCTCATCCCCTACCAATTGACAAAAAAAAGATGAAAAAAATCATACTTAATGTTGGAGCAGTTATGGAATGATAGGCACACTAGTACATTGTTGGTGGAGTAGTGAGGTGGTACAATCATTTTGGAAAATAATTTGTAATTATGCAAATAAGATCATCAAAATGTCTATCCCATTCGACCTCCAATACTGGATTTATACTCCAACAAAGCCTTTAATGAAAAGGAAGTCCCCTTATACTCCAAAATATTTATAGAAGCACTTTTTGTGATGTCAAAGAATTGGAGATAAAATGTATGTGTTCATTCTTCATTGCCAAAGAAGACCATGCTGTCAGAGAAATGATGACATGACTTGCACTTGATTTTGCTTTGAGTGAGGGAGGGCTGTGCAGGTCACCAGCCTCACTTCTCCTCCAGAGCCATCTGAATCCAGTGACCAGATAGTCATCAGGATGACTGAAAATGACCCAGGATGAGGCAATTGAGGTTAAGTGACTTGCCCGAGGTCACACAGCTAGTGAGTGTCAAGTGTCTGAGGTGAGATTTGAACTCATGTCCTCCTGACTCCTCCAGTGGTGTTCTATCCACTGCATCACCTATCTGCCCCCTGGAGACAAAGTACATGCTCATGGATTGGGGAAAAGCTAAACAAATTGTGGTGCATGAATTACGAATATATAGAGTCTTTACCGTGCTAAGAGCTTTACAATTATTATCTCATCTGAGTCTCAGGACATCCTTGTGAGGCAGGAACTATTATTACCCCATTTTACAGATGAGGAAACTGAGATAGACAGAGTTAAAGTGATTTATGTCAGTCGGCATCTGAGGCTGGATTTGAATTCATTCTTCCTGGATACAGGCCGGGCACCAAGATGCCCAAATAGAATCCTAGTGTGCTGTAAGAACTGATGAATGTGGTGATGACAGAGATCCTGGGAAAGATCTACATGAGCTGATGTAGAGTGATGGAGACAGAGCCAAGAAGACAACTGACACAGTAGTGAGAACTGTACAAACACAAAGAACACACACACATACACACACATCCAGGTTACAACATGACAAAGTTCCAGCAGGCCTGGAATAAAGAGATGAGAGGATCCCCCAGCTGGCCCAGTGGTGGGGGAGGGCCCCAGGTATTACATTGCACAATTTTGTAAATTATTATTTTATTTTTTCTATGTATCAATCTGTTGTGCTGATTTTTTTTCTCTTTAGATAACGCTCTTTGCTCAATAGGGTACCTGTCTGAGAGGAGGACGTGGAGGGATGCTGGGGATTACTATCAGGACATGAGGTGCAGAAAACATCAATAAAATCTCCCTTAAAAAAGAAAAGGAAGGAACAAATTTAACAACAGCAAAGATACGTCAATCTTTGGCCAGGGACTATACCAGGTTCTGACTGAACCAAATATGACCCGGCCCTCAAGGAATCTCCATTCTGTCCCAAAGGCACCACAAGTTTCTATCAAATACACACAGCATATACAAGATCAATGAGAAGTACATTTTTTTGAGGACAGTGTCATTAGAATAGGGGGAGAGGGATGAGGAGAGGTCTTGTGCAAAAAGGTGGTGCTGAAGTCCAACAATGAAGATACTGACTTCTAAATGACCTGAAGTGAATGGGAAGGGTGTTCCAGGCCTTTACTAAAGTACAGAGATGGGAGAGGGAGGGTCTGGGAGGAAGGAGGACACTTTGGCTGGGTCATTGAATGAGTAAAGAAGAGTCATGTCCAGTCAGCTTAGAATAGGATCCAGTTAGCTTGCAAAGGGCATTGAATTTCAGAAGAGTTTGCATTTGTGCCTATACATAAATATAAATGAAGGCATCCATCATTCTCTTCTAGGCTTGCTTAGAGCTGCCACAGCCTGGACGGCAGGCTATTACCTCCACCTTCAGTCAGCTCACCTGAAGCTCCAGAGAACCCTGAAATTCCAGAGCTGGGATGAGAGTGGAGGCAAAGAACATGTGGACCCACCTTAGGGTTCCTCTTGTCTAAGTTGTAGGTGTCTAACTTGTACAGATGAGGAAGCCAAGGTCCAGAGGAGGGGGAGGCTTGCCCAAGGTCAGCCAGACTAAGCCAAGGTCTTCCAACTTCCCCAAAAGTCCTCTGCTGGAATCCAGCCTTGCCCTGGAGGTACTAATGTCTTACCAAAGAATTTCGTGACTTCTATAGCTCTATGTCTTTTAAATGATATGTTTTTCTTCCATCTGCCAAACAATTTTTAGGTGTTTTTCCTTCTATTAACACAGCTTTCACTGTTGTGAGCTTTCCATGAAGAGGGTTTAACATGCGAGTAAAACTAAGTATAGGAAAATCTGAAATTACAAAATTGATAAATGAGAGAATGATTACTCTCCTCACAAAGGAGCCTTGTTTTGTGGAAGGGGAGGGTGAAATGGGGGTCCCTGGAGGAGCCAAGGGTTCCCAGATGTTACTGACAGACTAGGAGGGAAAGGGAGTGTTGGAAACCCAAACTAAAGCTCAAGTCAACAAACGTATGTTTCCTTCCTTCCTCTAAACAGAGTCTTGGGCTGGGTTGGGTCAAGGGGAAGGTAGAGAGTAAGAAGACACAGGCCCTGCTCTCATGAAGCTTGTTACCCAGAATAGGTGATGACTGAGGGATCCATGACATGCATAGGCATGGCTGAGCACAGGGGGAAGAAGACAAGCAGAGGACCCTAGAATATCAAAGTAGAAGGGGGGCCAGCTAAAGACCTCCCCACAGCCAGTCTCTTCTTGAAGACCCTCAGTGACGGGGAGTCAACTGAGACCACACATCCCTCATAGGAATGGCCGTCCTGAATAGGAAGGAATTCCATGCAAAGAGAGCTCTTCCTTCTTCCACTGCAATCACCCCCATCCCAAGGCCCTGGCTCTACCCTCCAGGGCCAAGCTGAACGACAAGTGAAGTAGCTCCTCGGCTGCCCCCAAGCCTCCCCTCCTCCAGGATAAACATGCCCAGTGCCTTTAGCGATGATGCAATCCTACACTGGAGAGTCTGGTACAAGGTATTTCATCTTACCTAAACAACTGCAGTTTCTACATAGTGTGAATGAACAATAGATCACATTTATGTGAAGGGAGGGAGGAAGGAAGGAAGGAAGGAAGGAGGGATGGAGGGAAGAAAGGAGGAAAGGAGAAAAGGAAGGAAGGAGAGAGGGAAATGGGAAGAGAGAGGAAGGGAGAGAGTAACTGAGTCCACCTGAGGTTGGGAGCAGGAAGGGTTTCCTTGAGGAATTGATGATTGCAGCAAACCCTAAAGAATAACCAGGATTTTGTCAGGCAGACATAATGATGGGAAACCAGAGAAATGGATTGAGTGAAGCTTGGAGGAGACTGGATGGAGGAGGTACTTTTTCAAGGGGATGACAAGTAATTGGGATGACTGGAATTTGGGGGTACACTAGAGCAAGCAGTGTGGCAGAGGGTGGAAGGATGGGTTGGCATCAGAAAGGGGAGGGCCTTGAATGCTAGGAAAAGTAATTTGCATCTCACTGAACGGACATGAGGATCCACTGAAGGCTATTGCAAAAAGGAAGAGCCACTGTCCATATGAGACTAGAGAGGGTCAGAGGGGCCAAGAGGCTTCATCTAGCCCCACACCCCTCACCCTCTTGCCTAGAACCAAAGACTCCTGACCCACCTATCCTCAGAATCAACAGCTAAATGGGGTTGGAGGTGAGCCCTGGGGCAGAGCTGACTCAGATGATGATAGAAGGGGATACCACAAACCTTCCCGTGCTGCAAACACCAACAGGGCTGCAGCACTCTGCTAGCCCCAGCCTTGACATTCAGGGAGGACCAGGGACTTAGCCCCTTCCCTGACCCTGGAAGGTCACCTGGACCCTCAGCAGGACTGAGAAGCAGAAGCAGGATTGAGTAGTTCAATTCAACTATTTGGAACAAGCAGGAAAGGAGATCAAGCATAAGAATAATGGGGAGGGGCAGGGGGTGCCAAGAAGGGCAGAGGCAGAGGACACTGCCGCTGCCCACATCCTCAAGTATGGCTCTTCCATGACTGAGCACAGATGCAGAAAATGGAAATCTCACTGCCTAGGTTAGCCAGTCAACAAGCATTGAAGTCCCAACTATGTGCCAGGCACTGTGTTCTCTGGGAGCAAGAAGACAGACTGCACATAGCCATGTACAGATAAGACATATGCAGGGAAGTACAGCAAGGGAGACACTGATGGCAGGGAGAGGGGTGCTGGGCAAGGCCTCCTGAAGGAGGCAGGCTTTGAGCTGAGACTTGGAGGAAACCAAGAAAGCTGGGGGCCAGAGATGTAAAGAGGAGAGCATTCCAGCCATGAAGGATAGTCAGAGTGGAAGGCCTATGTCACTGGATTGCAGAGTGCATGGAGGGGGCAGGGTGTGAGGACACTAGAAAGGACACTGTAAAGAACTTGAAAAACCAGAGGATTTTATACTTGATCCTGGAATGAATAAATAGCTACTGGTCTCTATTCAGTGTGGGCTGACATGAGAATGCCTGTGCTTAGGAAGTTCAATTTAATAGATGAGTGAAGATGGACTGGAGCAGGAAGAGCCAGGAGTGGGGAGACTCCCAGCAGCTGCTACCACAGAGCAGGTGTGCAGCAATGAGGGTCTGCTCCAAGGCAGGGTCACAGGAGAGGAGGGGGCCTATAGAAGAAATGCTGCTAAGGTAAAAATGACAAGATTGGGTGATTGTTCCAATATGTGGGGTGGGTGCAAGTCAGGAGTCAAGAATGATGCTGAGATTCTAAATGTAGCATCTTGGTGCCCTGGAAGATCTGCAATCAGGAGGATTTGGTTGGGGGAAGGAGATAATGTGACCAATTGTGGGCACGCTGAGTTTAAGCTGTCTGGGTGATATCCAGTCCAAGTGGCACCTGATGATGATTGTTGTAGCTCCATGGAGAGATACGGAGCTCGAGAGACTTGGGAGGTCTCCCAAGGTGAAATACAGATGATAATTGATCCCAGGAAGCTGATGAGATCAAGTGAGATAAAAGAAGTTCAAAGAAAAGGGGCCCCCAAAAAGCAGATATGACTTGAATGATGTTCCAGGAATGGAAGGTGTGGGAGAACTGATAGACAGAGGAGGCAGAGGAGAGAGGAAAGAGGAGGGTAGGGAGAAAGGGGGGTGAGAGATAGTGAGAGAGACAAAGAGACAGAGAGAAAGGAGGGAGGAGAGACAGAGACAGAGAAAGAGACAGAAAGGAGAAAAGAGAGACATATACAGAGAAACAGAGAGATAGAGAAGAAGGAGAAGAGAGAGAGAGAGAGAAGGAGAAGGGAGAGGGAGGGAGGGAAGGAGGGAGAGAGGTAAATGGTTGAGAAAACATAAATCAGTGATGATTCAGGTAAGTAGCTCTGGCCACTCTGTGGAAAGATTGGAAGGAGGCAGGTGAGAGGGGCCAAGGTCAATCTCTGCTGCAGTCTCTCCTGGTCCTCCCTTCAGCTATCACAGGGATCTTCTGAAAAGACAGATCTAGCTATGTCACTGCCCGCTTACTCCTTAGTTTTAGTAACTCCTTGTCACCTCTAGGATCAAATAGGAAATTCTCTGTTTGACGTTCAAAGTCCTTTATAACATGCCCCCAAATACCTGTCTAGCCTTTTTATATATTATACCCCTTCCTATCCACCTCCTCCACCACATTTTTCAATCCAGAGACACTGGCATTCACAAGCAAACTGTTTGTTGGACAAGACATCATTTCCAGACTCTAGGCCTTTGTTCTGGTTACCCTCCATGCCTGAGGTTCCCTCTCTCCTCAATTTTTCTCCCTGGTTACCCTGGCTTCTCTCAGGTCCCAGATAATCACCCTTACTGCTGGTGCCTTCCCTCTGTTGATTATTTCAAATGTGTACTGTATGTATCTTGTTTGTGCATGGTCGTGTTCAGATTGTATCCCACATTAGACTGAGTTTTTCAGAGTACAGACTATTTAACCTCTCTTTGTATGTCCAGTGCATGGTGCATTGCCTGCCACACAGTAGGTCCTTAATGTTTACTGCCTTACTGCAATAGTCCAGGTGAGAGATGAGGGTCTGATAGTGCCTTTGGGGGTTGCCCAAAGGAGCTGATACCAGAGATGAGAGGAAGGGAGAATGAACAGCACTTGGCAATCCATTGAATGTGGGAGGTGAGACAGGGTGAGGCTTAAAAATAACACTGACCTTGGGAGCCTTCAGCACTAGGACATTTCCTTGACAGGAAGACAGAAGTTCAGAGGAAGGGACAGGTTCAGGTGAAACATGATCAGCTCAATGTTGCAGATGCTGTGTTTCAGAAGCTTCCAGGACATGGAGTTTGAGGTGTCCATCAGGCATCATGTGGCCCCTAAAGTCAAGCTGCTGCTTAAAGGTCTGCCTCTGGCCTTCTCTCTAGGCTCTCCATCCCATGGCTCAGGTTCAGATGGTTCCAAAGCCCTGGGCTCCGACTTGACTCTCTGGTGACCTCGAGCAGAGGATTTCACTTAGCCAATCCTTAGCTTTGTCATATTAAAAAGGAGAAGCTTGAGCAGATGTTCTATCTACATTCCTCTCTGGTCCTGAATCCAATTATCCCAGGGCCACAAACTATCTCCATCCAAATCAGCCCCAGTTTTCTCTTCCCTAATTGCCAAGTGACTTGGTCCTTGTCCATTGTGTATCCTCCTGGTGCCTTAAATTTGCTGTGCTTAAAGCCAAACTTCAGCTTAAAGCCCAGCATTCTCCTTACCCCCATCCTTCTCTTCAATGACATTAGTGTGGTCAAGAGCATGACCATCTTTCCTAGCTTTCAGACTTCTAACTTGTCATTTAGCCATCTCTTTTCCCTCAGTCTCCCTCTGATCAGCCAACTATCAAGGCTTATCGTTTCTCCCTTTGTAAGAACATAGCACTTGCCCAAAACCTTACTATCCCACTACAATTGGCCTGCCCCAGGACCCCACTCCCTCTTGCCCAGACTCCTTGCTGAAGCATATCTTTTTGGTCTTCCTGCCCTCAGTTTCCCTTTCTATCCATTCTAGAAGCTGTCTCAGGAATCTTCTGAACTCATTGATCTCAATATGTCCCTCCCCCATTCAGATTCTTTCTCAGATCCCCAGTCACCTTTCATATTATGTACAAACCTCTGGTCTTCTCTTGAAAATCCTTCCACAATCTGCCTCCAATTTACCTGCCCAAGTCTGGCTTAGCTCTCTGTTCAGTCTAAGCAAACTTCCCTCATCCCCCTCAGTCATTTCACTGGGTCTTTTCGCACCTCCAAAGTTCAATCCACAGCATGTCCCAGGTCTGGGATGAATCCCTTCCACCTGCTCCTTTGTGTGTGGAAGCCCTGACTGTCCACCAAACCTGTCTAGTCGACGTGACCCTTCTTGGAGGAAGCTCTTCTCATCCCTTTTCTACTTTCAAAGTGCTCTTCTGTCTTGGTCTCTGTACGCAACTCTATCTTCCTTTGCACTGTGAGATCCCTGAGAATGGATGTCTGCCCTCTGGAAGTCTCCAAGGCCTTGATAGTGTCATCCCCAACAATGGAACGACATTGCAGGTGGGGATGGGCATGTTCTTTTGGATCAGATGGTGCTGGGAATTCAAAGAGAATGACACCTTGGAGCAGGCCCTGAATTGAGAGATGAGAAGGTCATGTACCTCCTTTAACTGAGGGAACAAAGATCAATAGGGAGGGAGGTGGCAAGTGGGAACAGTTTGGTCCAGAAATCTGAAGGCAGAAAAAGGCTAGGGCCCTCCGGGGGCAGGCTCATGGGAATATCCCAGAGGATGAGGGACACAGGAGTATTTCTGCAGTGGAGAGGGGGGAGGAATTCTGGGCTCAGAAATACACAACAAGTTCTGAATTGGCAACCCGGGTTAATGAGCACACGGCTGAGTCTGTGCCCAGCTGCTCACTGGCCTCTGAGCCTCCTCCCTCTAAGGGTCTGGGCCAGCCCCACACACCACAGGCACACTCCAGATAAACCCATGCCTGCCTTGACAGCCCTAGGAAACTAAAAATTTCAACAGGACAGTCTATGAGGCCAGTGCCTTCATAGTAAGAGCCCTTCCTTTGGGAGCACTTTATGGTGGAGCCAGAGCAATGAGGGACTTAGAGGCCCAAGAGAAGGACTCAGGCACAAGGGGATGGAAAGGGAGCAAGCTTTTAGTAAGCACCCTCTATGTTCCCCACACTGTATGAAGTGCTTTACAGATATTATTCAGTCCTCACAGCACCTCTGGGAGATTTGGGCTAATATTAACCCCATTTTACAGTTCAAAAAACTGAGAGAGACAGAGCTTCAGTAACTTGCCCAAGGTCACACAGATTGGAAATGTTAGAGGCTGGATTTGAATTCCATTCTTACTGATGCCAAGCACAGTAAGCTGGTGCTGTAATTCAGGACTGGGAGCCAGGCCAGCAGGGATCATCCACAGGGGCACCATAACTCCTGGGAGAGTCTGGGTGGGGGTTGCCAGACACACGACCTCCCTTTCCCCACCCCACCCCCACACACATAATGTTACCCTGCAAACTGAGAGCGAAAATTCTACCTACTCAGTCACATATATCTGGCCCACAGGCAAAGCTTCACTGTCTTCAAACACAGCTTCATTCTCCCATCATTGCCAGTTTCTGCATGTCCCTGTGTCCCCTGTTTACCTCTAGTCTGGAAACTGCCTGAGGGAAGGGATGGGATCTTATCTTCAGCCTTTGTGCTCTCTCTCTGGTGACATCATGTCACAGAATCACAGGCTCTTGGTTCTGGGAAGAGCCACACAGTGAATGGAGTCCATTGTGCCTTCAAAGCAGGAATCCCCTGATCATGAGTCTGCTTGGGGGAGGAGGTCAGGGCACCCCCACCCAAGTTGGCTTGGACAGCTCTAATGATGGGCAGCTCACTACCTCCCAAGGTGGGGCATTGACTCCTTAAAGAGCTGGCCCTTTCCTGGACTGAGCTGAAATCTGTTCCCAATGACTCAGTAAATATTTGTTGAATGAATCGATGTTTTCTCCTCATTAAGCTTTGCATGGATGGCTGACCTCAGAGCTAGTTGGATTCCCTGGCCTCTATCCAGCATATATTGATGCCAATGAAGTGATGTGCTGAGCAGTTGGATGTCCTTTGATGTAGCATGCCTCTCCTCCCCTCCTCCAATGACTCTCCTGGGCTTTGGGCCCATGCGCTGAGCTTGGCTAAGCTTCCCCATCACATCTCTGGACTAGACTGAGGTTCCCTCCATGCACTCTCTGGCCCTAAATCAACCTCCCTTTCCTTGGCCCTAGGGACTTCTGCTTTGCAAAGTTCTCCTCTGACTGTCCTCTACCCTGTGGAGCAGACAGGGCACAGCTGATCAGGAGGAGGTGAGGAAACTGATGGCCTAAGAGACAGCTTCGCCAAAGGGCAAGACAGAAGCCGAGGCTGAATTTGAATCTGGATCACTTTCTGTTATAGAGGAAACATGTCACCTGCCCAGTCCAAGGAATCTTTGGGAAGGAGGACCGGTGAAGCTGCTTAGATTGGGATGGAGCCTTCAGAGGGACAGAGACAGAAAAGGAGGGGTAAGGAGAAGGTTGGGGAGGGGCCGGAGGCACCAGGAGATTATCCAAACTCAGGCTGTTTGTAGTGAACCTGGGCTGGTGTTAATCATTGCATTTATCATGGCCCTCCATCTGCTGGCCTGTGGCTTTAGTTAACTTTATTAACTATTGATTTTTAAGAAGACATCTTATCTATTTCCATGACCCACATCCAGGGCCCTGCTGCAGCACCTGCCCCCCCTCAGATAGGCCCCTTCTCTAGGGGTCCCTCTGTGGTGGAGGCTGCCCCCATGCCCTGTCCCGTCAGGGCCCTGATACTCCCTAGCCAGTCAGGACCCCACACCCTGCCTACTGCATTGGAGCAGCAGAGTCAGTGATCTGCAGGGAGCTGGGGAGGGGAGGACAAGACAGCCCATTCCTAGATATGTCCCTCACTAGTTGTGTGACCTTGCCCAGATCTCATCATCAGCTTGTGCCTCATTTTATATTCCTGTACACTTAGACTGCTACCTCCAGGATCTGGGAAGTGCTTTGTAAAAAGTAACACAGAACTCATTTTCTTCATCTCCTGCCCCACCATGAGGTATGACTCGAGATAAGTCTTTAGGTTTCTCTACCTCTGGGGATTTGTTCAGGCAGTGCCCTTAGCCTGAAATGCCCTCCCTCCCCCTCTTCACCTCTTCAATCCATGCCCCAGAAATTGAACTAAGGTTAATTTCCCTCAAGTTCCCCTGAGTAGCAGAGGTGGCTCAAGGAGAGAGTAGGGGACTTGCAGTCAGGAAGACCTGAACAGAATCCTGATTCAGACACTGACTAACTTTGTGATCCTGGACAAGTCACTTAAGCCTCTCTGTGCCTCATTTTCCTCATCTGTAAAAATGGAGCTCATAGCACATACCTCAGAGGGCAGTAGTGAGAATCAGACACTATTTGTAAAGTGCTATACAAATGGTGTCTATCATTCCCATGTTTTCTATTTCATGGCCCATTGGCACTGTGACCAAGGTTTCCTCATTGTTTCTTCAAAATGACAGAATTGCATTAGTCGGCCTCCAAATCCCAAATTCCAGCTCCAGGGTTCCTGTGAACTCATGGGTTGATGGCCATTCCACTGGGGATGAACTTCCCACCCTTGCTTAGTCATGCTGCCTCTCCTTGGATGGCAAGCAGAAGTGCCTCTTGGCACATGGGGATGCCTTCCTGAGTCAGGGGGTGGGGACACCGAGGCACCAAAGGAAGGGGTGGGTCAATGGGTTTGGCAGAGGGTCAACCCTGGCATCTCCACCACATCAAGATCTGCTCCTCTCTTCTCTGTCACCAGCCAACTCCTCAAAAGCAGTTCTGAGATTTCCCAGAAGGGATGTGGCCAAAATGTAGAAAGGAAACACCCCCAAAGTCTATTCCAGACTAGGACAGGATGCTCTCCTTGGTCCTGCCCTGATTCATTTCATTCGTTGCCCAGAAGCATCATGTGGCTGATGGTCTTGAAAGGGGGATAAGATGGAGAAGTAACAGTAGTGATCTAGGCATAAGGTGATCAGGGAAGGAAAGAGGGGAAGCAGGGAGAGATGGAAGGAAGGACAGAGGAAAACAAGGAAATAAAAAGGAAGGGAGGATGGAGGGAAGGAGTGGAGGAGGGAAGAGAGTTAGAAGGAAGAAAAGAGATAGAAAGGGAGGGAAAGAAGGAAAGAAGAAAGGGAGGAAGGAACAAATGAAGGGAGGAGGGAGGGAAATGAGGGGGGAAGAAAAAGAGGAATGAAAGGAGAAAGAGAAAAGGAGGGAGAAAGGAAGAAAGGAAAGGAAGTAGGAAGAGAGATGGGGGAGAGGGAAACAAAGAGAAAAGGAAGGAAGAGAGAAAAGGAAGTAGGGAAAGAGGCAGGGGGAGAGAGGAAGGGAGAGGTAGAGATCAGGAAGCAAGGAGGAAGGAAGAGAGGCAAACAAGGAGAGAGAGAAACATGGAGGGAGGCAGCTGGGCATGAGCTGAGTCTTGAAGGATGGCTAGGACTCTACCTGGCAGAGATGGGAGGCTTTCACTCCAGTTGAGGTAAGGAGCATTTTCAGTTTCCCTGTCTCTCTTGGTGCCCAAAGTGGGCAGATCTATCTTTCCTACAAGCCCCCACATCTCTTCCTTCTCTGTAGCCTCCAATGATGCCCATTCCTGGGCATGTCCAAATTCCATTCAACCAACACTTACTAAGTCATTTGTATGAGATTTAGTACAAGTTCCAAGGCTTTATGCTCAGTGTTAAGGACATTGGAAAGAGGAGAATGGAAGACAGCACAGACAAGTGCCTCAGGTTGCAATCTTAGCTTTGTCATAGTGTCATTGACATTTTTCAGGCTCTGGCTTCCTCCCATTTAAATATGAAGGAGTTCAGCAACAGAGACCCCTGCCACATGCATGGTGAGGTCAGGAAGAGTAGAGGAGTTCTAGGAAAGGACATCCCTATGACCTGAGAGGAGAAGGAAAGGTGTCCTGGGAGGCAACAAAGCTCAGAACATAGGGCATGGTGATGCGGCCTTGAGGTGTCAGGGGATAGAGAGCAGGACCCCAGACCCTACTCTGCTTATAGACATGTTTCCTGTGGCCACGGGGCCCCACCACCACCCTGCCATGGACAAGAAATGTGGAATTGACTCAATTGGTCACTGCTCTCCCCTCTCTCAGTCTTCACAAGGATCACCCCTAAAAGGAGCCCAGAGGGGATGGTGCTGATCCCAACGGAACAGCTTGTGGTGGGGGTGGGGGGGAGGGGTACTTCTGATCAAAGGAGGAATATGGTAGAGTAAGCATTTTCCTCACTCTGAAGTAAATTAAACCTATTTGATTCCTCACTCTCCTGTCTCCAGCCTGTTCTGTTCGACTCCAGTCATCCACAGGTTAGAGGTTAGTTCCTATCCAATTAACAATAACATGTAACCAATAGGGCCTTTGTGAGACCCTGAGACTTCAAGTTCTGTATGCAGACTCATAATGTTAATTAGAGTTAAAGATCTTCCCCTGCCCAGTAATAGGTCTCACCTGGTGTCCATTAAGGAGAACTTGATTAGGGGAGGCTTGTTTTATAGGAAGGCCCACACCTTTTGTTAATTAATGATCACTGGGTCACTCTGAAAAGTGTATATGTACTCTCAGGTGAGGTTTTGCTTTGGGGTCTTGGAAGAGGATTCCTGGGCCAGGTGAGATTCTGGGTAACTGTGTCCCTCCTCCCTGCCCCCACCATCCTGCTTTAAAAATCCAGATGCTGGTGCTTCTGTCTGTGGTAGCTATATGTGTATGTAATGGTCAGACAGTTGGATCTGTCTATTGATCTTTGATGTATGTATTGTTTATGGTCAGACAGAAGCCCTGTCAGTTGGTCTTTATTTCTCTGCTTGCACTTTCTCTGTTGGTGTGTGTTTGTCCTTCATTACCGAAGAAGATCATGCCATCAGAGAAATGATGGCATGACTTGCACTTGACTTTGTTTCGAGTGAGGGAGGGCTGTGCAGGTCACCAGCCTCACTTCTCCTCCAGAGCCATCTGAATCCAGTGACCAGATATTCATCAGGATGACTGGAGATGACCCAGGATGAGGCAATTGGGGTTAAGTGACTTGCCCAAGGTCACACAGCTAGTGAGTGTCAAGTGTCTGAGGTGAGATTTGAACTCAGGTCCTCCTGACTCCTGCATTGGTGCTCTATCCACTGCACCTCCTAGCTGCCCCCTATCCACTATGGTGCACTGTGGTGCCAGCTTAGTTGTTGTAGATACAGGATGGCCCAGAGAAGAGATCTATGACCAGGGCTGGCTCCAGGGTTCTGCACCAGGAGGCCCAAACATCCAGGGACATTGACAGTACTTTTAGGCTTTATCAGAGTAGACCTGAATGAGCCCTTCTTCATGATCAAGAGTGATGAAAAGAGAGGACCGGGTGACTTGAGCCCAAGACCCAAATGAGCTCCCTCCTGGGCAAGCCCTACTCCAGCACCTGAATTTGCCTCTCTGTGACTTCCATCCATCCCCCCAAGTCCTTCTCTCAGCTCGGAGGCAGCACCCCCAATACAGCCTCTGGACTTTTCCCAGGGTCTACGGCTGCCAAGCTCTTTGGATCCTGACTCTGTCTTCTTGTATGATTGTCATTCTCTCAGCTTTGTGATATCTGCAAAATTAATGTGCTCACTTCATTTTTGCTTTTATCCCAAGCACTGACAAAAGTGCTAAATAGTTAAAGGAGAAGACAAGATTCCTGGGGCATTCCCCTGCAGACCTTCTTTCAAAGCAACTGGCCTTTGATTCCTATTTTTCCATGAGAGTGAAGAATTAGACTGATCCTAAAGGCCAGAATAAGAAACAATGTTTGGTGACTGACTGGCTGGCTGATGGGGAGAAGCTGCAGAGATCCAGAGAGTATCAAATTAAGGAATGGCAGTCCAACATCAAGGGCAGCTGGATGGTGCCATGGATAGAGTGCTGGGCCTGGAGTTAGGAGGACCTGAGTTCAAAACCAGATGCTTACTAGCTGTCTGACCCTGGGCAAGTCACCGACTCTGCTGGCCTCAGTTTCCTCCCCTGTCAAATGAGCTAGAGGAGGAAATGACAAACCACTCCAGTGTCTATTCCAAGAAAATTCCAAATTGGGTCATGAAGAGTCAGACAAGGCTGAACAACAAGCACCGAGCACTGAAAACTGTCCCAAGGAGAAGAGGCTGCCTCAGGAGACAAAGCATCGCCCTCCACCCCCATGTCTGCAGGCAGAGGCTGGTCACAGGCACATGAGAGGGGACTTTTGGCCATGAATGGCCTTCCCAGCCCAAGTCTGGGAGTCTATTCACCAGTCAGACTAGCAGGCAAATAAATTAGTGTATGGATAGGGACGGGTCTGGGAGAGAGCAGAAGGAACAAAACAAACCAATCAAAGGCAGGCTCCTCTTCTCTCAGGTTAAAGCTGTGTTCTGAGCATCCACTGAAGCTCAGTTGCGTGGCTAAGGGAAGGGATTAAGCATTTATAGAGCACCTACTATGTGCCAGGCAGCGTGCGAAGCATTTGACAACTCTGATCTCATTGGTTCCTCACAACAATCCAGGGAGGTGTCTGCTGTTATTATCCATTTTACCATTATTATCCATTAGCCATTTTACAAATGCATAGACTGAGGCAGAGTCAGTGTCTGAAACTGTTCTTCCTGAATTCAGAACCAGACAAGGAGGTGAATAATTTTCCCAGACTAAGCCTCTGGGCTCTACTTATTTAAAAATGTGTCTACACAATGAACTCCCCCCAAAAGCAGACACCCCCAGAACTCTTTCCTGTATTTGGATTCATGCTCAGCTATGAGGAAACATAACAATCCTCTCCCCCTTGTAAGGGAGACCTAACTCTTGCCCCTAGGACCCCAAGCCCTGATCTAGGTAATGCATGCCAAGGCAACAGTGCTGAATAGGGCCTTAGTTTCTCCTCCAATCCTTGATGAGAAATAATACAGTGCCATGGAAAGGGTCAGGTTTTTAGAGTCCCAGGACCTGGGTTCAAATCCCACATTTACTACTGGAGGCAGCTGATGGCACAATTGAAAAGGCTAAGGTTGGAGTCAGAAAGACTTCAGTTCAACTTTGGGCTCAGACATTTACCAGCTGCATGACCCTGGGTAAGTCACCTCCATTTCCTCAACTGTAAAATCCTGATAATAACAGCACCTGTCTCCCAGGACTGCTGCGAAGGTCCTACATGAAAGTGCTCTCCACGCCAGTGGTGTTTCTTACTGCTCACTGGATCTCTGGTAACTCAACTGGTGAAGAGGCACACGGATAGGTGGAAATATATGTGTACATGTGTATGTGTGTGTACATATATATACATATACATATATATACATATACATATGGAGAGAGAGAGGTGAATATAAAGATTTGTAGATAGATGACGGAGAAAGAGAGAGAGAGGGCATAAAGCCAACAAGCCTTCATTAAACTGCATTCCAGGCACTGTGCTAAGTGTAGTGGATACAAACAGAAGCCAAGAGTCCCTGCCCTCAAAGGGATTCCACTTTAGTTGTGGAAAATACTCCCTCAAGAGTGGGGGAGGTGAGGAGGCTCCTGCACTTCTGGGCTGAGCCTGGCTTGGAATGAGCATGGCTGGCACCTGACAGTCCTTACTTGGGGCTCTTGGGAAGAGCTCCCCAATCCCAAGAGGAGGCTGAACAGTGGGACATGTTGGGGGACTCACTTTCCTTGTCTTTAAAAAGAGAGTATCAAGTTCTCATCCTCTAAATATCCTGATGGCTCTCGATCTGTAGTCCAATCATCCCTCTCACCACAAATAGGAAAAGCTGTACCCAAAGACATCTGCCAAGAGAATGTCAGCATAGACAGACACTGGGGTATACGGGAGGATGGAATGAGGCTGAGGCCTCCCCTAGGGCCATCTTCTTATTTACTAAATTGGATCATGAGATGCTGGAACTCGGACATGTGACAGCTGAGAGAGTCCTAGAGAGGCAGCCAGGCCCATCCTCATAATTTTTATTGTTGTTCTGTCATTTTTTAGTCAGGTCTTCCTGCTTGAGACAAAACTCCATTTGGGATCTTTTTGGCAGAGATACTGAAGAGATTTACCATTTCCTTCTCCAGCTCATTTTACAAATGAGGAAACTGAAGTAACCAGGGTGAAGTAACTTGCCCAGGGTCATACAACAAGGAAGTGTCTGGGCTCAGATTTGAACTTGCATCTTCCTGACTCAAGGTTCAGCAGTCTTCTTACAGACGAGGAAACTGAAACCCAGAGATTTCAGTGACTCCCTAAGACACAGAGGTCATAAGTAATAGGGGTGTCACCAGCAGTCCAACTGAATCCTATCCAGTGCACTTTCCTCATTCTTCCTGGTCCCATTCTCTGCATAACAAAACCTGGGTCGTCTTTCTGAGAGCTCTCTCCCCATATGCAGCTCCTCACGGAGTATATAATGCTCACCTGGCCGTTACACCTGGTAAGGAGGCCCCACAGAGTCCATGCTGGAGACCAAGCCCATGGGAAAAGATATCAAGTGTCAGGAGTCTTGGCTCCAGACACCACCAGGAGAACTCATCCTTTGTCCTCCTTCAGGGAAGGAGGAGTGCCCTCATCAGGGCCCTCGACTGTCCTGTGGCCTTGATGACGAGATGGCCACAACCAAAGTCTGGCTCAGAGCACTGTGCCACGGCCAAGAGAGATCATGGCTGTCTCTGCTGGCCACCAGGTTCAGGATCATAGGCTAGAAGCAGTGGCACTGGTCTTGCATGGATTTCCCTCCTGCTAACTGACTTACCCACAACAACAGCAGTGTTTGCAGACAGCATCAATGATCTCACCTCATCGGGGATTCTCAGATGAGCACAAGGTAGACCTGCCTCCACATGAGGCAGGTCCCTCCCTCCTCTCACAGCTGGGCCCTCCTGGAGATGCCAGCTCCGGCAGTCTCAACGTCCTGCTCTTTTCCTTTCTCCTGCTTGGCTGGGCACCTCTGTGGGCACCTCTATGCCTCACATACGGCTCTTTTCTGCATCTTGTTCTCCTTTCTCTGTCTGAACTGCAGAGTTCTTACACATCCTGTGAGGTGGCAAACCACCCACTTTTTAGACTCAATTTCCAAATCTTATCCATTGTTTTTCTACTGCCCTTACCCCAAACCCTGCAGGATGAGGCAAGAAGGAAAGAGAGACCAAGAAAAAACATGGCTCATCAGCTCCTAAGGTGAGAAATTGGTAAGCATTGGCATGACCGTGGGTACTGTGTTCCGTGGCCAAGACAGTCCCTGACGGTGACATCAGCGTGACTAAGGAGACAGCTCAGCCTATTCCCACAGGCACCCAGAGGATCTCCTAAAAACCCCAATGTGTTTATGTAGGAGTACTATAGCACTTCGGTTTGGAAAGGGGAGCTAGGCAGATTCCAGAAGGAATCATGGAATACTCTTTCAATCTCTGTTTTTTCCCTCTGGGTCACAACAATTCATTTCAAGGAGGCCTGGAAAGTAGTTTGGAAATCAAGCTCTGGAACACATCATCCTTTGGAGGGATGTGACCAAGACAGTCACGAAAGGTAAGATGAATGTAAAGGTGAGAAGGAATCTTCTCCACAGGTGATGGGATGGATGGCCTTCTGAAGTAGAGGTTCACATCCACTTAGAGGGGGAAAGACCATCCCAAGCATAGACTCCAGAGCTGAAGTCATGCTCCAGGATGAAGAGATTACTGGGGCAGATGGAGAAGTGTGGAGAACGGCGGCCTGGTGACAAATTGTGCTTTGGGATCATCTCAGCTTACTCACCCCTTACTCATATGCACCACCACCTTTGGAAGCCAGAGAAGGATCTAGAACAATCCTGAACACCAAAGGCCTTTCTCTTTTCATCTTCAGGCTCCTTCCCAGAGGATGTTGTCCTCTCCTGATTCTGCCTTTTGTCAATCAGGGGATGCCCCTCTGCTTCCTCATGCTGCCTTTTTATTTAGGACTTTCCACAAGTAGCCACTTGCCCCCAACTTTCCAGGTATTCATAATCTTCATTGCAACAGTCCTGACAAACTGGATGACCCCCTCTCCCCCAGTTCTCCCCCTCCAGGCTTTTGCTCACAACATGCCCTTTGTCTTAAATGACCTCCCCTCCTTCCCCAACCCACCCTCCAAGCCTAGCTCAAAGGCTGCCTTCTCCATGAATCCTTCCTGTGAACTGCAACCTCAATGCGCTTGTTGGTACAGCCTCAGGGGCCCTTATTCCTAACATCACCCTGATACCTGCACCCAGTGAGGGTTGGTATCTTTGGTTTTTACCTTGCTTAAATTTCTCCCAGGATGCCCCCCCTCTCCTCACTCCTCTCAGAGATACATCCCTAATAACAAAGAGTATCTTTCACAAAGAAAAGGAAAAGATGAAGAAGAGAGAGAAAAAACAGCACAAACTAATCAGTTCTGAGCAAGTCTGAAAGTGTATATAACGGTCCGTACCCATGAGCCCTCCACATCTTGGACAAACATTGGTTAAATGAAAGAATAAGTGTCTCTCTGAGCTCCGTGGGGGATGAGGTGGGGATGGTGACATCTTGCTCTCTGTCCCTCAGAGCCTGCAGGCTGGTAGATCACACCAATGGGTGTCTACCCAGTTAAGTGGATGCAGCTGACTGAAAAAGCAATGGGAGCTTCTAGAGAGGGGGAGGGAAAGGGGCTCAGTCAGAGACAAGTTTTTAAGGGAGTTGGGAAGCCAGATGGAGAGCTGAAAGAGACAAATCCAAGGAGGGCTGTCCAGATGGTAGGAGCTCTGGAAGAGCCTTGGTATGGTGGAGAGGGCCATTGGGGATGGAGAAGGGTTCCTGAAGAAAGAGAGAGGTCAGCCGGAAGGGGCAACAGAGACTGCACAGATTCCAATTCATCTAGTGAAGTCTCTGTCCCAAGTTCATTTGTGCATCTGTGTTTGCATACCTGAGCACACACACTCATCCATGTACCTATGTGAACAGCCAGTGGCCTTCAACCCATACAGGTGGTTCTGAGAACCCATGAGGGGACACTTGAGGTGATCCCAAAGCACAATTTGTCACCAGGCTGCCATCCTCTACACTTCTCCATCTGCCCCAGTAACCTCTTCATTCTGGAGGATCACTTCAGCTCTGGAATCTACACCTGGGACGGCCTCTCCTTGGCCCCTCCCTCTGAGTGGATACGAACCTCTACTTCAGAAAGCCATTCTTCCCTTCATTTCTCCCTAGGCTGCCCTCCCCAACTCTCCATCGTGTCCTGGCACAGGGAGTATCCTCGAACCCAACTTGCCTATTCCAGGTGCTTGGTCCAGGGCCTGGCACATAACAAAGGCCTGATAAACGCCCATTGATAGGCATTATTAATGATGGTATATATGAATGTTAACATGATATTAATAACAATAATTAGCGGCCCTTGTGTAGAGCCTGTTCCACACCAGACCCTGTGCTAGATGCTTTATAATTATCCTCCCATTTACCCCTCACAGCAACGTTGGGAGGAAGGTGATACTGTCATCCCCATTTTACAGATGGGGAAACAGAAGCAAACAGAGGTTAGGTGACTTGCCCAGGGTCACACAGCTAGTAAGTGACTGAAGCTGTATTGGAATTTGGGTCTTCCTGATTCCAGACCCAGTGCCCTATGACCATAGGGAGAAGGATCCCCCAGAAGTGAAGCCCTGAGGAAGCCCCCCAGAGATTGGCAGAAACAAGCCCTCCCCAGCTGGACGAGGGCACTGTGAGCCCTGCCTCTGGTCTGGCTGCCCCTCATCCAGTTCTGAAGGAGCCTGGTGAGCATGACTTCTGTGTTCAGGACGCTGACGCTTGTATCTAATGCTTGAGTAAACACATCCCTGTAAGACCTCTATTAACCCACGCTTGCAAACCAAGCTAGGCTAGCTGTTTAATGAGCTGGGGACTGAGGCCACCCAGAGAAGTCCTTTTGTGTTAACATCTTGGGATCAAAAACCATTTTCAGCTGACCAATCTGAGCTACTGCCAAAGACAGAATCCTCCTTACAAAGAACACCCTTTGTTTTCTGGAGTCTTGGGACCACAGTCTTGTCCTTTCTTCAATTGAGCTTTATGTGGACCAGCCTGGACAGGACTGTGAAGGTGCTTTTGTTTGGTAATGAATCTTCTGAAGCCTGTCTGCTGACCTAAAAATAACAGGAACAGAAGGGAAAATCGGGGTGCTTAGGGGTCCAAGCTCCAAAGGGAGACCACTGAATTAGCCAAGAAGTGGAAGGAATCACCTGTTGTATGCAACATCTAGACTTCCATTCCTTTCCTGGTCACGGCATGAGTTGTGGCTCAGCACACTGGTCTACCCCCAGCAGAATTTGTCAGGGCTCTGATCAGCCCATCCCAAAGGCCATCTGGGGTCAAGCACTATTGGTTGGAAACACTCATCACTGTTCTAGAGCAAAGCGGGAAATGTACAAACACTTCCTTTCCATGAAGACAAATGGCATTTTTAAGTTCTTCTAATGAAGCCACATTCATCAGAGCAGAGTCATTTATCTTTCCAAGAGAGTTCTGGGGCACCGATAAGATTAATGTCACTGAACTTTCCAACACGTGGCTTTTCATCACCATCCTCCCCCACGAGCGGGATGGGATCAATATCATTACTAACCTGTTCGGAAACATTTTGAGATTTACATGATGTTTTTCTCTCTGCTTTGCCAGGGGCTCTGAGCACTGAGGCTGATGCTCCAGCTTCACTGCTTCAGATTCACAGAAGTATGGTTGCCATCCCCTTGGCTTATACAGGAGGCTCAGAGCTGGCCCAGCACCAGCCTCTGGGTCTCAATTGGGCTTCCATGGGGTGTTTCCCCAGGATACTCAAGTCAGGCATGTGCAGCCAAGGGGAGGTGGGGAGGAGGCCCCAGCCTCATTCAGTCATCAAAATTTTGGATGTGGATTTGAGGGGAGAGGGTGGGTAAAGGGTCACACTCTGAGACACCTATGGATGGAGAGGATGGGAGCTCCAGAAGGGCAGGGACAGAGTCATTTTTCCATCTTAGCCTCTGCCTCAACACTGGCACTAGACCCAGAGCACTGTGGCTATTTATAACAGTTTGTTGAATGAATGAATGAACTCTGACTCTACCCATTTAGATCAGGAAGACACTAGAGGATGTTATGGAATGTTAAATTGAGAAAAGAACTAGAGTTGTCTACTTAGAAAACCCCAGAACACCTCAAAATTGGGAAACCCTAGAGAGGTGTTTACCCAACCTGAACAAGAATCCTTTCTGTACTATCCCTAATATGGGGGAATCTAACCCAAAGTACTGAAATAACACAAGGAAAGCCTCTGGGGTGTGCATGGGTCCTTTATGGAGAATTCCAGGGGCTGGGGGCACAATAGCTACGCATCACAGGGCATGAGAGTGTGTGGAGGACCAGAATCTTCCTGGGTGGCACAGAAACCTGCCATGTGGGCCTCCCCAATCACCCAGAGCATCCTGCCCCCATATTCTTTTCTTGTAGTGAATCAGAGCTTTGTTTGTATGTGGTCTGGTGCCCAGGGGTCTGAGGGAGAGCAGCTAGCCCAACAGAGCTGAACCCAGCAGAGACTACAGACTGTAGTCAGTCTACTGGGCAGGATAGAGCAAGGGCTGACTGGCCTCAGTGTGCCCTGGAATCCTGGCTTTTCTGACACAGACTGCCCCATCCCTTTTCTACTCCACAAGAGCTATTTCTATTTAATCACATCTTCGCTTTTCCATTGTTCCAAAATACTTACACAGAATAAAGCCTTTTTCTAAGTGATGGCCATTAGCAAATTGTTCTAAATTATAGTCAGATTAGTCTATTGATGAAGAATGTTGCTCCCATCACATAGCCCATAAATATTAAAGGGCCTCACACTGTGCTTCCGCACACTGATTCATGGAATCGAGATTTTTCCCTCTGGTCAGTGACTCCCTCTTTGTCCTTGAGCTGCTGTGTGGACTTGGGATATTATGAGATGCTTACTGCATCTTGGGCCTCCTCTTCCATGCCCTACTCTCTGAAGACAAGAATGGTGTCTTCTTCATAATGATCTCTCCTGCATGGAGGTTGTTAGGAGAGAAGATCTGTGTGGGAGGAAGCATTGTGACTGTGGGGAGGGCTGCCTCTTCCAACCTTCTGGGCACATCATGTGAGCATTCACTGGGGACATGTTTGCTGTTTTCTCTCTCACCTTCTCTGCCTTCTTTTTCCTTCAGTGGAAGTTGACCTACAGGCCACATAATTGGTCAAGAAGGGGAGATCATGATGTCATGGAAAAAGATATTGACTTTTAAGTTCACAAAGGATGGTCTACCACTCACTTAACAGATAATTTGACTCGACCTCGCAGGAGAAAAAAAAATAGTGTCCCATTTTAGAAGCATCATTGACAAACTAGGAGACTAGAAGAGAAATAGGATGCCAGACTGTTATGTGATGATTACTTGGTGAAAATGGAAGTATTTATCACAGAAAAGAGAAGACAGAATCCCTACCCAAGATATATAGGATGGTTTTCCAAGAGTTTACCTTTACCAGGGCAGTTCAAGAAGAACCAATCTAAAGACCTGGGCTTCATTCCTGCCTCTGATTCTTGCTTTTTAGGTAACTGTGGGCAAGTCATTTAACCTCCTGCAGCCTCTGCTTCCTCCCCTGTATAATGGAGATAATGTGTTTATGTTGTATGGATGGATGGATGGATGGATGGATGGATGGATGGATGGATGGATGGATGAAGATGATGTGGTGGCCCCTCAAAAAAGAGCTAATGTCTGTAATGCTTGGTAACCACTGATGGCTGTAGAAACACCCACAATTATCCTGTTTGAAACATACGTTGTCACCCTCCCTTAACTTCCCTCACCAGCCTCACATCATTCTGAACTTCAGCATTCCTGACCCTGTTTTTCAGGACCGTTTCATGCTCTTCAATTTTTATCTTCTGTTTCTTTATCTTACTTCCATCTTCTGAAATGACTTTCTAAAAGTACAAGTTGGCTGGGGAATTCCCTCCATATTTCCATCACTCTCTTTCGACAGTTCCTTCTTATTAGGATTGTTTTCTTCTATATGTTGAAAATTTCGTTCTTTACTCTGAGCCCCTTGAAATTTGTTTTTCAGAATTTAGGGAGCACATCAGATTATGCTGGGTTTTTCTAAGTCTCTTTTTTATTTTTCCAATTACATCTAAAAATAATTTTTACCATTCTTTTTTTTAATTTTGAATTCCAAATTCTCTCTCTCTCTCTCTCTCTCTCTCTCTCTCTCTCTCTCTCTCTCTCTCTCCTTTCCCACCTCCTCTTCCTCCTCTTCCTCCTCCTCCTCCCCTTCCTTGAAAAGGCAAGAAATCTGATATCATTTATACATGCCCAGTCATGAAAATGACATTGTCATATTAACCATGTTTCAAAAGAATACACAGAACAGCAAAACAAAGACAAGAAAAAGAAGGAAAGTTTTTAAAAGTCTGCTTTGATCTGCATTCAGACTCCGCCACTTCTTTCTCTGGAGATATAGAGCATTTATCATCATCAGTCCTTGGAATTGCCTTAGATCATTGTGTTGCTGAGAACAGCTAAGTCACTCACACAATGTCGCTGTTCCTGCAGCACCATTTTCTCGTGGTTCTGCTCATTTCATTTTGCATAAGTTCATATAAATCTCTCCAGATTTTTCTGAAACCTTTTTGCTTGTAATTTCTTATAGCATACCAGTATTCCATCACATCGTCACATCACATCACATCAAATGCCACAAGTTGTTCAGCCATCCCTCAACTAATGGGCATCCCCTCATTTTCCAAACCTTTGCCACCACAAAAAGAGCAGCTGTAAATATTTTTTTAACAGACAGGTTACTTTCCTTTCTTAATCTCGTTGGAATACAGACCTAGGAGTGGCATTGGTGGGTCAAAGGGTAGGCACAGTTTTATAGTCCTTTGGGCATGGTATTAAATTGTTCTCTGGAATGGTTGGATCAGTTCACAACTCCACTAACAGTGCATTAGTGCCCTATTTTTATCACATCCCTTCCAACATTTGTCGTTTTTTTCTGTCACATTAACCAATCTAATAGACATGAGGTGATATTTCAGAGTTGTTTTAATTCACATTTCTCTGATTAATAGTGATTTAGGTCATTTTTTTTCATATGATTGGGCTTCTTCTCTATCTCTATCACAAACTCTAGGAAACCCCTCTCAATAAGTTCAGTATCTAATAATTTCTTCCCCTCACAACCAGCTCCCCACAGTCTGTGATAGTCAGATCTATGCAATGGGAAAGAATAAGATGAGATGGGATTGAGCAGGGTGGGATAGGATTGAATTTTAAAGTTGGTGCAGACTTTAGACCGTAGCTAGTCTAATTACTTCATTTTATAGACACAGGAATGGAAGTCTAGTGTCAGTGACACCTTCCTCTGTCATGGCCAAGCTGGGACTTGGAAGTTAGGTCTCGGAGAGTCGCACTACATGGTGTACTGGCACACTGGAAGCACCATGCTCAGAACAGTGGGTACATGGAGTTAGAATATAGAGGGGTTCCTGTTAATATTAGAGGATCTATCAGGTTGGCGAGATGAGATACACCAGAATGAACTGGTGGGAGAGTCCAAGCTTTACCTTACCCTATGCTCCTGGGTGAGGGCTCAGCTGAGACTACAGCAGCCAGTCATTAGTGGTACATGGATCAGTTGGGTGCTTTCTTGGGACTGACAGCCCCATTTGGGGCTAGGGAAGACTATGCTGTTCATTGAACCAGGGGATGCTTTCTGGTTTTTTAAGGGACCTCCAATGCCAACCTTATAAAGCCAATTAACCCCTCTCAGCCTGTTTGAACCTCTGGAACACAACTCACCTCTAAGGAACCTGATGTTGTGTCTAATTCCAAGATATAGATACACATACACTCCAAATCATGTGCATACATATAAATATACATGGATACACATATTCAAAAATGTATATATGCTTTGAAATCGTTGATGAGTCAGTCAATAAGCATATATTGTGTGTGCTACGTGCCAAACATACAGTGCCAAGTGCAAGGATACAAAGAAAGTTTAAAAACCATCACTCCCTTCAAGAAGTTCCCAGTCTGAGGAGAGCAGACAACAAGCAAACCATGGACTGAATGAACTAGAGATGATACCAGAGGAGAGGCACAATGACTGAGAAGAGTTGGGCTGCCTGTGTGAAGTGGGGTTTAACAGGGACTTGAATGAAGCCAGGGAGGCCAGGAGGTGGAAATGAGGAGGGACAGTGTTCCAGACATGGGAATTGAGCAGCCAAGGGAAAATCCTTTATCTTTGTTTCTAAGTGAAAGAGTGGGAGCTCTGCTTATGGAATATAGCTGACTCCCAAAGGCTCCTAGAGCCAGCCGGGCATCTCATCCAAATCCCCTAGTTTTACAGCAGAGGATTCAACCTCAGGACCAGAGAAGGGAAGAGACTTCCCCAAGGCCACACAACGAGCCAAGAACAGAGGCCAGACAAGTCTTATGGACTCCATTCCTGACTGTGCAATGTCCTGTCATAGCCACTGGCAGCTGTGCCTTGGGGATGACAAAATTGAGAAGACCAGGAAGACCCTAAGAGCCTGGGAAGCAGGGCTTCTTTCAGCTTGAGAGTGATGAGCCAGTTAGAGAAGGAGAGGGTCAGGCTTTGGAGATCAAAAGGTCAGTGCTGGGCTGTCAGCCTCACATCAGTCATCTGAGAACCCCAGGATGGCTCAAAGCTCAGGAAAAACCCAGAAGGAGAGACAGTGGCCATGTCCCCAGGGCCTTTTGATTCCTTTTGCAGGTGAGTGGAGAACTCAACTTGGCAAAGAGAGGAATGGGCCTTGAGTGGGCAGCTCTTGAGAGGACTCAAGATCCAGGGTGGCCACTGTGGGATCCTCCTATCAGCCTGAGAACAGGGGTAGCTAGAAGGAAAAATAAAGTCCCTCTGGAGTCTGAAGCTGAAATGCAAAGAGCCCCACACAGCAAATCCATCCAGACTGAGAGAATAGAGGCCAGAGACAGCCCAGTGGCACCTTGGTTAGAACAGAGCGGGGAAGATGAATGATCTGTGTCCTGGGAGAGAGGACCAACTGGAATGGAAAGATAGAAACAGAAGAGAAGGAGTGTCTCAAGGGAGAATGGAGCACAGATGATGAGCAGCCCAGGCCCTGACCTCAAGGGCTACACAGGAGACTGTAACAGGCTGATGATGACTAGTGAGAATAAGGCCCCCTCCATCTCTCCTGCGGGCTTCTAGGGATACCTCTGAGGCATTAGGGGAGTATCTTCCTAAAGTTTAAGGCCCCCTTGTGGTATCCTTACCTCATCTCCATGAACTGCCAAGAATTAATGGCTCAGATCCATTTAATCAATTAACATAAATTAGCTTTCACTAAGGGATATTTACCTTGAAGATATAACAAAAACAGAAATACAAACATTCCTCTTTCCCCACCACCCGGGGGCACTTCTGTCCCAGAGGAGAGTGAGCTTAGACTGTGCAGTTTCTCTGTAGCTTTTGTGTCACCACGTGGAAGTCCCTTTACAACATGGCCACTAGATGCATCCTCATCTCAGCACCAATGACCTGTGTCTTCTAACCACTGGAGCCTTTCTGTTTAACATTTTTGGCCACACTATATGACTTGGACCCTACTAAAAATCTGGGAGCTCCTTCTCCTCACCTTTGGAAGCTCACAAGGTCATAGCTTTCACCAATCTCCCTCACATGAAACAAGAATGATGCAATCCAGAGTCAGAGAAGAGAGAGGAGGCCTGTCTTCCTCATCCTTCACAGTGTGGCTCCCTTCTCTCACCTGAATGCCACTAAGCTGGAAGGAATCAGCCCCAAAGTCCTGGTTTTGGTGGGCTCATTGAAAACACTTCAGTTCTGGCTCCATCACCAATGAAACAAACTTCTCCCCATCCCATCCCCCACTGGCTAAGTGACCAGAACCAGGTGCATAATGTCTATGCAGTCCTCAAGATCCACATCAAGACTGCACCCACCAAGCACCCTGTGCTTGCTCATAAGGGCTGGGCTCACTGGCCACTCTCCTGTTATAGCTACACTCAAAGGTCTCACAAGTTCTGAGTGTGCCAAATGTGGAGCAAAGGAGCATTGATGAGCATGCTATATGCAAAGGTTTGAAAGCAGTTGGGATGTAAGTCTAGAGAAGACTAGGAGGAGGGAGGCATAGTAACTGGTTTGGAGTATTTGAGTGACTATCATGTGAAGGAAGTATTTAATTTATTCTTAATTTAATTTGTTCTGCCACAGAGGGTAGAACCTGGAGTAGGGGAACAGGGGGAGTGGTGAAGACCTTCGTTTAGGCTCAATGTATCCAAAAGCTTCCTACCAATGAGAGGTACTTCAGGGTGGTATGGGAACCCTGGGAAGTAGTGAGTTCCCCATCCCTGGATGGCCATTTGTGGGGTATGTCATAGGAGAAATTCCTGTCCTGGGAGAGATTAGGTGAGATGAAAGCTCAGGTCCCTTCCAACTATGAGAGCCTGGACTTCGGAAGTCACTGATATGACATCCCTGTCCCCAGAAGGGAACACCTGCTGTCCCCAAACACCAGTGTCTAATGGGAGGTGAGAAGTACACACACAAACACACACACACATAGGCACATACACACACATACACATACACATTCCAAAATCTCCAGTGGCTCCCTATCACCCCTAGAGATACAAACAAAATGCTCTTTGCCTTTCATATTCCTGCCCCCTCCTACCTTCTCAGCTACCTTACATTTCCTCCCTAACACTCTTTCATCTAATGACAATGGTCTCCTGACTGCTTCATGAACAAGACACTCCCTCTTTCAGTTCCAGACATTCTCTTTAGCTGTCCCTCATACCTGGAATGTTCTCTCTCCTGTGCTCTGACTACTGATAGCCCTGGCTTCCTTTAAGTCCCAAGCACAATCCCACCCTCTACAGGAAACCTTCCCTAAGTCCTCTTACTTCCATCTTTTAATTATTTTCTTGTTGTTTTTCAATCATATCAGTCATGCCAGTCTCTTCATGACTCTATTTGGAGTTTTCACGGCAAAGATACTGGAATGGTTTGCCATTTCCTGCTTCAACTCATTCTGCAAATGAGAAAACTGAGGCAAACAAGGTTAAGGGACTTGCCCAAGGTCACACAACTGGTAAGTGTCTGAGGCCAGATCTGAACTCTGGAAGATGAGTCTTCCTGACTCCAAACCCTGCACTCTATCCCCTGTACCACCTTGCTCCCCAATTACTTCCAATTTACTATTTGTCTCTTTGATCTCTCTCTCTCTCTCTCTCTCCACAAATACATATACACATACATATGTGTACATATGTACACATACACACATACATGTATATGCATGTAGGTATGCATACATATACACATATATGCATGTATTTTGCTTTCTATATGTTTGTTTGCATGTTTTCTCCATTAGACTGTAAGTTTCTTGAGGGCAAGAGCTGTCTTTTGTCTCCCTTTGTCTTTTGGGTGTAGCATGAGGACTGGCACATAGTACGTGCTTAATGAGGATTTATTTATCAATCGATTGATATTGCAGAGAAGATACTTGGTCAGGCATAGGCCAGCTTATGGCATCTCTGGTTTCCTGTCCAATCCTGAAATACTGTGATGAGTCCCACTGGATGTTCCAATGTAAGCCATTCTTCTGCCCAGCATCAAGTTGTCCTCACCCTCTTCCTGGTCCTATCAAGATCTCTTCTTTGCTAATTCTCTTCCTTAATCTGATGAATATATTTCAATTTTTATTAGGGCTAATAGGTAGTTGGTATAATTTGGAGCTAATAAATTATACAGTTCTACGTGAATTGATTATAACACATAGCCCTAATGGGTTGGCGATGTTCATTGAGATTAGAAGTGCTGCTCAGTTCCCGTTCCATGGATGATTAATTTTCAGTGGTTATCTTCTCTCAAACCGAAAATTAAGCAATACAGATTTGCTTTGTGGATGGCCAGCTTTATTAGTGTGGGTGAGCTGATGCAATTAATTATCGATACCTCTGAAGAAGCAGGAGAGCAGAAAGGAAGCGGTTGGCGGAGGCAAGGGTGGATGGCGGCTGAGGGTGGGCGGTAAGCCTGCAAGTGGGCGGGCAGCCATCCCTTGCCAACAATAAAATGTCACTGAATTGTCACAAAGAAACAAGGATGATAATGCAGCAACTTATCATCAATGGAATATTCCAGGAATCAAAGGTAATGTAGGTCTGGACTTGCTGGCTTGTGTACTATTCATTTTGCTGGCAAACTTCTGTTTAAAAACAAAGGACTGGACAATTAGGAGATTTTAAGTCAAGGGAAAGGATACTTCTTCCTTTTGAGCCTGAAGCTCATATTCTGACCTGTGGGGCCTGAGTTAAATTCTCTTCCTCTCACAGAGACGGATGCTCTCCTGGCCTGGGAGCCCAGTGACACTGTCTGTGCCCTTCAGCTGGGCTTCTGAGGATATGGGATCATTAGCTTCCAGGAACCAAAAAGGTATCAGGGCTTTCCATTAAGAGGCTGACATCTCTAGAAAAAGACAATGTGACAGCAGCCATGATATCCAGAATATACAACATCTAGTCAGATGATCGGTTGCCAGAAGTGGGCATATCTAGCCCATAACAGGGAAGACTCAAAGAGGACATGCTAGCTGTCTTCAAGAATTGAAAGGGCTTAGCTTGCTCTGTTTGACCCCAGAGACAGAACCAAGAGGACTGGGCAGGGGAAAGGGCGTGTCAGTTTTGGCCTGAGGTCAGGACCAACTTCCATGTGATATGAACTGTCCCAGAATGGAAGAATCATCTTAAAAAGTGGTGAACTCTCGCTCACTTGGAGTCTGTAATCAGGGGCTAGACAACAGACTCTTTTTAGATAAAGTGGGAGAAATATTCCTCTTCCTGAATGAGTGGGACTTGTTGCTACTATGGATCCTCCCCAGGACCAGTACAGGCAGATCCTGTGATTCTTTGTTTCTGGGACAGCTCAGCTCTCATCTCTTCCTCTTGCTGGAGGACTTGCCCCTTGACTTTTCCAAATGTGTCATTTCCTATTTTCTCTGGAAGACCTTCCTCCTGGGCCTCCCTCCATTGCTGCTTGGGCCTTTATTGATTTGGAGATGTAGCATCTTGAGCTCTTCACCACAGAGCATCCTCAGTGCCAGGGGCATTAAGAGGGTTTCGTGCTGGGGAGCAGCATGAGGTCACCGAGATCTCTGCAAATGATCAAGTGTGCATTTGTTGCATTTTTATCTTGTACAAATATACGCATGTTATCTCTCCCATTATGATGTGAGTTCTTTGAGTTCAGGGACTGTGTTTGCCTTTTTGAAAATATTCCTAGTCTTTAATCCAATGCTTGGCAAATAGTAAGCCTTAAATAATGCTGGTTAATTGACTGACTCACTCCCTTCCTCCTGTCCAGGCAAAGCATCTGATCAAGATCAGTTGCTCTATGTGCCAGTGGACTCATTCCTCGAACTGTGTACCATTGTCTGGGCAGCAGTCACCTTGGCTCTGTCTAAATTCTTTAGAAAGCTGAGAAAATGACTGTCGCTGACAGTTCTCCATCATCCTTTTTGGAGGATGGTGTTGCCTGTGATCCTAGACCATTCCTTGGTTATCTCTGTCTCATTAAGGTCTCCTGCAAGACTTCATTATTCACCCAAATTGATCTTAATTTGCTGGATAAAACAAATTCAGGATCACAATTAGCTCTGTCATCACTATCGTCACCATGGGCATCATCGTCTTTGTCATCATCATCTCCATTATCACTATGGTCCTCGTAATTATCATCTCACCCAGCCCCCCAGTCCCACACAGCTTTGCTTCAGAATCTTTAGAATCTTATTTTAGAATCTCTCTGTGACTGATTCCCTAGAGTGTCCCCATCTATTTAATGTACTAGATTGTGAGGGTGTATGTGCATGTGTGTGTGTGTACATGTGTGCATATATGTGTGTGTGTGTGTGTGAGAGAGAGAGAGAGAGAGAGAGAGAGAGAGAGAGAGAGAGATATGTGACACCTGTAGAGGACTCTCTTGTCCTGCTGACAGCCCCTCCACTTACACCTTTCCCCCACTCTACCACCAACATGGACTGTTTCTGTAATCTGCACAACACTTCATTAGAAGTGTCCCCTAAACATTCCCAGCATGAATTTTTTCACATAGTAAATACTTCTTCAATTTTAGGTTATGATACCAGAAATATCTGTGGTCTAAAAACTCAGTGTTTGACAAAAACTGCTGGGAATACTGGAAAACAATAAGTCAGAAACAGGTATAGAGGAACATCTCACACCATATACCAAGATAAGGGTACATGATTTACACATAAATAATGATATCATAAGCAAATTAAGAGAACATGGAATGGTTTATCTGTCAGATTTATGGATAATGGAAGAATTAAGAACAAAGGAGACAGAGAATTACAAAATATGAAATAATTAATTTTGATTATATAAAATTAAAAAGATTTTGCACAAACAAAACCAATGCAAGTAAGATTATAAGGGAAGAAGAAAACTGGGAAAAATTGTAACAAATATCTCTGATAAAAGCTTCATTTCTCAGATATATAGACAACTGAGTCAAATTTATAAAAAAAACAGTCATTCCCCCAATTGATAAATGGCCAAACCATGTGAAAAGAAATCAAAGCTATCTATAGACATATGAAAAATGCTCTAAATCATTATTGATCAGAGAAATGTAAATTAAAATAACTCTGAGGCATCACCTCATACCTATCAGAGTGGCTAATATGATAAAAAAAGAGAAAAATGTTGGATGTTGAAGGGAATGTGGGAAAACTGGTGCACTAATGCACTGTTAGTGGAGTTTGAAGTGATTCAACCATTCTGGAGAGCAGTTGGGAGCTATACCTGAAGGGCTGTAAAACTTTCATCCAGCAATACCACTGCTAAGTCTATATCCCAAAGTCATTCCAAAAAAAGGAAAAGGACCTATTTGTACAAAAATTTTTATTGCAGTTCTTTTTGTAGTGGCTAAGAATTGAAAATAAAAGTGATGCCTATCCATTGGTCAATGGCTAAACAAGCTGTGGCATATGTTTGTAATGGAATATTATTGTGCTGTAAGAAAAGACAAGCAGGACGACTTCAGAAAAACCTGGAAAGACTTACATGAACTAATGCTGAGTGAAGTGAGCGGAACCAGGAGAACATTGTATACAGTAACAGCAACATTGTATCATGATTGACTGTGAATGACTTAGCTCCTCTCAGCAATGCAATGATCCAGGACAGTGCCAAAGGACTCATGATGAAGGGGACTATCCACCTCCGGAGAAAAAACACTGATACTGATTGAATACAGACTGAAACATCCTATTGTTCACTTTCTTTCTCTCATTTTTTTCTTTTATTAGAGTCTTCTTGTACAAAACGACTCCTGTGGGAATGTTTTTATGTAATTACGCACATATAACCTGTATCTGACAGCTTACCATCTAAGGGAGGGGGAGAAGAGAGGGAGAGAAAAAATTTGGATCTCAAAACTTTAAATAAAATTTTATTTTTTTTTTTAAAGAAATATCTATGGTCAGATGGCCAGAGGGCTGCTCTGGGGCAGATTCTTGGCCCTCCCACTGACTGTACAACCTTGAGGAGAGGAGAGGAAGTTTCTTGTCTCTCTGGGTCTTGGCCCATTTCCTATCCTGTAAAATGAGGGGGTGCAAAGCTCCCAGGGGATGTTGGAGATACGTCAGCTCCTCTGCACACGTTGACCTAGCTGTCCTTCAAGATGTCTTGTAGGTCTGAGACCCCGAGATGAGAGGATATAAACTGCCAACTTGGTGAGGAGCCAAAGGAGAAGCAACAGAGATGACGTTAGCATGGGATTATGCTACAGATTATACCTCTAAGCAGAAGTCAGGGTCTCCCTCTACAACCTTCCACTTTTCCAAATTTCCTTATTTAAATCAAAGGCACCACCATCCTCCTAGCCACCTCAGCCCAGCATTTGTGGTCAACCTCAACTTCTCTCTCTCTGACTCCATCAATCAACAAGAATTTACTAAGCACTTACTATGTGCTGGCATGGGACTATTTCCATATACCTGTATTGCATTGGATGACTTCCCTTATAGATTATAAGCCCTTTGAGGTCAGAGAATGTGTCATTTTTGTCTTGTCTAGCCCAATTCTTGTTGAACAGTAGGGGCTTAATGAATGCATGTTGCTTGATTAATTAGTGACTGAAGCAGCCTGCTTAGTCCATTAACTCTGAAGATCTATATTAAGTTTGAAGAGTCTTCCCTAAAAAGAAAAAAAAAAACCTCGTTTCCAATGAGGATTCAGCCGCATGATTTGTCCTTTTGAATTCTCTAAACCTGCTCTTAAGCCAAAGATTTGTTCCCTGAAGTAGCAGACAATGTTTTCCTCCCTAAAAAACTCTCAAAGCCATCAAAAGCAGTAATTAATTGGTAATGGAGATTGGATCTCTACTAGACCAAAATAGCCAGGGGGAAAAATCACTAAGTCATCCTGCCGAGGTTCTATCTGACAGTCAGTAATTGAATATGGTGGGGGGAACAGTCACACAGCTGAGTGACTGAATCTCCCTCT
Source organism: Notamacropus eugenii (assembly GCF_028372415.1). NCBI lineage: Eukaryota > Metazoa > Chordata > Mammalia > Diprotodontia > Macropodidae > Notamacropus > Notamacropus eugenii. Next base: position 760,613,991 of record NC_092872.1, read on the forward strand.
CCCACTGCTTTAGGGTCACATCTCCTGGGGAAAGATAGAAGAGTGTGGGCAGAGATCCAGAGAGAGAGCCCTGACCTCAAGGGTCCTATGACTTTGGACCCTGGTCTTCAAGGAGAAGGAGGACCAATAGGAATGAGCAATGTTAGAGAATGTTCCAAATGACCTTGTGACAAAGTTGTCACCACTCAACACCTTTATATCTGTGCCCAAGATCCCAAAGCACAGCCCAGAGGCATGGGAATGCAGAGAGGCTCCTCAGGCCCCCAAGCCTCTCACAGGGGAAGAGTTCCTACCTGGCTTCCTTGTTGCCCCCTCTTTTAACAACTCAGTTCCACCATCGCAGAATGAAGGACAGCTAAGGGACCCCTCCTATGGGTCTGGGATCTCCAGGCAGGAGCTTGCAGTCTGGCCCCAGGTGGTCCCAGAATGAACAGGCTGGATCACTTTCCAGGGTTAACAGGAGCAGCTGCTGTCTCCCTGTGTTCACCACGTGATGGTGGCCATGGTGGAGTAGTGCACAGAAGCTGACTGTTAAATGTCATTGTGAGCATTTGGAAAAGTGGCAAAGACTACGGATCAAGCTTGCTGATTATGGCAAATATTAATAATGTAATATAATAATGTAAATTAAGTTTTAAAATACGTTGGAAGAACTTTGTGGAGAGGTGATTGTTAAACGTTGACCAGCACATTCTTGTCACGATGACAAGCATTATTTCATTGTAAGTTTTAAAAAAATGTCATAACCCCACAGAAAAGCTTCCAGTGAAGTGTTCCCCATGTGCTCAGGAGCTGAGGGCCATCTAGGCCTTCCAGGGCAGACTGGGCTTTGAATAGGGCGCAAGAGATGCACCTTGTCTGTCATCTTAGCACAGACTGGCTGAGTTGGGCTGGATGTGAGGAGCAAGGGAGAGGGTTTGTCTGGGGCCATTCAAAGGACACTGAAATCCCATTCTAAAGTGCAAGAAGAATCAAAATCCTCCTTCCCTTACTGTCTACAACAAGGCCATGTGTCAGGACACTGAGAAGCCAGCAGCCAAGGAAGCCCCAGCCCCTGCATTAGAATTGGTACCAACAGCTTACCTGAATGGAGAGGCAAAGGCTGCTGGGCAAGCTGGAGTCTCTGCGTCTGCCTCCAAAGGCCTCCAGAGGCCCCCAGCCCCAGCCCCTTGGAAACAAGCGTCCATTCGTTTCCAAGTCATCCCTTTGTTCTCCCCCCATCCATATTCACGACCTCTTTAGGCCGATCTGTATTATCGATGTGTCTCCCCAGATGTTTTTAGCACCATCTCATTTAGGCTCCTGGAAAATGCCATCACTGCTGTGCTATTTGGGCTCCTCCGTGATCATTAATAAAGATGCTCCCTGAAAGGCCTGCCTGACTAAACACCTTTGTTCAACTTCAAATTCTATCAAGGCAAAGTGACTAATTTGGAGTAAATGTGAGGCCGCTCTTTGCTCAGCACCTCTCTCTTGCTTTTCTGTCCCTGATGGATTTTCCTGAGCAGATCAGAATCAATTTTTCGAGTGAAATTCCATGGATGTCCTATCAATTACTCCCAGTGGCAAAGCCAGCCTGCATGTGACGGGCCTGAGCCTTGGTCTGAACACACTGATTGTCTCCACTGAGGGTTTTATTCATTGTCATAATCTTTTCATCAGGAGAACACCCTGGGGAGTGTGGAGGACTGGATTCCCATGCCAAGGCAGATGCAGGACCAGCCAGAGAAAACCTGTGCCCTGCCCAAAATTAAGAGCATGGGAACGAGGCCAGAGAAAGCATCTCTGAAGCTGGACAGGTGGTGTGCTCCCCTTGGCAGGACATGGGGATGCAGGGGAAGAGGAAGCCATCTTGGGCCCCATTCCAAGGCCTATGGCTTAGCTCCTGAAGTCCCTAAAGGTCCTGTTATGGGTGGGGGAAAGGGAGGAGAGGAGTCCTGGCCTGAAAATTAAGCCCTTAGGCTGGGCCAGATCTGAGTCACCTGCAAGCTTCATTTCCACTGGTCTCCCCCATGTGCCCGTGGGAAGATGGAGGGCTAGGCTTGGCACCAGCAAGAATTAGGAGACCAATAAAAACCAAGACTAGAAACTGAGCTCATAGTCTACTACATCTATTAGTGTGCAAAACATTCACCCAAAACCAAAAGCATCAATGTTCTCATTTCATAGCTGAGAGACTGAGGCCCAGAAACTAGAGGACAGGGTCTGGAGTCTGGGGCCCAGGGTTCTTTCCAATTGTTCCAGGCTGGGCCTCCAGGCCCCCAGTGACCCTCCTTCCCCAGCACTGAGGGGCTGCCAGGGATGCTCCCTCTTTCTCTCCTCCCCCTCCTCCTCCCCTTTCTTCTTTTTCTCTTCTTCTTCCGTCTCTCTTTCTCTCTCTGTCTCTCTCTCTCTGTCTCTGCGTGTTTTTCTCTCTGTCTCTCTCTTCTCCCTCTCTTCTCTCTTTTCTCTTCTCTCTCTTTCATTTTCTCTCTCTCCCACTCTATGACCATGGTGCTGCCATCACCCAAGACATGTTATGTAGAGGTGGGGAATCTCCCAGCCCTCCCTGAGGCTCAGTCCCTTCAGTGCACTTACTTACACTTTGTTTGCACAAAGCTTCCAACACTTCTGCCCACCTCCATCCTTGGCTGGAATGTCCCTTGAGGCCTATGTCACCTTCATTCCATATCTCAAGTCAAAGGGAATCTTCATCTCTGCAGGGTCACAGCAGCTAGAAAGAGGGCCAAAGACTTGTGACAAGCATCATGGGATTCAGCTTGTTCTACTCAGCTCCCAGGACTGGAGACACAAAGAGGGACCTTCGGCCTCCATCTGAGGAAGCAGCTCCTCAAATGAGAGATGTTCCAGGGTCATGGCATGTGATGAGATCCCTGTCACTGGAGGTCTGCAAGCAAGGTCTGCACTTCTCAGAGACTACATAGATGGGATTCTTGTTGGGCTCCACATTGGACTTGATGTCTATTGAGACCCTTTGCAACTCTGAGGTCCTCAAATGCTAGGCACAGTACAGAGGGAGGGCCACTGAGAAAAGCACAAGGATGAGGTAATCCCTCAAAGAACCCCTGCTCAGGGCCCTGAAAGATGCACAGCACTGGGGCCAAGTTGAAGGGGCCATCCTAGAGATCCAGAGCACATGGAGAGTGTGGTGTCCTTGGTAGGGAAAGGGACCATAGCTCCATGTGACATCAGTAAAGGAGAAGGTAAGAGCCCATGTGAAGGAAACATGAAGTGAAGACCAAAGAAGAGAGAGCTCAGGACAAGTCGTGTCAGTTGTCAAGGCAATTACATATTCCTAGATCAATACAAAAAATATATATATATATGCCAAGTAAATATAAATGAGTTTAGGAGGGAGTAACTAAAGCTTAGGGAGAGAGATCTGCAAAGAACTTAACAAAGAAGTGGGCATACTTGCCTCCCTTGTGTCTCTGGCCCATGCCCAGCCTGCTAGAGGTCTTCCCTTCTCAGGATTTTTTTTCTGAAATCTCAAAGATAATTGTGGATCACCTGTGTTGTCTCCCTATTGAGTCTGGCCCTCTCCACATGACCACTCTAGCTTTTCTTCCTGTCATACAATCCCCAGATATTGACCTTTAGTCTGGGTTTTCTTTGTAGTTCCCCAATAGCAAGATACTTAAACCTTTCATCCTACCATGTTCCTCCATTGCCCTCTGGGTGAAACTCAGCTATAACTTCAGGAGTCTGTGGTGCTCCACATCTCACTGCCTTCTGCCAACACTTGTAGAAGTGTGGGTATTTCAGAGAAGGATTTTGGTTTACATGGAAAGGTTAGGATGATTGAAGAAGCCTAGAATTTCTTTAAACCAATCAGGCCTGGTCTCCTCCTCTTATTCAACTCCAGACCTTGGTTTCTTGTCCTCCATAAAAAGAGGGTGAAAATACCTGTAAAACCAACTTTGCTGGGCTGCTGTGAGGCTCAAGTAAGATAATGAAGGCCAAGGCCTTTGAAAACCTTAAAAGGTTCTTTATTAATGGCAGTAACCATCATCCTCTCTCTCCTCCTCCTCCTCATCATCGTCACTGGGAATAGTTCACTTGGTGCCCATGTGTCCAGAAGGTAGACTGGAATCTGGAGAGCAATAGAAAGTTTCTCCAATCCATTAAATCAGTCCTTCCCTATCATCACCATTGCTCTTCACGTGGGGTTTGTGCCGCTTGGCAAGGATTCTCTAATCCTTTTAGAAATATGGGATAATAATGCACAAAATAATGGAAAAATGGAAATCCGTTATGAAAGCGCCTGAGATGCAGCCGTGTTTCCAACCCAGCAATGTTTCCATAGTTATAACATATTGATTTCACATTCAGCTAAAATTAAGCTCCAAAAATCAAATGCTTGTGGGCATAGAGAGCTGAACATATTGTGTTTCTTTAATAACTTACAGATTTCCAAGCGACGTCGAGGAATTATAGGAGAAAGGACAGGTTAATTGCTAGATGTGAATCATGAGAGCAGCCGGAACTCTCCAGGCTGATGTTGGCACAAGCCTTCCTGTGCCCATAGGCTCTTGCCCAGACACTTTCCCTCATGCCTTCACAACTGCCCTTTAAGGCAAGTAGAGGGGACATTGGAGCCTACTCAGTGTACAACTGAGGAAATAGAATCAAACTGAATTAAATAAAATGAATGGATGAATTAATTAAGTAATGAGCAAAAAAAAGTTTATTAAGCATTTACTCTGTGGCAAACATTGTACTAATCCCTGGAAATTGAAGATGTAAAAAAACCAGGCTGTCCTCAAGGAGCTTACATTATAATAGGAGAAGACCAAACAAATAGGGGATGGGATGACCAATGAAGCTGCTTTTACTTAGGGAAAGCCTGGGATAGGGCATCAGGTCAATCCAGTAACTGGTACACCCTCCCGGGAATGGCAATGTTCATCTAACTATTATTTTCAGAGATAGAAGTAGAAAGAAAGGAAGAAGGTTGGGGAGGAAAGGAAGGGTGCTTGGAAAGGGTCTTTGGCAGGAAGAGAGTCCAAGGGTCTTTACGAGGTCAGAGGAGGCCCAAAGTCTGGTGAATAGTCTCTGACATCCATGCGATCCCACCTTAAAGAGGCCTGTGGTGATCTGCCCAGATCTTGGGGTCTGAGAACTTAGCTAGACATGGTCATGATGGGGAGTTCTGTACTTTCTCCCACCCCACATTACCTCAACCCACCATTTCTCCCAATTTCCCTGTTTCTGCCCGTGGGCCACCATCTTCCAGTCCCTCAGGTTCATGACCTTGGTGTCATCCTCCACCATCCACCTCTACTATCCACCATTCCACTTTTCACCCCACCTATCCAAGCAGGTGCCAACTCTGGCCAATTTTGCCTCCACCTTTCTCCAGTCATGTGACCCCACCTGGTTCTCCTTCTTTTCCACTTCTCCCTTGCAATATTGTAATGACTTTCTAATTAGTCTCTGACCTCCTTTTTTCCTTTTTGTGAACCATCCTTTACATAACTGTCAAAATAACCTTCCTAAAGCAGAGCGAGGCTCTCCTATTTCTCCCCTGTTCAAGAACCCTTGGTGACTTCTGATTGCCTCTAGAATGAAAAAGAAGTTCCTCAGCTTCCCAGTTGAAACCACTACCAGCCTAATCTCAAGCCTCACTGGACATTGCCCACCTACACACATAGGCCAGCTGGACTCCGGAGGTTCCTGTCTGAGTCAGGCTTCCCTAGTCCATCCCCCAAGTTTGGAATGCCTTCTTGCCTCCCTTATCTCTACTCAGATTTCCATCAAAGCTCATCCCCAGAATCATCTCCCCCAGAGAGCTGGTCCTGTTTCTCACCCTGGCAGGACTCCCCTCCCTGTTCCAAAAAGCATAATAAAGGACTTATCCAAGTGGATTTATCCCCCAATAGAATGTGAGCTCCTTGAGGGGAGGCAATGAATGCTGAGCCTGGCACACTTCTTGGCAATGGAAAGGCTCAAACTTGGTCGATGCGTTGCCCCAAGTAGCAGGTGTCTCAGTGGCTGATGTTCCTGTCTTTGGCATCTCAGTGAGGAGGAGCAGTCTGTCTTCCAGAGCACCTTGCTGTCTCATTTGTGCTCAGGTTATCCTTGTCCCTATGACCTGTAGGGATGTGGGGCAAGGAAAGGTTGTGATCCCTGATGCCTCTGGATTCAAGTCCCACTTCCTGATTTCAGTGATGGAGCAATTACAGCCAGAGTTGCCTCCAGGCAGAGACGTCATTGTCTCATCTTCCAGCTGCCTTTCTTGACTTTCAGCTGTATGAGTCCATGATTCTAGATAATCTCAGTGCAAACACTTTGGAAAACAGGAAAGGAATGAACACATGCATGGTGACTTCTTTCAGACTTTTTACAATGAATCCTTCAAATTCTTCCCATTCCTGACAGAAAGTGATGGCTTGGTATGCCAATGGAGACACTTCCAATATGGCCAGGAAAGGATGTTTGGACACCCTTGCTCAATCAAGCCTTAGCAGGCAATATAAATGCTGGCAATTGAGAATAGCTGCATTATTAATGTTATTAGTATATAGATGTTTCTTTTTCTTGACTATGCTTATTTATTGCAAGGGATTTTTTTTCAGTTGGGAAGAGGAAAAAAAGCAAATACTTCATAATTGAAAAAATAATTAAAAATAAAATAAATCCTTCATAAGAGCATTAGGAACATGAATGTTACAGTCTGAGTTCCATAACAACAGTGAGTAAGGTGTTCACAGACCCACAGAGAAGGCAGGAAGGAGAGCTCAGCCTGTGCAGGTAGAGGGGGTTGGTGCCTTTCTAGCCTAGGGTGATGGGAAGAGCCTGGATTTTAGAGATGCCCTGGGAAGTGGTTCAATCCTAATTTCACCATTCACTCATGGTGTGACCCTCCATGAATCATAGAACAATCCTGTCCAAATCAATGCTTGGACCTTTAGAATAAGAATGGCAAAGTGGATGGAATGCTGGACTTAGTCAGCACTCTGGGTTCAAATCTTACCTCATTAATTTATCTAGGACTCAGTTTCTTCATCTGTGAAATAAGGGTTTGGGACCTGATGTCCCTTACAAGTCTAAATCAATGGTCTTGTCAGTCACCTCTCTCTGTGCCTCAGTTTTCTCACTAGAAAACGGAGATAATAATGTTTGAAGCACCTAGCACATGAGATAAGCTACGGTTAGAAGTGATGATGCTTGAAGTCATCAGTAGCCCTAGTGCAAGGAGAGATACACAAAAATGTCCCACTGACTCATAGAGTCACTCATAGAGATACAGAGCACCCTTTCTGGACTCAGCCCTCAGTCTCACTCACATTGACAGGTTGGATCCCCAAAGTGATGGCCGTTACTTTGGATCCCAGGCATAACCCTGTGGGGACCTCCTCCTAACACTTAGCATTGCTGCTGGTGCTCATCCTATGTTTTCAAAGAGGACTAGTGACGTCTCAAGGTGACGTCTTGACTTGTGAGTGAATCAGGTTTAAGTGAGACAGAGCTGCATGAAGTCATCAGCCTCACTCTCTCTTCCACACAAAATCAAGACAACTACTGTTGGCCAGGATGCAGTGGATGACCTTGACCTCTTCCAAGTCTGACTGAGCTCTAAGAGCTTTTGATGGCACCTGCTTCAGCTGCCTTCTCATCTGGCCATTAGACCAGAGGAAGTCTTCACATGTTAGGGTCGACATCCCCCTAATTCCCCAGTGGGTATGAGGCTCCTTGATTACCCTTAATTTAGCTTTCCCACTGAGACAGTTTACAAGCATGTGGCTATTGTTCATGCTCCAGGTTCTTGGAGCCACAGGTGAGATTTGGGTGGCAGGAGGACACTGAGATGATGATCCCTCACACCAGAGGTGCTGGTCCTCCCTGTATGTGCTCCAGCACCTACAGATACAATCCCTATTAACAATCATCTTGCAGTCTCAGAGTTATTGGGGTCTTAGGTAATGACTTGGCTTGTGCCCCTGGGGAAGTTGATTTTCTCTCCTGTCCTTTTGTATGCAGTTGAGTTACTCAAAGCTTCAAACCCATTGCAAGAAGTGGAATACTTCATTTATACCTGTAAAAGACCTAATCTTTATTTTATCCTTTATCATCTTTAATTTTGCTGAAGTCTAAAGAAATCATAGCCTTACCCATTTTTTTCCATTTGCCCTTGGAGGAGGATAGCCAGCAGTTCTTGGAAGTCTGGGGATGCAGGGAGGAGAGGGAGGTCAGCTGCTCCCCTTCTGTCAGCTACCAAAACCATCAAAGCTGTGGCTTAGGTAAGACCAGACCAGAGGAATAACCCTCAGTGGCCGTGATACTCAATAATATCTAATGAGGAGTCAACATGCAAATGAATCTCTGCAGAGTAAACTCTATACAAGATATATAGGAAATACGAGGGAAGACAATGGAATGAAGAGGGGCTGGAAAAGGCTTCCTGGAGGAAGTGGTATTTTAGTTGGGACTCAAAGGAAGCCAGGGAGGTCATTGAACACCAGCTGCCTCCTGAAAAAGGAGCCATCTGAACACTGGTTAGGGGACACCATCTAAATATTACCAAAGTGACTCGAGTCATACATGGTGAGACAGAGAGTCCCCAGTCCGCCATCAGGAGGATTTCTTGGGCCATGCTGCCACTCTTAAAGGGAAAACTTCTTTCTGTTACCTGCCTTGAATGTGAACCAACAGGAAATGCCCTCTTGGAAGTACTGAAGGGACAGCAATGCCATTGTAAAATTTCTGACGATTTGGATATGGGTTGGACTAGAAGGTCTTCGAGGCCCCTCCTCATTCTCCAGTTCTGTGAACCTGGCAGCCTGATTCAAGGGAATGAAGAGAAGATTCCTTGCTTTAGGGTTAGAGCAGCAGAGACCCTTGAGTGTGGAAGCATGGTGGGCTTTCCCAGATGTTCAGGGACAATGAAGGTGATGAACCTAGGATGAGCCCAATGATTCACAACTGACCAAGTATAAAAAGAAGAGGCAAAGCAGAGATAAAGTGAGTGGTGGAGAAAATGAAAGTGGCCAAGTGACCCTGAGCCTCTCACCCAAAGGAAAGAGGAGCCACAAGTCCAGCCTTGCACTTCCATTCATTTTTCAGCCATGAGACTGACAAGGCAGCTCCGCCAACGCTTAGTCGTGCAGAGAAGAGCTATTGGCTTCCTGAGTGTGCTGAGTGAGATCAATAGACTTGAGTTCCATTACATCTCATGAATATCACAGACTACCAGAACCTCAAAGGCCATTTGTCCCTCAAGGAGCCTTGAGCCCCTACTGGGTGTCTAGCATTGGGATAGGCTGGGGATCTACAGACACAAATGTAACAGTTCCTGCCTTCAAGGAGCTTGCAGGCTAATGCTGAAACTCTCATATACAAATAAGTCTATATAGAATGTATGGGTGAGAGTATTCTCCCTGACAAAGACTCTTTCCTCCAGGGTCCCTGGCCTCCTGCTCCTAGGCAAACAAGACTCTTCATCTCTGGGCTCTGGTCTTCATCTCTGGTGTCCCTCCTCCCTGCTCCATTCTGACTACTGACCTCCCAGGCTTCCTTCAAGTCCCAACTAAAATCCCACCATGTACAGGAGGCCTTCTCCAATCCCTCTTCACTCCAGTGTCTTTCTTCTATTATTTCCTATTTATCCTGTATAGAGCTCACTTTGTAGAGCTCTATAACAAATCTGTTAGCATGTTGTCTCCCTCAGTTCGTAAGTTCTTTGAGGGCAGGACCATGCCTCTTTTGGAATCCCCACTGCTTAGTGGCACAAAGTATGTGTTTACAAATGCTTATTGATTGATTTTATATGTATATAAATTTCATATGTGTATGTATGCATAAATATATCTATGTGTGTGTATGTTTATATCCATGCGCATAAGTGATTTTATCTAAAAGTGGAGTTTAAGAGGTAGAGTTTGAACTGATTCTTGAAGTAAATAAGGGAAAGTCTGAGGGAAAAATTAAGCAGGAGGACACTTTTGGCATGGGGGCCCCAGTGCATAGACAGAGATGGAAAATGGGGTTTCATAAAGGAACAGGAAGTCAGTTTTGCTGCGCTATAGAGCCAAAGGAGGGAGGAGGCTCAGAGGTAGGGTGGGGTCCAACAATGGAGGTCATTGTGTGTCTAAGCAGGGAACTCCTCTAATAGACATACACCTAAGCAAGTGGGCAGCCACCCTTTGCTCTAAGATCTTCGTTCAAGGGGAAGCTCTTGTACCTTGGAAGAGTCTGCTATGCCTTTCCAGAGCTCTTCTTTATTTCAAAGGAAAATCTGGCCCATCAGCCCATGCCCTTCATGGCCTTTGGACTGAGTCAGGCATTACTCCATGCCTAAGGGAGGGAGTCATTGTGGTGCAGTGTGTGGTCCAGATAGTTACTCTGAGGTGTCTTACAAGTATAATTGGGCAAGTTCTTGAAATTCCATGAGGTTCAGTTATCTCATAAGTAAAGAGTGAAGGCACTGGCTGACACATCCTCTGAGTTTCCTTCTGGTTCTAAATCTGTGCCCCTGTAACCTGATTTCCAAGCATGAAAGTGCAGAATACCTCAGAGAACCATCTACATTGACTGATCATAGGTGAAAAAGTAGAAATTGGTAGTCATTCAAAATTGTTACATCTGTCCCTTGTCTTGGGCCTTTGGACTTTTCATTCTATAATTAAGGAACTTCCATTTGTCCTCAACTTTACTCAAGATCCTTTCATCTTCTGGCATTCATGGAGACGTTCCCCCTGCCACCTTACCTACATGTGCCCAAATAACACAGCACCCCTAGCTAGGACTTCCAGGGCTGGATCTCCCCTATCTCATTCCCTATACTCCAAATCACTGTCTTGTCCCAACACACTGTTCTTAGAAGGAGAGTCAGAATACTCCTTGTTTCTTATTGCCTTTTCCTATTGCCTGCCTAATGACTCAGCAGCAAATTCACCTTTGAGGTTCATTCTATCCATGCTCTATTTTTTTAAACTCCTGTTCCCCAGATCATTCTCCCTCTTTTCCTAAGAAATTCAACAGATGACTCACACTATTCTTATTCAATCTGTCTCCTGCACTTGTACTCAGGGACTTACATATATACCTGATGTTCCTTCAAATCCCTTACCCTCCCTAATCAGCTCATAATCTTGACCCTCATTCTGCCTCAGCTATGCATGGGGATACCATTTACATCCATAATCATGACATCACCTTCAAATGTTCTGCTGCTGAGATCAAGAATTCAGAAATTCCTTTATCTGATCATGACTTCTATCAATTCATTATTCCCTAGGCTTTGTTCCTTCTAAACCTATGCTAGCTTTCAGAAAAGTCACTTTAGCAGATGTGTGAAAGGAAGGACAGGATTGGCAGAAGTTTGAGGCAGGGAGACCAATGAGTTCGCTGTTAACCTCCCCAAGATCCCTGATCATGCCCCACCTGATAAGGTAAGGTTTGCAAAGTGCTTAACACAATGCCTGGCACACAGTAGGCATAACTGTTTGTTCCCTCCTGAGGCTGTCATCCCTGCTCTGGTTTCCCATTCTCCTTTGCCAATTCTGATCCTCAATTCTCCTTTCTCTTCTGCCCTCCAATCCTTTACCCTCTTTTCCTATCAAAGGCCAGCCCTTGACAACACAAAGTCCTGGATTATTCCCCCACTCTTCCTCCTCTACTCTTACTCATGTGCTAGTGAATAGAATTAGAGAAAAGGATACAACCACGTTGACAAATTTATGCTTTGTTATTTCAACTTGCCCCTCCTAGAACCAAGGCAATCATTCTACTTCTACCTAATTAATTATCTATTCTACTTCCCGCAATGACTGTCTTGAACTATCCCAGCTTGCATTGTGTTGGTTACAAGATGGAACATCACCATAGTCCTAGAAAGACTCTGAGTCTCAGCGGGGAGCCAAGACTTACATATTGAGCTCTCTGAGATCAATGCAGAAGAGCTTCTGGTCAAGGTCTGTGAGCATTGTGGAAGGAAGCTAATGCCCAGCTTCTTCCTGAGTTTGTCCATGAGCTCCCTACAGCCTGGAACAGATGCCAGGTCTTCAATACCTTCTAATTAGAAGCATCATCATGACTTGGAGGTAGACTTGAAGAAGTAGAAGGAAATTTCCAAGGCCACCTAGTCCAACTCATATCCAACAGGAACCCCCATTATAACTTATCCAGCGAATGGTCACCCATCCTCTCCTTGATGACTTGCAAGGAGGTGGAGGCCACTGACCTCGAGAGGAGAGGGACTTGCTCATTTGTTGGTTTCTAGGCTTTCTGATACCAAGGTTACATTCTTCTCTTTACAAATTCTCCAGATTCTCTTGGGTTATGCCCTCAGGGTAAAACTGGACACTTGAACACCCTTCTCATCTCTGCTTCTCCCATCAAGGCTCCTCTTCACTAGGATAAACATGCCCAGTTGCTCACATGACATGGACTCAAAGACTTCCAGCCATCCTGGTTATCGTCCTCTGGACTCTCTGGCTCAGCAATGTGCTATATAGCACAGTTCATGTTATTGAGTATGATTGTCCAGGTGAGATCCACCAAGTGCAGAGGTCAGTGGAGTCAGCATTCCTTAGGTGGTCCTAGGAGCTCTGCCTCTCTTGGGGTCCTAAGTCCTAAGATCCAACCCAAGATCCCATTGAGTTTGCAGGCTGCTGACTCCTTAACCTTGAAGTCCATTGATATCCTCAGATCATTTTCAGACTTACTTCTCTGTGTCCTTACCCCACCATCTTGTACTTGTGATGATGATATTTTGTACCAAAACAAGACTTTTATGCAGATCCCTGTGGATTTTTCACCCTATTAGGAAGATTCAGCCCAACGCTCTCTCCTGTCAAGAGCATTTTGGATGCTGACGATCATCTGCTGTGTCAACAATGTTGTACAAGGCATATGCTTACCTTGAGGTCAGAAGAAGTGACACAAAGACCCTCTCAAGATCTCTCTGAAGAACCTTGGACTCAACTGTGTGACATGGGACACACTAGCACAGGATCACCCAGTGTGGTGTGCCTGCACCAAAGAAATCACTGTGCTCTATGAGCAAAGCAGATTCACAGTGGCTCAAAGGAAACATGAGATGTACAAATTTAGAAACATCTCACTCCAGATGTTCATATGGACATTTGTGCCCAAATGTGGTAAAGACTTCTGAGCTCATTTTGGTCTGATCACCCACAGGCACACACATGGTACCTTGACCCCACATAGTGATGTCATTTTGGTCCTCTTTGAGAATGAAGGGCAGCAACCAACTGTGTCAACTCTCCCTCCCCATTTGGTGTCACTTGAAAATGTGATAAGCGACCATAAAATACTTTTATCTAATTCTTTAATAAAGATGTTAGATAGCACAGGTTCCAGCATACATCCTGGGGTACTCCAGTGAAGACCCTCCTCCAAGCTGACATCAAATCTTTAATAGCTTCTCTTTGAGTCAAACCATACAATATGTTCTGAATTCATTTGATGATATTTTTATTAGGTTCTCATCTCTCCATCTTCCCCTCAGGAATGACTTAAGATATTTTGTCAAAAACCTCTGAAAACCTGGGGAAACTCTCTTCATGGCCTTCCCCTCATCTATAACCTTTGCAAATAAAAGATACTAGCCTTGGAACGTCAGGGTGTGTTAGTCTCAAAGGAAAGAATAAAGAGTGACCCAAGCTCCCTGAGGAATTTCCCATGAATCCTGCTCCTTAGACCCCCCAGGGCTTGCATGGAAATCCTTAAACATCAGGAGACTTGGCCAGTGGCCCAGCGGCTCCTTTAATTAGGGGACTGATTCCCTCCAGCCTTTTCTATCCAGCTCTCTTCACCCAGGCTCAGACTCTGTCTCCAAAAGGCAGGGAAAGCCTTTGTCTGGCAGCTTTAAGGTTCAGTGGGAAACATTTAAGCTGACTTCACATCCTAGGGTTTTAATCACCAAACAGCATATGAACAAGGAGGAGAAGCCATGGGTTTCCTTGAAAAAGGAAAGAGAGGAAGAAAGAAAGTCTTTCAGGGGCTTGGTGTACTGGAGATAAGGCCCCAGCAGCCTGAAGCTAGAGCATAGAAAGAGGAATGTGACAGGGGACTGGATTTGCTGAGGGTCTGGAACCAAAGGAAAGTAACTGTCCACCCAACCAGTAGCAGCTAAACAGGACTGGTTGGCATCACAGGGCAGGTGAGCATGATGGGCTGGGAATCACAGGTAACTCCCCTTCTCTACAGGACCAAGAAAATTCCTTCTCAGGGCCTGGAAAAACAAACAGTTCACCACTGTTCTGGCCAGTGTTTCTCCAAGCCTCCCTGCACCACCTGTCTGGATCACACCTTTGCCTTGGAGGTACTTTACCTGTGCTCTTACCATAGCCTTATAACAGCAATGTGTGGCAGACAGTGCAAACATTTTGACAAATGAGGAAACTGAGACACTGAGAGCTGGGGAGTCTCGCTTATGATTACACAAAATAAATCTTTGAGGCAGGCTTTGAGAGTGGAGCTTCTGACTTCAAGTCCAGATCTCTGTCCACTATGCCATCGTAGGAAAGGGCCAGCATTCTGAGTCCAAAGGTATGGAGGTCAGAGAGTAGGAGATATATCTGGTAACAATGAGTCATATTCTGTTTGGTTGGGGTTTCCTGAGGGGAATGAAATGGGATGTCTGTGTGGGGAGAGTAGTGCTTAACAATGAAGGTCTTGGAATGTCAAGCACAGGAGGCTGGAATTACCTCAGCAGGCAAAACTGAGCCTCTGAAGATCATTGAACAGAAAAGTGTTTACACCATATCTAAATACTGTAGAAATATGATTTGGAAAAGCTAGTCTGGAGGCACCTTGGCAATGGACGCTGTGCCAGGAGAGCTAGATGGTCAATGCTATGGCCAATCAGTGCTATAAGGAAAGGTGAGCACCTCAGATCAGCACTTTCAAATTGTGGTGCTGGAAAAGACTTTCGAGAGAGTCTCTTGGCCTGCACGGAGACCAAATAACATTAATTCAGACTATTCGCTGGAAGGTCAAATACTGAAGTAGAAGCTTAAATACTTTGTCCATATAATGAGATGGGACTCATTGGAAAATACCCTGATGTTGGAAGAGATAGAAGGCAAAAGGAGAAGGGGATGGTAGAGGATGAGATGGGTGGATGTTGTCTTGGAAGCAACAACTGTGAGTTTGGATAAACTTCGAGAGATAGTGGAAGGTAGAAGGGCCTAGTGTGCCATGCATGGTTCATGGGGTCACAAAGAGTTTGGCACAACTGAATGACTGAACGACAAGCTGGAGGTTGATGACCCTGGTAATTCACACTCCCTTGCTTTGGATAAAGAGGGGAAGGGCTGTAGGGTCAGAATGTGATATCCACTGTCAGATATGGTCACTAGGCCAGCCAGTTGTCAATTCAAATTGATAAGCATCTATGAAATGACTGCTGTGTACTAGGTGGCTACGCTAGGCACCAGAGACCCAAAGACAGACAGAAAAGTCTGCTATGTCTTCCAAGAATTTACACTGGACTGAAATTTCTGCTTTATCTCCTTCCTTTTTCCTTTCCTCCCTCTTTGCCTGTCTTCTTCCCTCCTCTCTCCTTTCCTACCTCAGTTCCTTCCTTCACTCCTTCTTCCCTTTTTTCTTCTTTCCATCCTTCCTTACTCCTTCCTCTCTAAGTCTCTTTTTCTTTCCTTTTCTTCATTCCTTCTTCCCTCTTTTCCTCCATTCCTCCCTCCTTCACTTCTTTCTTTCCCTCCTTCTTCCTTCTTCCTCCTCTTCCTCTCTCCCTTCTTTTTCTTCCTTCCTGCCTTCCTTCCTCTGTCCCTTGTCTTTCCCTCCCTCCCTTCTTCCTTCCTCTCTTACTCCTCCCTTCCCTCCCTCCCTCCCTCTGTCTCTTGCTTCTTTCTTCCTGCCTCTTTCCCTCCTTTCCTTTTATTTTCCTTTTTCTTCCCACCTTCTTCCTTCCCTCATTTCCTTTATTCCTTCCTTATTTCATTCTTTTGTCCCTTCTCTCTCCCTTCCTCCCTACCTCCCTCTCTCCTTCCTTTTCTCTTTCAAATTCTTCTTGTTACAAAAGAAGATTGTGGGGCTATTGGGATGGTGTGAAATGAGGTAGGGTAGATTGATTAGTGTACAAAACAAAATGTGTCAGCTAATCTGTTGTTACTACTGCTGCTGCTGCTGCTGCTGCTGCTACTACTACTACTACTACTACTACTACTACTACTACTACTACTACTACTACTACTACTACTATTACCACTACTACACCTAATCTTGAGAGCTATTTTCAAAGGTTACCAGCCAGAGTAAGATCCAAATCTAAGTTGTAATGGCTGCCAACAAATCTTTGGTTCCATCTTAAATGCCTAAATTTGCAAACTGAGCACCTTCTTGAATTCACAGGGTATGAGGAGACAGGAGTTTTACTACTGTCAACACTTACTTGCTATATGACTTTAGGTTAGTCACCTAACAGATCTGTACCTCAGTTTCCTCCCTTGTCAAACTAGGATAATGGTCCTTAGAACTCTTTCCTCATAGGACTGCCTTGGGGATTAATTATTTTTTTAACTACATAAAAAGGTCATTCTTTGCCTCATTTTTTACCTACCCTTAATCACTGAATGGGCATTGCGTTAGTTTAAAAAGACCAAAGTCTTCCACCACATCTGGGACTACCTCCAGTCATCCTGATCTCTATCTGGCCACTGGCTCCAGATGGCTCCAGAGGAGAGAGGGAGGCTGGGGACTCTGCACAGCCCTGTCTCACTTCGGTACAATTCTCTTGCATGTCATGGCATCACCTTCCCGATGTCGTGGTCCTCTTCAAGAAGGATGGACAAACAAAAATAACTACAGTTTGGGAAATCAATGGCTTTGTGCAATGCTAGGTATAAAAACTTCTTAAGGAAACAAGTGGAGTAAAGTGGGACTGGAAGGTAAAATTCCCCCCAGGAGCTCTGCTCCTGAGCCTGTCATCCCCAGGACTTTAGCTGCTAAAGCCCAGGATCTGGTTTGTTTTCACAAAACCCAAGGCCTTGCTGAACCCTGAACCTGCACTTCCTCTGCAGCTTAACATGCCACAAGGTGCAGTAGGTGTTACTGAAATGAATTCACCTTCCTTTGGGCTTGAGAATTGCTGGAGGACTGGCTATGCTATAGGAAAAAGCTGGCAATGCTCTGGGATGGGGGGGCAAGGGCCATAGGTGCACAAGACAGGAGGAACT
Organism: Notamacropus eugenii; assembly: GCF_028372415.1. NCBI lineage: Eukaryota > Metazoa > Chordata > Mammalia > Diprotodontia > Macropodidae > Notamacropus > Notamacropus eugenii. The sequence goes on from NC_092872.1 coordinate 760,631,156, forward strand.
AGGAATATTGGGGGTAAAAAAGACCCACATCAGGGGCAGAGGTGATTGATGTCCTCATGTATTTGAAGGAAGAGGGATGAGATGTATGCTGCTTGTTCCCAGGAAGTTCCCTAGGGAAGGTGGGATTGTGAAGAGGAAGATATAGCCAGGATGTCAGGATAAACTTCCAAATAATTGGTGCAAGGGAGTGCCTGGTTAATGTGCTGATGAAGATCCTCGACCCCTACCAGAAGGTCTTCAAGCAATTCAGATGCCCTCTTGTCAGGGAAATGGTGAGGGATATGCCTGGCAAGGCTGAGGCTGGACCAGTTGCCCCAGAGACCCATTCCAAACCCCCAAAATGGATCAGCATAGTGCCAGCCTGGTGAGGCATCCCATCCCTGATCACTGGCAAGAGACAAAGCAGCCCAAGTGGAATTCGGCATGAACAAAGCGATCTCCAGATTAGTGATCTGAGGTGATTGGAGAGATAGAGAACCTCAGCATCTGGGCATCTGAAAAGGACTTTTGGGACACAGGATACTGGATGCAGGCTGGAAGGAAGAGAGGGATGTTATGAGATGCCATATTCAATAGTGGGGTGGAAGGGAGAGAATGAGCATCCATGAAGTACCTACTGCGTGCCAGACATTGTAGTGAGCGTTTTACAAATATCTCATTTGATCCTCACAGCAATGTAGTGAGGCAGGTCTATTTTATGCCCATTTTACAGTTGAGGAAACTGAATCAGACTTGCCCAGGTTTACACCGCTAGTAAATATCTGATGCCAGATTTGAATTCAGATCTTGCTAATTCTGGGTCCAGCATTCTATCTACTATACCATCTAGCTGCCCACACACAGGTGTTGAAAGTCACAAGCTTAGTTCAAGACTCCATCTGCTCTCACCTGGACTATCACAATAACCTGCTAGCTGATCTCCTTGTCTCAAGTCTCTCCCTGTTCTAATTCATCCTCCACTCAGCTGCCAAAATCACCTTCCTAAAACACAGGTCTCACCATGTTCCTCCCCTGAGCTCCCTATTGCTCCTCAGTTGGGCATTTAAAGGTCCCAACCTGGCTCTGACTTTGCTTTGTAACTCACCTTTTATTACTGCTGCTCAAACTTTACATTCTCTGACCACACTGGCCTCGTTGGTACTCCCCACAAAGGTCCCACTGTGCCCTTTCCTCCTGGAAAGCTCTTTCCCAGCACTGCCAGCGTCTCAGAGTCCCTCCCTCCTTTAGAGCACATTTCAGACTTCATTCCCTCCTGAAGGCCCTTCCTGCTCTGCCCAGTTGTTCCCAGAATCCTTGCTGTCCTGCTATCCCTGAAGGTCAGTTGGTATTGTTATCACCTGCTTGGTTCTTGGGACCTGTAGGAAAAGGCTCTTATGAGAAGCCAATATTGGTCATGCTTATCTGGGCATGTGTTCTTTCTCCCCAGTAAAGGTGAAGCCCCTCAAGGGCAATATTGGTTTCACATTTGTGTCCCTAGAAACTACTCCCTAGATGTTTCTGACTTAGAGCAGGATCTTAACAACTGCTAACTGAACTGAATGGAATTTAACCAACATTTGTTGGGTGTCCACCAGGGTCAGAAGACCATTCTCAGGGCAGGGGACCCTGTGATGAGAAGCAGCTATAGACAGAGAGTGAACACCTCAGAGTGGGAGGGGGCATGCAGCATGCTGACCAAGGCAAGGCAAGGCGTGAAGCAATTATTAAATGCTTCCTGTGTGCCAGGAATACAAACACAAGAAGAAGACAGGGTGGAGGTGGGGAAGAAGGCAGGAGAAGGTCCCCATAGAGAGGGGGTGGCAAAGAAAGTCCCAGATACTGAGGAATGGAGTCCAAAGAGAAATGAAGCCATGGCTGGCCTACGCCCTTTCCTTAAAAACAGAGATTTGGTGAGGAGTTGATCACTCAGAGGAAGGGGCTTTAAAGCCATGTGCTTCCATGTGCTTCCAGAAGGCCAAGGGTGGAAGGGACGTGTAAGGGGAGAAGGCTGCTGGGACATGGTGGGCAAAGTCCAGTTTGTGGGCAATTGGTGGAAACCAGGCTAAACAAAGCATCTTTTCTCTCTGTACCCATAGTTCCTCAGCTGGTGTCACTGCTGTTTGCGTGCTTCATGATGGAGAGAGGCTTGATGAAGGCTTGGCCACGTGCTAGGCTTTGCACAGTGCTCTGTCCAGTACTCCCCATGGTGCTCCATGGGACCAAAGCAGGGTCATGCCCTCCAAAGCCATCCAGGACAATGCCTTAAACAAAAATGAAACATAATCTGTCCCTGGGGCGAGAAGAAAGGATTTAGTGGTGAGCTTCCCAAGCCGTGGGATAAATCCATTCCTCCTCTTTATCCTTTCCATGTTCTCAGGGCTGAAGGATGGATGCCTCTTTGCTCTGGGCTACAGGAAAAGGTATAAGAGATCTCAGAGATATTTGTTACTCATGGGGGTACCATTAATTAAAATAGGCTTTTTTGTTTGCTCCTCCTGAAATTCCTGCTTTGAGAATTATGGAAAATCTGATTCCAAAGCTCTGGAACTTTTCTGCTTCTTCTTCTCCTTCTCCCTCTCCCTTCTCTTCTCCCCTCTCTCTTATTGCTTCTCTGTCTCCCCTCCTTCCCTCTCTCCCCTCCTTCTCTCTCTCTCTCTCTCTCTCTCTCTCTCTCTCTCTCTCTCTCTCTCTCTCTTTCTCTTTCTCCCCCTCTCTCTCCTTCTCTCCATCCATCCCCCTTTTCCTCCTCCCATTTCTCCCTCCCCTCTTTCTCCCTTCATCTTGGATCCTGGAACACCAATGTGGGGAGTCTAGGGAAACTGAAAATCTCAAGGTCTTGAAGGTCCCAAATATTCAAATGGAAATTAAAAGACCAATGTTCAATGACACCCGTGGCCCAGGCCCTCCAGTTTGGAGGTCAGTACTCTTAATAGAAGTGCTGGGACCCAAATGTAAGTGTGGCTTGTGCTCCTTTTACTTCTGAGAAGCCTTGGTGCTTCCCCCGCGCATGCGCACTGTCCTGTCAGCTGTTGAAATGACCCTACAGTCTTCTCCTTGGGAATTTTCACAGTGTTTTTATTACCTTGGTGATTTCCACCCTCTTTTGGAGTGGACTTGGATGCTGTCCAGACAGTGTGCACTTCACACAAGATGGGCTCTGGGGGACTGAACTTGGCACGCCAGAACTGACAGGGCCTGGGCGGCTGTTCTGGAGGTGAGTGAAGCCCCTCAAATGGGGATCACTTCCCATTTTCTCTGAGTAAATGGGCTTTCCAGGGCCTTGCTGTATAGTGATTATAACCTGAGTGTTTACCCCATATCAGTATAAAGCGATTCTTCCACCCACCACTGAGGCCCTGCCAAAAGCTGAGCAGAGCCCAGCCCGCCATGGAGGAAGGAGTCTTCTGCACCAGCCCACCAGAAGGTTCTGTCAGCCCAACTAGAAGCAAAGGCAGGCATAGCAAACCCCTTGCCCCAACACATTCTCCAGGCTGGTGCCCTGCCCTAATGGGGAGGACTCTTCCAGAAGCTTGGTGTTGCTCAGGATTGCCCAGTGATTTCTGGGAGAAGAATGAAGACCCAACAGAAGGCTAGAAGAGCCCTGTCCACCATTGCAACATGTTGGGGCCAGCCAGGCCATGGGGCATCAGCTCCCACTGTCCCACTTCTCAGGAACACCCACCTTGAGTCCACAAGGACTGGAGTCTTCCACCTGAAGGCTCAGCCATGAGCATGAGAACCTTCCCTCCATCTCACCCCTGATTCTAATTTCTCCTGCCCATCTTTGGGAAGAGACAAATCATAGGATCATGGCCCTAGAATGCCACTCAGTCCCTGCCTGATCCATCTCACATCTGAACAAGAATTCACTCTATGCACACACACACACACACACACACACACACACACACACACACACACACACACACCTGGAGGGCATCTGCCCTTTGCTCTCCACACTCTGAAACCTTAAGTAAAGAGCTAACCTTGTGTAAACAGCCATGGCCCATGAAGCTGCGGGTTGATGCTGTCCATTCCCAGCATGGAGCATCCAAGGGGAAAGAGGGACACATCTCTAGGGTTCACATTCAAGGATTTAGTTATTGTGCACAGTCTTGTCACTGACAAACAAGAGAGGCAGCCTTCCAAAATAAGCACAACAGAGCACCAAATCCAAGGCTTAGCTGGACTTCTGTACTATCTACGTCATCATTTCCCTTCATTTAATCTCTCTCTGTCTCTCTGTACATGTTTAAACACATAAAGACACATACAACAATCACGGATATCTACACAGAGATAACTGGTTGTGGTTCAGTTGCTTCAGTCACATCAAACTCTTCATGGCCCCATTTGGGGTTTTCTTGGCAGAAATACTAGAGCAGTATGGTTTAGAATAGCTTAGTATGGTGGTGGTATAGTATATTATAAATTGTGTTTATGTTACACACACACACATGCATGTGTATAAAATGGAAACGCTGCCATGATTCATCCTCAGGCCGTCCCTCTCCATGGGCTTGCGTGACCCATGAGAACATGGCCTTGTTGTTTCTGTCTCTCTGTAGCTTTCACGTGAAGGAGTGTTGAAGATGCTCTGACCTTTTGAGATTCAATAGGCCAAAAGAGTGAACTATCAGGAAGTCTTTGTATGGAGTCTATGCTGGTATTTGATGGACACCAGATGGTAAGAACCAAAGTCATGAGTGATCTATTTGATGCAGAAGTGATCAAAGGCAGCTGAGAGAGCTCTTCATTCATCAGCTAGGTTGAATTTGGAAATGAACTTGGCGAGGCAAATGCTAGGAAGAAAATTCCTTCAGCTTGGCTTCATTCTCCCCAAGGAATGAGTGCCCCAAGGGATGGGGGAAGGGCACATTTTGTTTTATCCTCACAGTAAATATGCCTTCATATAGTCTAATTGATACAGTGGGTAGCAAAGTCAAGTCTACACTTGGCAAAGTAGGAGGAGGAAGCACAACCTAGTCCTACACAATTTGTCCACAAAGATTGAGAAAATGCACTACACTGATTCCTGATCTGAAAATTTGAAAAAAACTAGAGTAAGGTGGTTTTCCCAGCCCAGATCATCATAAGGAGAGAGACAGAGAGGTCTAAGGACATTGGACATAGGATATAGCCAGGACAATGCTGGACAGAACATTCCAACAAAACCACAAAAAATGGACGGAATCTGTGTCTGAGGATAAGAAGTAGTCTCAGCCCTACATAAACATTCCAACTCTAGAGGAAGCCCTGTGCCTCACTACAGAATTCTAGGTAATGTATCCAGGGAATGACGAAGGGGATATGTGTGTATAAAGGTTGTGTTTGAGCATGAGAGCAACCATGGGTTCTAGACTGAGTCTTGATCAAAGTGCAAGTTCAGAAACAAGCTGCAGTTGTGTAACCTTGACTCTAAGGAGCAACTTCAATTCCAGTCCCAGTTCAGCCTGAAGCCAGCAGGTGAATAATCAGAACAGGAGTCCAAAATCCAGGAGGAATCTTCCATTCTGTCATACTGAACTGGCAGAAATTTTCAGCTGCCTGATCATGGTGGAGTCCAGCAATAATCTAATGAAAGACTAATCAAGGACAACCCTACAGGTAAATTGCTTAGAACTAACCCAAATTAGGTACCTGCAGAGCTCAGACAACGAGGAGAATGATCAGATTTTGTCCTACAACAGACCCCTTTGGCAGAAGTGAAAGCTTGCAGGTCCCAAGTCCGAGTTGCCCCAGAATAACACAATGGAATCGTGTTAGAATAACACAAAAGGACACAAACTCAGCCCCAAAAATCTCTGTGCAAGTGCTAACAGCTGAGCCATGACATAAAATCTGAAGTCAGGAAGTAAGCTGCAAGAATGTAGAAACAAACAATCCATAGTAATAAGAATCCCATTATAAAGCATTATGATGATGATAGAGATACTAAAGATGTCATCCCTGGAGAAGAGAACGGCTCCAAAGTATCTACAATCAAAACCTTGAAGAAAAAAAATGGCTCTGGCACAAGTTCAATCAGAGTTTCTTCAAGAGTTAAAACTGTTAAAACTCAAATGAGAATGCTAATTGAAGAAAAGGAGGAAGGAAATGAGAGCTGTTGAGGAAAGAATAGGAAAGGGGATTATTATCTTGGAACAAGAGGTACAAAATCTTACTCTAGAAATGAAGATTTCTGTAATTTAAAAGAACCAAATAGAAACTAATTCCAACATAAAAAGCAAGAAATATTAAAAACAAAGAAGAAGAGTAAAAATGGGAGAAAGATATGGGGGGGAAAAACAACTAATCTAGAAAAGAGGTAGAGATAGAGGCTAAGAAGACAGAAGTCCTTAGGTAACTTAATTAAGGTTCGGTCATCTTAAAAAAAGAATGGAAAGGTGGAGGGAAAATACTATGCAGGGTGGAGAAAGTGTGGGAAAATTTATCTAATACAACTGGGGTACACAAATAGAAAGTTTATACAAACAAGGAGGAAACAGAAGCAGCTTCAACCTCATTCTCATCTGAACTAATCAAAGCAAAGAAGAACATGCATATACTAGAGGACAGAAATACATTGCCTTGGAAAATGCGGGAAAGAAAAGAGGGAGAAGGTTAGATTAAGGAAGGGAGTAATTGTTTACAAAACAAAGATTGAGGAGGATAGATCTCAGGTAAGTGTTTAAAAGAAAAGAAAGGAAGTAGCCAAAGCTGTGGGTGTATGCAAGAGAGGGGAAAGAGAAGTGGGAGAGAACTGAAGCCGATCAGACTTTCCTAGCACTCTGGTGCTAAGCACAGTCCCCTCCTCTTTATAAAGGGGGTGGGGGACAAATAGAAGGAAACATGTTAAGAGTAGAGGATGGGGACTTCAGTGCCGAGATGAGGGGGTGAGGAAAGAACCCTAGGAAGCCTCCCAAATCCCCCTCCAAACCATTAGAAAAGCTCCTAAGAATTGATCTAGGATTAGAGAAACAGCTGACCACCCCAGCAGGAAAGGTGTGTCACCCTAGGGCAGGAGAGGAACAAAGTCCAAGAGTAGCAGCAGCAGTAGCCAGTCTGGGTAATGTAGCGGGGTGGGGGACTGCAACAAGGCTTCAAGCTTGGAGCAATCCACCATCAAGGTCTTGCCCTCCAATCTGTCAGTGGCCCTTTAGGCTAGTGAGCAGTCTGTGCAGTTCAGCAAGTCCTCCACCCCACTCCAGCAACCCAACCCCTAGCACAAGCCACCAGTGAGGCCTTGACCCCAATGCTGACCAGAAGTGAAACCTCACCCCAGGGCTAGCCAACAGTGAGACCCCGCCCCTACCAGCAGAGAGACTTGTTTTCATAGCAACCCAGCAACAAGACCCCACCCCAGAGCAAACCAGCAGCTAAACTCCTCACCCAGGGAAGTCACCTCCCAATACAAGCCAGAAGGTGTAAATATAAGGTGACTTTGATGGGATGAAACCCCTTCTCCCCAAAAAATCCCCACAAAATAAAGGAGTAGGAAAGAAAATTGCACTGGAAGAAGAAAGAGGAGGGACAATTGAATGATTGAATATTATGTGGGAGTAAATTATCCTACATAAAAGAGGCATGAAAGAAACATTATAATGGAGGTGAAGATGGGGAAGGTCAGCAAAGCTTAAACCTTACTCTCATCAAAATTGTCTCAAAGAGGAAATAACATGCACCCTCAGTTGGATATAGAAATCTATCTTACCCAATAAGGAAGTTAAAAGGAATGAGGATAATAGAAAGGGGAGGGGAATTGATAAAAAGGAAGGTATATTGGGGAAGGTGGTGATTGGAAGTAAAACTCTTGTAAAGAAGGAAAAAGTGAAGGGTAAGGGCAGGGAGGAAGGATGAGCAAGAGGAAAACAGCCTGGAGGGAAATGCACAGTTATCATAATTAACAAATGTGAATAGGATGAATTCCCCATAAAATTGAAGCAGATAGTAGAACACATTAAAAAACTAGAATCCTACAATATTTTGTTGACAAAAAGAAAAAAAAAAACCATTTGAAGCAGAGAAATATACACAGGGTAAAGGTAAGGGACTAGAGCAGAAACTATTATTCTTCAACTAAAGCAAAAAAAAAAAAAAAGCAGGCAGCAATCATGATCTCAGACAAAGCAAAAGTAATCTAATGAAAAGAAGTAAAGAAGGAGACTAGATATTGCTGAAAGGTACCATAGATAATGAAGTCATATGAATTCTAAGCATATATGCACCAAACAGTATGGCATCTAAATTTTTGAAAAAGTTGAATGAAATAGAGGAGGAAATAGATAATAAAGCTAAAATATTGGGAACCTCAACTTTCTTCTCTCAGAGCTAGATAAATCTAACCAAAAATAAACCAGAGAGAAGTTAAGAAGGGAAATAAATATTCTGGAAAAGTTAGATATGATAGCTCTCTGGAGAAAACTGAATGGGAATGGAAAGGAATGTACCTTTTCCTCAACAGTCCATGATACCTACACAAAAGTTGACTATGTAGTTGGACATAAAAACCTCACAATCAAATACAGAAAAGTGGAAATAGTAAATGCAGATCATAGTGCAATAAAATCACATTCATTAATACACAATGGGAAGAGAGATTAAAAACTAATTGGAAATTTAAAAATCTAATCCTAAAACAACAAATGGGTCAAAGAACAAATCATAGAACATCAATAATTTTGTTAAAGAAAATAACAACATCTCAAATTTATGGAATGCATCCCAAGTGCTACTTAGGGGAAAATTTATATCTCTGATTGCTTACATCAATAAAACAGAGAAAAAGAAGATCAACGAATTCGGCATGAAACTAAGAAAACTAGAAAAAGAACAAATTAAAAATTCCCTATTAAACAAGGGAGAGATTAATAAAATTGAAAGCAAGAAAATCCCTGAACTAATAAATAAACCAGAAGTTGGTTTTATGAAGAAAAAAAATAAAATAAAACAGATAAACCACTAGTTAATTTGATTAAAAAAGGAAGGAAGAAAACCAAATTACTAGTATCAAAACTGCAAGGGGTGAATTCACCATCAATGAAGAGGAAATTAAGACAATTGTTCGGAGCTATTTTGCCCAATTGTGTGCCAATAAACTTGACAATCTAAATGAAAGGGATGAATATCTACAAAAAATAAATTAAACAGATTAATCAGAAGAAATAAAATAAGTGATCCCATGTTAGAAAAGGAAATTGAAGAAGCCATCAATAAACTTCATTAGAATCCTTGAGACCAGATGGATTCACAAATAAATTCTACCAAACCTTTGAAGAACATCTAACATCTAACATTTTTTTTTGTAACTTTAGTCACTCTGATAGTGAGGTGATACCTCCCTCTGAGCTGTTTTAATTTTTCTGATCAATAGTGATTAAGCACATTTTTTTCTCATGACTCTAGATAGCTTTGATTTCTTTGTCTAAAAACTACACGTTCATATGTTTTGACCATTTAAAAATTGGGAAATGACTTGTATTCTTATAAATTTGACTCACTTCTCTATATATTTGAGAAATGAGGCCTTTATGAGAGATACTTGTGGCAAATACCCCTTACCAGTTTTCTGCTTTCCTTATAATTTTGGCTGCATTGGTTTTGTTTGTGCAAAGTTTTTAATGTTATATAAACAAAATTATCTATTTTAAATTTTGAAATGCTCTGTATATTTTCTTTGGTCCTAAATTTTTCCTTTATTCACAAATCTAACATATAAGTTATTCCAGCCTCTCTTGATTGCTCATGACATCACCCTTTATGTGTAAATCATGTACCCATTTTCACCTTATCTTGTTATACAGAGTGAGATATTAGTCTATACTTAATTTCTGCCACACAGTTTTCCAGTTTTTCCATCAGTTTTTGTCAAATACTGAGTTTTTATTTGAGAAGCCTGGATCTTCGAGTTTATGATATAGGAGATTACTGTGGTCATTTATTATAATGTAATTTGTCCCTAATCCATCCTTTTTGTGGGGAAAAGAATTAGAAATTGAGGGGATGCTCATCAATCGGGGAATGACTAAATGAGATATGGTAAATTGCTTGTAATGGAATATTATTGTGATGCAAGAAATGAAAAGCAGGATGATTTCAGAAAAATCTAGTAAAACTTACATGAACTGATGCATGGTGAAGTGAACAGAACCAGAAGAGCATTGCACACAATGATGTCAATGTTGTCTGATGAAGAACTATGAGTGACTTAGTTCTTATTCTCAGCAATACAATGATCCGCGACAATCCCAAAGAACTAATGATGAAGCCTACTATCCATCTCCAGAGAAATAACTGATATTGATTAAATATAGACTGAAGCATGGCATTTTTCACTTTCTTTTTTCTTTCATTCTATTTTTCTTGTACAAAATGACTAATATGGAAATGTTTTACATAACCTTGCGTGTATAAGATATATCTGATTACTCAGGGAGTAAGGAGGGGAGAAACAGAGGAAGGAATACAAGTAGAAGCTCAGAACTTTAAATAAAAAAGCCTAGTAGCCCTAAAAAAGAAAGATAGAAGATGAAAAAAAAACAGATTAACAATAATTACTGCGAATGTCAATAGAATGAACTAATCAATAAGATGGAAGACTGGATTAGAAAACAGGATCCAGCAATATGTTATTTACAAGAAGCCCACATGAAATAAAGATTTGTATAAAGTCAAAATAATATTGTTACCGTTCAGTCCTTTTAGATTCTTCATGACTCCGTTTGGGGTTTTCTTGACAAAGATATTGCAATGGTTTACCATTTCCTTCTCCACATCATCTTACAAAGAAGCAACTAAGGCAAACAGTGTTAAGTGGTTTTCCCAGGGTCACATAGCTAGTAAGTGTCTGGGACTGGATTTGAACTCACAAAAAAATATGAATCTTCCTGACTCCAGGCTCAGAGATCTATCCATTCTATCATCTGGCTGTCCCAAAAAAAATAAGGAGATGAGAAAAATGCATTATGCATTAAATTAAGTAAGAAAAACAATGCAAGAGTAGCCTACAATTATGATGTCAAGGAAGGCAATAACAAAAAGACTTAATTTGAAAGAGACAAATGGGCAAAGTACATTTTTTCCTGAAAGTTACTATAGATCATGAATCAATATCAACAATAAACATATATGAACCAAATGTCATAACATCTAAATATTTAAAGGCTAAGTTAAATGAGTTACAGGGAGGAATACATAGTAAAACTATAATAGTATAGGACCTCAATTTATACTTTTCAGAAATAAGCAAATCTAGCTTTAAAAGGAAACAAGAAAGTTAGTATTTGGATGAAATTTTAGAAAAGTTAAATATGAAAGACATCTGGAGATTATTGGATGAGAACAGAAATAAGTATATTTATTTTTCAGCTGTGCATAACAATTTTAAAAACCGATGATGAATTAGGGCATAAAAATAGGACAAACAAATGTAGAAAAAGAAATACCAAAGATATCTTTTATAGAATACAATTCAATAAAAATTCATTTAATTAACTGGAACTAAAGAAAAGATTAAATCAAATAGAGACTAAATAACTACACATACAGAATAGGTGAATCAAATCGCAAATCACGGGGAAAATAATTTCATTAGGGATAATGACAACAATGAGATAACACGCCCCAATTTCAGAGATGTAATCAAAACAATCCTTAGGGGAAACTACCCGCCCCTAAATAATTCCATCAATAAAAGAAAGACAAATCAACAAACTGGGTATGCAGCTTACAAAAACAAAAGGACTAGAATGCTAAAAGATAAAAATGCTTCCATTGAACAATAAAAATAAATCAAAATGAAAGAATAATAACAAAATTGAAATTAAAACACATTGAAATAATAAGTAAAACTAAGAATTGGTTTAAAAAAACAATAAATTAAACCACTGGCTAACTGGATTTTTAAAAAAGAAAAATAAGAACTCAAGTACCAATACCAAAGATGAAAATGTTGAATAATCTACAAAGAAAGATGAAATGTAAAAAGTAGAAATTATTTTGCCAAACTATGCACCAATGGAAGTCTAAAATGTTTGGATATTTACAAAAAAATAAAATAAAATTCCTAGATTAACAGAATAAAAATAGAAGAATTAAGTAGCATAATCTCAGTGGGGGAAAAAGTTGGATGAGCGGTAAGTAAATTGTCAAAGGAGCATGGGGAGTCTCCAAGATGAGATAGATTTACAAATAAATTCCATTAAATATATATTGGTCCATTAATCCTAATATAACATGAACGAAAAAAGAAGTCCTACCAAATTTCTTCTGTGGAACAAATATGGTCATTACACAATCCAAACCAAGGAGAGTCAAAACAGAGAAAGAAAATAATATCTTAATGTTGTTCTTAATAAACCCTCTAATCCTTAATGAATACAAATGCAAAAATTTCAAATAAATATTAGCAAGAAGGCAACAGAAACATAAAGCATTATGCAGAATGAACAGTTCAGTTCGGAACTCCTCATACCAGGAGTGCAACGTTGGTTTAATATCATGAGAACTGTAAGCATAATTCATCATATTAATATCACAAAATCATATGAATGTCTACAAAGGCATAAAAAGTTTTCTGACATGATCCAACATCTATTACTATTTAAAACACTAGAATGCACAGTAATAAATGGATCTTTCCTTAATATGATAAGTAGTATTTATGCAAAATCAAGAGTCAACATTGTCTGTAATGGGGATAACTAGAAGTATTTCTAATTAGATCAGGATTAAGGCAAGAATGTCCATTACCCACATAGTTATTCAATAGAATGCTTGCAATTTTAACTATAGTGATAATAAGAGAAATTGAGGGAAGAAATAAACATAGACAAAGAGGGAACAGAGTCAATTGAAAAACTATTTGAAACAATTAACAACTTCACCAAAGTTGCAGGATATAAAAATATATTTTCATCTTTATGTATATTACCAACAAGATCCAATGTGTGTGTGTTCTTCCTTCATTGCCAAAGAAGACCATGCCATCAGAGAAATAATGACATGACTTGCACTTGACTTTGTTTTGAGTGAGGGAAGGCTGTGCAGGTCACCAGCCTCACTTCTCCTCCAGAGCCATCTGAATCCAGTGACCAGATACTCATTAGGATGACTAGAGATGGCCCAGGACGTGGCAATTGGGGTTAAGTGACTTGCCCAAGGTCACACAGCTAGTGAGTGTCAAGTGTCTGAGATGAGATTTGAACTCAGGTCCTCCTGACTCCTGCATTGGTGTTCTATCCACTGCACCACCTAGCTGCCCCTGCAACAAGATCCAATAGAAAAAGTTAGAAAGACTAATTCAATTTTTAATAGCAACCAAAGGGATAAAACACTTGGGAGTCTACCTACCAATATAAAAATAGGATATGAATTATAGAATATGAATTATATGGATACAACTATATGATTACAACTGCAAAACATTTTACACGATAAAACCAGAGCTATATAATTGGAGATATATTAGTTGCTTATTGTATAATAAATGGTATGATATGATAATAAAAATGACAATACTGCCTACTTAAACTACTTATTCAATTCCATGCCAAACTACCAAAAGTCAACTTTATAGAATTGGGGGAAAATAATAGCAAAACTCATATGGAAATAACAAAGATCAAGAATATCAAAGGAAATGATGAAAAAAGTGGAAAGGAAATGAGCCTAGAAACATCAGATCTCAAATATACTACAATGCAATAATCATCAAATGGCAAACCATTCCAGTTTTTTTACCAAGAAAACCTCAAATGTGGTCACACAAAGAGTTAGACATGACTGAAATGATTGAACAATAAAAACAAATAGATGTTTAAAAGCTGATCAGTTGAATCTGTTAGGAATATAATATACAGAAGCAAATAACCTAGGTATTTGATAAACCTAAATAGCCCAGCTGTTGGGTTAAAAATTTACAAGTCAACCAAAACTATTAGGAAAACAGAAAAGCAGCCTGGTAGAAACTAGGGATAGGCCAACATTTCACACTGTATACCAAGAAAGGTAGAAATGAGGAAATGATTAAAATATAATAGGAGATATCATTAAAAAACATTAGAGGAGCAAAGAAGAAAATTTTTTGCAAGACTGAGGGACAGGGGAATAATTCGTGGCCAAATAGGTGATAGAACTGATCACAGAAGGGAAAATGAGCAATTTTGATCACATAAAATTAAAAAGGCTTTTGTTCTTGTTCTTTTTTTGCACAAACAAAACCATTGCAGCTAAAATTAAACAAGAAATGGGCAAATACAGTGGGGTGATCATTACATCGAGTTAGTTTGATAAAGGCCTCACTTTGAACATATGTAGGGACCTAATCCAACTTTTTTAAGAGTAAGGGCTATTTCCCAGTTGGTAAATGATCAAAGGATATGAACAGGCAGCTCTTAGAAGAAATCCCACCAATCAACAGCTATAAAAAAAAGAAACTCTAAATCACTAATAATTTCCTGTGACCTCAAGGACACATGTTGCCTTCTAAATGCATTGATGTCGCCTTTTGACTGAGTCCAAATTTTACAAACCAAATCCTTTTTATTCTGGGGGTTTGTTCTGTGAAGCTTGAATTCAGTTAAAGGGTTGCAGCTGAGGACCTAGTGTGTTACATGTGGCCTTGAGGATGCAGATTCTTCACCCCCAACATAGAGCAATGAAAAGTAAAGCAACTCTGGCATTCCACCTCGTACCCATCAGATTGGCAAAGCTGACCAAAATAGAAAATAACAGATGTTGGAGGGGTTTTGGGTAAACAACTATATTAATGCCCTTTTCATAGAGCTGTGAACTAGCCCCTTCATTTTGGAAAATGACTTAAACTTATACATAAAAAGCTGTTCATAGAATTTGACCCAGTAATGCCACTATTAGGCCTATATCCCAATAATATCAAAGAAAAAGAAAAAGGACCCATATGTACAAAAATATGCCCAGAATCTCTTTTCATAATAGCAAAATGCTAGAATCTCAGGGAGTACTCATCTATTGGGGAAAGGATGAGCGAGTTGTAGCATATGAACGTGATGGAAGGCAATTGTGCTATAGTCAGCGATGAAATAGATAGTTTCAGAGAAACCTGGGAGGAGTTCAATGAGCTAATGCAGAATGAAGTTAGCAGAAGCAGGAAAACAATTTGTCCAAAAACAACAATTTTGTAAATGTAAGCTTTTCTGGAAGACTTAGGAATTCTCATCAACACAAAGTTTTGCTCATCTATACACATTTGTAATGGGTTTTATTTTTCTTGCTTTTTCAATAGACTTGAGGGAGGTGGGTGGAAGTGAAGTTGGACTTTTGTTGATTAAAATGTAATAAAAATCTAATTGATAGTAAGTGATTAAGTGAATTTGTGGTACTAATAACTCGTGGTTAACACTGGGGAGAGCACACTGTAATGGTGGCTTGAGCTATTGGCATTAGAAAAATATATCCCAACCCCATCAGAGATACCCCTAGGCCCCTAACAAAGAAGTGAAGCTGTCCTTACTGTGAGAGTGTGAGAGCAGAATGTAGGGTAACATTTGGGTCCTCAGCATTTATCACAATGCCTGCTTCATAGTCAGCATTTTATAATTGATTGTTGATTGACAAATTGGTTGAAGAAGAAGAACAGAACAGTCTGAATTTCATTCCCCAGCAAGCCTCTGACACAATTACCCCTTCCCTCCCTCCACCTATTTAACACCAGATTTCTTCAAGGAATGGGATGGAGTGATGGATCACTGAGCACAATGACCTCACAAGGATCTGCATAGAACTCTGAGGCCCTTGGAGACTCATAGGGAGTGTATTGACCA
Source organism: Notamacropus eugenii (assembly GCF_028372415.1). Classification (NCBI taxonomy): domain Eukaryota; kingdom Metazoa; phylum Chordata; class Mammalia; order Diprotodontia; family Macropodidae; genus Notamacropus; species Notamacropus eugenii. Next base: position 760,646,914 of record NC_092872.1, read on the forward strand.
CAAAATTGAACTAGCAATTAGATATGCATAAGAAATGGTACAAAATGCATGGTCAAGTGTACTTGAGTTCCAAAAGGGAGTTGGGTCCATCACATGGTGTAAGTGAAGGCAAACAAACAGGCAGTCCTGGTCCCACCAGGTTTCCAAGGAATACTTTACAGAGCTAGATAAAATAAGAACTCAAGTTACTTAGAGGAAAAGAGACCTAGAATTGGAAGAGGAATAATGAAAAGGGGTAGAGGATGAGAATGAAAAGGGAAGAATATTTCTAGACCTCAAACCATATTATGAGGCAGCAGGCATCAAAACCATCTGGTACTGGTTAAAAAATAGAAAAGCACATCAATACAGAAGACTATTCTAGAAAGAGCCAAACACAACAGAATTCAATAACTTGCTGTTGGATAAGCCCCAAAACAGAAATCATACAGGAAATCCCTATTTCCCAAGAGCTACTTGGAAGTGGGGGGAATCTGAAGCAATGGGTCCAAGAATGGCAGAGGCCTAGAGCTGGCAGAAACTTGAGAGGCCTCCATGACCCACATGGCTTGAGCAGTTAGCCTCTCTCTACTATATACTCCTCCTGAAGGCCTCTGGAGAAGGGGCACTCACAGCCTCCCTGGGCAGCCCTCCCCACTCTGGGACAGCTCTCGTTAGAAAGTGTTACCTGATGTGCTGCTGAAATCTAGCACCTGGCTCCACCCTGAAAAGCCCATCAGAACACATCCAACCCCTCCTCTTTAAATATACAAGCAAAGCTACTATGTCTGCCCTGAGCCTTCTTTAGTCCAGGGTAAGTATGCCCAGTTCTTGAGGAAGCTGGTGGTGGAAAGGATAGAGCACTGGTCCTGAAATCAGGAAGACCTGAGTTTGAATCTGACCTCAGACACTTACTGGCTGTGTGATCCTGGGCAAATCACCTACTCTTTTTGTTTCAGTTTCCTTAGTTGTAAAATGGGATACAGCATCTACTTCCTATGGTTGTTGTGAGAATCCAATGAGATGGCATTTATAAAGTGCTCAGGACCATGGCTGGTCCATGGTAGATGCTTAATAAAGGCCTCTTCCCACTTGCTCTCCTCTGTACGATCCGAGGCTTGGCATGAGGGGGCTGAAAGCATCTAGTATTTCCTCAACTAAAATCCACGACCTCAAAGTCCTTTCCTTCTTGAACTGACTAGCAAAGAAGGCCCAGCCACAAACTTCTCACTGCTCCCCACTAACAAAATATGGAGTGAAGACATCAAAGTCTCCATGTCTGAGAATCCACTGGTCATCTGTGCTACAAGACCTACCCTTGGGAAAGCTAGAATAAAAGGTGCAGAGGAGGAAGGGACCCTGGGAATGACTGATTGAGGCTTACTTCTTTTTACTAATAAGGAAACTGAGGCCGAGGGAGGTAAAGCTGCTTGCCTAAGACCAAGCAAGTAGCAAATGTCAGGTAGAATTTGAACCTGGTCCTCTGACTCAGTGATTTTGGCAATGTAGACTATAGCTGTGAATTGGGCTTCCATATTGTCTTGGAAAAAAGCCTCCACTTGATTTTGGTGGATTCCAGACTTTTACATCATTTAAGGAGAAGACAGGACCTTGTCATCTTGGCTGTGAACACTAGGGCCCAACTGGCTCCCTGGTCATCCCTGGGAGAATGTGATTTCTATAAAACATCAGGTCTCTTCCCAAATCAGAGGCATTGGGCATGAGGGACTGTAGGAAGCCTGCTACCTCCTGGTCCCACTTCTGTCCATGGAGAAGCTGATTCAGAGTCTGGCTGGAAAATCTCTGATTTGTGGTGACCCTTTCAGGAACTGTGCACCACAGAGATCTGACCAAGCAGCCAGGGGGCAGAAGGTCCTGGTGCCAATCAGTGACAGTTCTGAATTGGTCTTTGAAGGCCTCACTATGGAGGTGATCTGGACCTCCACACTGGTCTGACCAAGCAGCCAGGGGGCAGAAGGTCCTGGTGCCAATCAGTGACAGTTCTGAATTGGTCTTTGAAGGCCTCACTATGGAGGTGATCACTCAGTGACTGGACCTCCACACTGGTCTGACCAAGTAGCAGAGGATCTGGGGGTGAGGCAAGGACAGTTAGCGTTCTGTCCTCCAAGGACCAGCCCCATTAAGTGTGAGAAGTCTGGCCACCACATGGGCACAAAAGACTATCTCCTGTAAAATGGCATGGTGAGCCTGACATCAGATTCCAAACAGGGCAGGGAAGAAGGGAGAGAGGAAGGAAGGGAGGAAGAGAATGGGGGAGTGAGGGAAGGAAGGAAGGAAGGAGGGAGGGAGGGAATGACTAACTGAATAAATGACTTAATTAGTTGATTAAAAACTACTCTGCCCAGAGCTGGTCCTTACCAAATGTCCTTGAATCGGTATTCTTGCACTGCTTTGTGTGGTAGTGAGCCTCCTGATCTAGGAACTTCTTCCAAGGTTCTGCATGAGAACTCTTAAGTTCAGTGGCATAGGGTACTCACCTAACGAGCAGAGAGCTGGCCGACTTGACCACAAATGCCCCTGCCAGCTTCCTTCCTCCTTGCCAGTTCAAATGTCCCTTCACTTGGGCCTCTGCTAGCCAAGATATTTGCATTCTGTCTTCATTAGATGCCAGGCTCCTTGGAAATGGTTTGTTTGCTTTTGTCTTTCTCTGCAGCCCTGCTGCTTAACACAGTGCCCAGAGCAAAGCAGTTACTTGAACACTCCTTGACTTATTAGTTGATTGACTTCGTCTCCTGTGAATGTCTTGGTGACTCAGTTACTGCTGCTTGCCCTTCTTTATGCCTTCTCTCTCTGTCCTCGAGCCTGGTGGGTGCAGCTGGGCAACTTTTTCCTGTTTCCTGTTTCTGTTTGGTTTAAAGTCTGTCCCACTCAGTTTGTAAAGCACCCATCAGATATGTCCTGGCCTGCTTTCATTGGGGGAGCACCATCCTCCTTGGGAGTCAGTCACCGCTGCCCAGGGCATAGTCTCTGTCTCTGTGAAAAGCTGGCTCCAGAGTCAAGGCCCTTTCGGAAAGCTTAGAACATCATGTGGAGAGCTGCATTCTCTGTCTATAAAACTCATGTTAAGAGTTTAATTTTTTTGTTTTTATTAAAAACAAAAACATCTCTGATAAGCTATAAGTTTAGCTTGAGCTATGGACTCAATAGCTGCCTGAGGACAGAGAGAAAGAGAGGAAGAAAGGTGGAGAGGGGGGAAAGGAGGAGAAGAAGAGAAAGGGAGAGAAGAGGAGAGAGGGAGAGGAAGAGAGGGGGAGAAGAGAGGAAGAGGAGAGGAGGAGAGGAAAGAAGGGGAGAGGAGAGAAGGGGAGAGGAGAAAAGGGGAGAGGTGGAGAGGGGGAGACAGTGCTGCTACTCCTCCCTTGCCCAGGAGACATGAGCTCAGAAGCCTGGCCACTCAATGAAGGCACCTCATCAGGTGTATCGTGCCCCTCTAAGATGAAGTCTCTAGGCCTGAATCATAGCAGACCCTGAGGATGGAAGCACCATCCTACCTTCTGTGCCCTGTGCTCCAGAGGAGATCTGACTGGAGTGGGCAGAAAGTGAGCGTTTGAATCCAGTCATATGAGTCATTTCCTTCCAGTTCATCTTTGACCCATGGCTATGGCTGAAGGGAAGTGTCAATGAGGTTCATTATTTATTGCACGCACGGGCACACACACACACACATTCACACACCTCGCATACACCACACACGCAGTCCCTCAGCCATGTGGAACCAGCTGCATTATCAGTACTCAAGCAAAGGCAGATCCAGCAATGAGTCAATTTGGAAATGAACAAAGAACCTGCCAAAATGCAGAGCGGAGCTCAATTGAAGGGTTAAAATATAATTAAAAAGAAAAAACTTTAATTGGGTTGAAAATAGTGAGTTTGAAGGCAACTAATTCAATTTTTAAAGTTCTTTATTGAGTTAATAGACATGATTTAAAAGCTGTGAAATTAATTTAAAACCTTTATTTAATTAAAAAACATCAGTGAGGCAGCTTTATCCATCTAATTGTTTTTGAGCCCACTGTTATTTCACCTCAATAAAAGTATTTTAAACATTGATCTTTGTGTTGCTTCTGTCCCACTGAACTGTTCTCTGCGTGCATGGGCAGCTCCCACACTCACTGCCAATGTCCTGCGGGTCTTTAAGACACCAACAGCAGGGGAAGCTAGCAGTCATCCCTCTCATCAAGCTGTTTCAGAATGGATGGAACCTAGAGATCTTTGAGGGGAGCAGCTGAGTGGTTCAGAAGACAGAACTCCAGTGTGGAATCAGGAAGACCCCCGTTCAGATCTGACCTCAGACACTTAATAGCTGCATCATTTTAGTCAAGTCACTTTCCATCTGCATGCCTCAATTTCCTCAGTCTATAAAATAACAACACCTCCCTCCCAGGGTTGATGTGAGGATCAAATAAGCCAATGTTCGTGAAGTTCTTAGTACAATGCTTTTAGTACAATGTTTATTGCCTTCATTTCCCAGCTTCCCCTGGCCCCAATAACTACTCATACCTCTCCTTCCCAAAGACAAAAACAAGAATAATCCCTTGCATATCTTATTATAGACTTAGGCACATGTATGTTGTCTGCCTGAGAGATGACAAGCTCCTTGGGCTCAAGGACTGTTTCCCAGTTGTCTATAGCACAGTGATGGGCACACAGTAGGCACTTAATAAATGGTTGTTGATTGACTGAGAAGGCTATGACTCAGAGGGGGCAAGGGACTTGACCAAGACTATGCAGTGGAAACAGGACCATCTCTTTTGACTCTCTGGAGCCTTGGTGCCAACCTCTGGAAGCAGGTTCTCTGGAAAGGGCTCATTAAGTCATCCTTTTTATTTCTGACCCTGCTCCTTCCAGCTCCTCCAATTCAAACAGCTGATGGAGAAGGAAGTGGATATGAGCTATCCATCAAGATGCTATTTCAGCAGCAGCTGTGGAGGCCTCCTTGCCCTCCTCTGACAAGCTTCCAAGCTCATGGGGTAGCCTTCCCTGACTCCCACCTCCTTCCTCCACCCCCAGTGACATCTCTCACCATTGATGTCCACATAGACACTAACCCAAAGAGGACCTTTCAGAAAAGCCCCAGTTCTTGAAGCTTCAGCACCATGTACCTCAGTCTCAACCTCTTAAGGATGCCCTCAGGGCTAGGATCTACCTTCCCATTCTCACTGGGTGTGGAGGGGGTGCTGTGGACCTTCTATGGAAACACATCCAGAGACTTCTGAGTATAAAGCTAAATAAACAACACAGAGTGATTCAGTATTTATAGAGGGATCAAGCCTAGCCTAAAAGATAATGGGGTCTCAACCAAATTTAATTACACCCTCAAGTCCCCATTATGTCAGAAAGCAGTCAGGAGTGGAGAGTACCTGTATGTGCTGTGAGTGTGCATCCATGGGAAAATGGACTGAAGATGACAGAGTGACAGTAAGGGGGCAGACCTGGAAGGGGTCTCAGCAGCACGTAGTCCAGCCACCACCTGCACTGCCATGCCCCTTATCTTTTGTATGGCCCCCCAGCTTTTTTAGTAGCCCTGCATCAGGGCCCTACCCCAAGTGGGACAGCATCCCTCTCAGTGTGCATGGAAGCTTCTTTTAACCCAGAGCCTCCTTGCAGCCTAAGATCCAAGGCTCAGAGCTCCAGACCTAGAAGGAATTTCAGAGATCATCTAGCTCATTTTACAGTTGAGGAAACTGAGGCACTGGGAGGTTAAGTCACCTGGTCAAGGCCACATTGTTAGTAAGCCTCAGAAGCAGAAGTTGGACCCAGATCCTCTGACTATGCCCATGTGCTGTCCACAGCTCCAGGCTCCTATGTTTGCTGGTTCTACCCCCTGGAGCCAAGCAGATGATCAATCCTTCTTCCAAGCCTTCTTTGTTTTTTGTTTTCCTTAATGGTATTTCTCCCAGTTACAAGTAAAGATGATTTTCAACATTCATTTTTGTAAAACTTTGAGTTCCAAATTTTTGTCCCTCTCCTCCCAAGACAGCAATCTGGTATAGGTGCACATATACAACCATGTTAAACATATTTCCACAGGAGTCATGTTGTGAAAGAAGAATCAGAACAAAAGAGAAAAGCCCTGAGAAATAAAAAACAACAAAAAAAGTGAAAATAGTCTTCTTCACTCTGCATTCAGCCTCTGGATGTGGTTGGCATTTTCCATCATGAGTCTTTTGGAATTAACTTGGATCCTTGCATTGCCGAAAAAAGCTAAGTCTATCATGGTTGTCATCACACAATGTTGCTATTACTGGGCGCAGTGTTTTCCTGGTTCTTCTCACTTCACCCTACATTAGTTCATGTAAATCTTTCCTGTTTCTTTTCTGACATGTGTCTGTTCGTCATTTCTTATGGAACAATAACATTCCATTACATTCATATACCAGAACTTCTTCAGTCATTACCCAACTGATGGGACTTCCCTCAATTTTGAGTTTTTTGTCACCACAAAAAGAGTTGCTATAAATATTTTTGTACATGTGGATCTTTTTCCCTTTTTTATGATCTCTTTGGGATGCAGACCTAGTAGTGGTATTGCTGGATCAAAGGGTATGCACAGGTTGGTTACCCTCTGGGAATAGTTCCAAATTGCTCTCTAGAATGACTGGAACAGTTCACAACACCAATAATACATTAGTGTTCTAGTTTTACTCAAATGTTCTCTAACATTTATCAGTTTCCTTTTCTGTTATATTAGCCAATGTGATAAGTATAAGGTGGTACCTCAGAGTCATTTTAATTTGCATTTCTCTAATCAATGATTTAGAGCATTTTTTATGCCTGTAGATAGCTTTAGTTTCTTCATATGAAAACTGCCTGTTCATATCCTTTGACCATTTATCAGTTGGGGAATGACTTATATTCTTATAAATTTGACTCAGTTCTCTATGTATTTTTAAAATGAGGTCTTTATCAAAAACATTGACTATAAAGATGTTTTGTAGCTTTCTGCTGTCCTTCTAATCTGGGTTGCATTGGTTTTGTTTCTGAGAAAACTTCTTAAATTTAATGTGATCAAAATTATCTATTTTGCATTTCATAATATTCTCTATTTCTTCTTTGATCATAAAGTCTTCCCTTCTCCATAGATCTGACAGGTAAATGATTTCTTTCTTTCCTAATTTGCACATGGTATCATCCCTTAGGTCTAAATCATGTACCCATTTCAACTTTAACTCCATATAATAAGGTATGAGATGTTTAGTTTTTAACATACTATTTTCCAGTTTTGCCAGCAGTTTTCCTCAAATAGTGAGTTGTTATCCCAGAAGCTGGCATTTGGGTTTATCAAATAGTAGATCACTATAGTCAGTGACTACTATGTCTTATGTACCTGACCTATTTCACTGATCCACCACTCTTATTATTTAGCCAGTACCAAGTATTTTTTATGATGGCCATTGTATCATATAGGTTTAGATATGGAATGGTTGGGTCACTTCCCTTTCCATTGTTTTTTTTCATTAATTCCCTTGATATTCTTGACCTTGGGTTTTTCCAGATGAATTCTGTTATTTTTCCTAATCCTATAAAATAAGTTTTGGTGGTTTGATTTGTATAGCACTAAGTAAATAAATTCCTTCAGATTCTTAAAGATAGCTCTCAGTCTGCTCCTCCTCTGGCCCTTGGCCATATACCACAGGGAATCTCCTTTCCAATCTAAACATCTCTCAGCCCTGGACTGGGTCTTCCTATGGTACAGCTAAAACCAAGTGGCTTAGAGAGGATAGAAGTGCAGTGAGGGTACCCCAGGATCCCTCACTGTCTTCATGCTCTCTTTGGTTTCATCCATTCATCAGTGTCCCAGTAGGAGAACTTCTTCCACCAGTAGGAGTTGAAGAGTGGTCTATAATTACTGCTTTTTCTTTTTCATTGAGCTCTTCCTATCATAAATGTCTTCTTTGACATCCTTGAGGACACTTTAAGAAAAGCTGCCCTGATATTCTAGAACCAGAAGGCAAAATAGAAATTGGAAGAATCCACCAACCACCTGAAAGATATCCCAAAATGAAAAATGCCAGGCATGTGATAGTCAAACTCCTTACTTCCCATGTCAAGGAGAAAATATTGCAAGCAGCCATAAAGTAGCAATTCAAGTATGGTGGAGCCACAGTTAGTATAACACAAGATTTAGCAGCATCTACATTAAAGGATTAGAAGGGGCAAAGGAGCTAGGATTACAACCAAGAATCACCTACCCAGCAAAACTGGGTTTCCCCCTTCAGGGGAAAAAATAGATATTCAATAAGATAGATGACTTTCAACCATTCTTGATAAAAAGATCAGAGCTGAATAGAAAATTTGACTTTCAAATACAAGAGTTGAGAGAAGTATAAAAAGGTAAACAAGAAAGAGAAATCATAAGGGACTTAACAAGGTTAAATTGTTTACATTTCCACTTGGGAAGATGATATTTACAACTCATGAGATCTTTCTCATTATTACGGTAGTTAGGAGTATTCTTAGACAGAGGGTACAGATGTGAGTTGAATATGAAAGGATGATATCTAAAACAAAATTAAGGGATGAGAGATAACTGTACTGTTAGAAAGAGAAAGGGAGAGGTAGAATGGGATAAATTATCTCACATAAAAGAGGCAAGAAAAAGGTTTTACAGTGGAGGAGGAAAGGGAGAAGATGAAGGAGAGAACGTGAAACTTACTCTCATCAAAATTAGTTCAAAGAAATACATAGACTTATGGAGCAAATATGGTGGAGTAAACAGTAAGTCACTTTCAATCTCCCTTACCGACCTTGAAAAAACAAGAAGATACCATCCCAGGAAACATTCTGGAACAGTGGAGCCAGCAGAGAGATAGGATGCAACAGTTTTGTAGCTTGTGAGGATTAGGGATTAGTGAGCAAGGTCCATCTTGCTGTGGCTGACAGGAACCACTGCAGGATAGGAGGTGTCCCAGGAAATCAGTGGCAAGATCCACCTCAGCAAGCTGATGGGAGATCCTGAGCCCCAGGGTGGTGAGGTGGACAAATGCCAACACTAAGACCCCACTGCATGCCTTTTCACAGCCAGGGAAACCAGCAGACACTAATGCAGAGAAACACCACTTGTACAGTGGATGGGTATCCACCAGTGTCTCAGACTACCCTTGCTTTAGCACAGTGCATGGTGAGGAGATGACCTCAAGTGACCAGACCACCCCCACCCCCACATCTCACCCAGAAAACTTCAGTGCAACCCTAGGGAAACACAGAAAAAAACCCCACCAGGCTTCGACATACACCAGCCAACACCACCAGCTCCAGCTCAGTACCAGGTTAACTATAGCCTCTATTTCCTCCAGCTGCCAGAACCTGAGGCCCCAGAACACAAAACCAGTAAGCAGGCCCCTACCCTGTAATGCTACTTAGAGTTAAAGATCTTCCCCACCCAGTCATAGGCCTTAGATATGTTTTGTTAATTTCTAATGAGTCACTGGGGCATGAGGATCATGCCCTCTGGCTCTGAAAAATGTATATATAATCTGAAGTGAGACTTTCCTTTTGGGCTTACTCTTTGGAAGAAGGTTCATATGCCAGATGATACTCTGGGTAGCTGTTAAGATGCTCCCCTTGCTTTGAAAACCCACATGTTGGTGCTTTTCTCTCTGGTAACTATGTATGTATGTAATGGTCAGATAACTGGATCTTTCTGTTAATCTATGATGCATGTATTGCTTATGATCAGACAGCTGGAAGCCCTGTCTGTTGGTCTTCATTTTTCTGCTTGCATTTTCTCTGTTGGTGAATGTAATTACAGTATATTGTTGATCCCTCAAAAGTTGCTTTGCTTTTAGAAAATTAGATCTAAGCACCTGTGCAGCAGACCTTTCTGTGGATGCCCAGGTGCTTGCTGCTATAAACCCTCAGAACAAGAAGACTGGTAGAGTGTCCCCTGTACTCCAGAAGCAGAGATCAACTCTAAAAGCTAGGAAAAAAGCAAACACCATGAGCGAAAAGCAACACAGAAAAACAAAGATCATAGATTCTTACTATGGGGACAGGAGAGAAAAAGCAAAAATTCAGAAGAAGACAGCATTGTCACTATACCCATATCTGAAAGCTCAGATGGGAATATAAACTGATCTCAAGCCCAAAAAGAGCCCAAGAAGGATTTTTAAAAATCAAATTGGAGAGGTAGAAGAAAAATTGAATAATTCTTTTACAAATAAAATTGACCAAATGGGGGGAAGTACACTGAAAAAAATGACTCCTTAAAAAGTAGAATTGGCCAAATGGAAAAGGAGGTACAAAATCTAACTGAAGAAAACAATTTGAATTGTGCAAGTGGAAACTAATGACTCTATGGAACCTCAAGAATCACCTAAACAAAATCGAAAGAATGAAAAAATAGAAGAAAATGTAAGATACTTCATTGGAAAAACAATTAACCCAGGAAAAGATCCAGGAGAGATAATTTAAGAATTTTTGGTCTACCTGACAGCCATGATGAAGAGCTTGGATGGCATATTCCAAGAAATCATCAAGGAAAACTGTCTTGAGGTCCTAGAAACAGAGGGTAAAATAGTCATCAAAAAAAAAAATCCACTGATCACCTCCTGAAAGAGATCACAAATTGAAAACACCAAGGAATATTACACTCAAATTTCAGAATTATCAGGTCAAAGAGAAAATACTGCAAGTAGTCAGAAAGAAACAATTCAAATACCATAGAACAATAGTCAGGGTTGTGCTGAACCTTGCAGCTTCTACATCAAAAAAAGATCAGAGGGCTTGGAATGATAATCCATAAGATAAAGGAGCTTGGTTTCCAGCCAAAGATCAATTGCCCAACAAAACTGAGCATAACCTTTCAGGCAAGGAGAAGAAAATTCATTGAAATAGAGGACTTCCAGATGAAAAGGCCAGAGTTCAATGGAAAATGTGATCTTCAAATATGAGATTCAAGAAAGGCACAAAAACATAAATAGGAAAGAAAAAAAAACATATTCAATAAGGGAAAAGTGTTTACATACCTACATAGGAAGATGATATTTGTAATTCTTGAGAACTGTACCTTTATTATGACATTTGTAAAGGATATACATAGACAGATTGATATATAAATATCAATATACAATAAAATATGATATAATAACAATTGATATAAATAACATAAATTGACTTTGATGTGATGATAAAAAAACCTAATTAAGGGGTGAAAAGGGATGATAATAGGAGAAGAGGAAAGAAGGAGGCAGAAAAGGGTAAATTGCATTACATGAAGAGGAACAGAAACATATTACACTGCAGGAAAAGAAGGGAGGGAGATGAACATTGTTTGAACCTCTCATTGGATTTGGCTCAAGGAGGGAATAACATACTCGGGGATAGAAATCTAATCTAAAAGGTAGTAGAAGAGGAAAGGGGAAAGAAATGGCAGGGGTGGAAAGGGAAAAGGTAGAGAAGTAGTAGAAAGTGAAAAGTGAAAGAAAGGGAGAGGGCTGATAGAAGACAGGGAAGACTGAAGGAGGTGGTGGTCAAAAACAAAATTCTTTTGAGGAGGGAAAGGGAGAAAGGAGAAATAAAAGCACAAATGGGAGGGGGCAGTAGAAAGGAGAGCAAGACATAATAATCATAGCTGTGATTGTGAATGGGATGAACTTACCCATAAAACGGAAGCAGACAGCAGAATTGATCAAAAATCATAATCCTACATATGTTGTTTAAAAGAAACACATTTGAAACAGAAGGATTGTGTTTGTCCTTCATTGTCAAAGAAGACCATGCCATCAGAGAAATGATGATATGGCTTGGACTTGACTTTGTCTTGAGTGAGGGAGGGCTGTGCAGGTCACCAGCCTCACTTCTCCTCCAGAGCCATCTGAATCCAGAGACCTGATATTGCTCATCATGACTGGAGATGACCCAGGATGCACTGGGTGACCTTGGGCCCTTTAGGCCAAGGTCTTTGCAGGCACTCACTTAGACTGAGGCAACGCAATACACACAAGGTAAAGGTAAAAGGCTGGACTTGAATATATTATGCTTCAGCTGAAGTAAAAAAAAAAAAGCAGGGATAGCAATCATGATCTCAGATAAAATAAAAGTAAAAATATATCTAATTAAAAGAGATAAGGAAGGAAACTATTAAAGGCACCATAGACAATGAAGTAATATCATTACTGAATATATATGTACCAAGTAGTATAGCATCCAAATTCTTAGAGGAGACATTAAGGGAGTTACAGAAGAAATAGACTGCAAAACTATACTAGTGGGAGACCTCAACCTCAATGTCTCTGAACTAGATAAACCTAACCACAAAATAAACAAGAAAGAAGTTAAGAATATGAGAAGAAGTTTAGAAAAGTTAGGTAGAACTCAGGGAAATATTGAATTGGGATAGAAAGAAATATACGTTTTTCTTAGTAGTGCATGTCACCTACACAAAATTTGATCATGTACTAAGGCATAAAAACATCACAATCCAGGGTAGAATTGCAGAAATATTAAATGCATTCTTTTCAGATTATGATGCAATAAAAATTATATATAATAAAGGGTCATAGAAAGATAGAATAAAAATTAATTGGAAACTAAATAATCTAATCCTAATGAATGAATGGGTCAAATTTTTGCAACTAATGTCTCTGATAAAGACCTCATTTCTAAAATATATGGAGAACTGAGTCAAATTTACAAGAACACAAGTCATTCCCCCAATTGATAAATGGTCAAAGGATATGAACAGGCAGTTTTCAGAGGAAGAAATTAAAAATATCTATAGTCATATGAAAAAATTCTCTAAATCACTATTGATTAGAGAGATGCAAATCAAAACAACTCTGAGATACCACATTACACCTACCATATTGGCTAACATGACAAAACAGGAAGATGATAAATGTTGAAGAAGATGTGGGAGAGTTGGAGCACTAATTCATTGTTGGTGGAACCGTGAGCTGATTCAACCATTTTGGAGAGCAATTTGGAACTATGCCCAAAGGGCTACAAAAATGTGCATACCCTTCGACCCAGCAATACTGCTTCTGGGATTGTATCCCCAAGAGATCATAAAAATGGGAAAGGGACCCACATGTACAAAAATATTTATAGTAGCACTCTTTGTGGTGGTCAAAAACTGGAAATCAAGGGGATGCTAAACAATTGGGGAGTGGTTGAATAAATTGTGGTATATGAATGTAATGGAATACTACTGTGCTATAAGAAATGATGAACAAGAAGACTTCAGAGAGGCCTGAAAAGACTTACATGATTTGATGCTGAGCTAAAGGAGCAGAACCAGGAGAACTTTGTACACAGCAACAACCACAGTGTGCAAGGATTTCTTTTGGTAGACTTAGAACTTTATTGTAATGCAAGGACTTAAAAAATTCCCAATGGTCTTTTAAGGCAAAATGCCTTCCACATCCAGAGAAAGAACTATGGAATTCAGTTGCAGAATGTAGAAGATCATTTCATTTTGTATTCCTTTTTGGTTTATTTTATGACTTCTCTGATTCATTTTAATTCTTCTATGCAACATGACTAAGGTGCAAATGTATTTAATAGGAATGTACGTGTAGAACCTATATAAAATTGTGTGCTGTCTCAGGGAGGGAGGTGGGAGGTGGGGGGAGGAGGGGGAGGGAGGGGGAAAAAATCTAAGTTATATGGAAGTGATTGTAGAACACTGAAAATAAATAAAATAATAATTTTAAAAAATGAGTGGGTCAAGTAACAAATCATAGAAACAAACAATAATTTTATCCAAGAGAATGACAGTAAAGAGACAATATACCGAAACTTATGGGATGCAGAGAAACTGGTTTGGGGAACTTTTTTTGAGTTTTAAATATTTATATGAATAAAGTAGAGAAAGAGGAGATCAATGAATTGGGTGTGTAATTTAAAAAGCTAGAAAAAGAACAAATTAAAAATACCCAATTAGATACTAAAATAAACACTGAAAACCAAAGGAGAGATTAAGAAAATTGAAATGAAGAAAAATATTAGACTGATAAATGAAACTAAGAGCTTATTTTATGAAAAAAACAATAAAATAGATACACTTTGGTTAATTTGATTTTTTAAAGAGAGAAAAAGACAAATTGTAAGTATTAAAAATGAAAATAATGAAATCACCAACAATAAAGAAGAAATTAAAACAACAATTTGCCCAACTGCATACCAATAAATTTAACAATCTTAGTGAAATGAATGAATATTTACAAAAATATAAATTGCCCAGATTAACAGAGGAGAAAATGATATATTTGACCCCATCTCAAAAAAAAAAAAAAAGAAAGAAATTGAACAAGCCATCAAGGAACTCCCAGGAAAAAATCTCCAGGACTAAATGCATTTACAAATGAATTCTATCAAACATTTAAATAACAATTAATTCCAATACTATACAGACTGCTTGGGAAAATAGGTGGAGTCCTACAAAATTCTTTTTATGATACAAATATGGTACTGATACCTAAACTAGAAAAAGTCAAAACAGAAGAAGAATACTACAGACACATTTCCCTAGTGAATATAGATGGAAAAATTTTAAATAAAATATTAGCAAAAAGATTACAGCAGCCTGTCACTAAAATAATACAGTATAATCAGGAAGAATTTATCCTAAGAATGCAGGACTGGTTCAATATTGCGAAAACTATCAGCATAACTGATTATATCAACAACAAAACTAACAGAAACCATATACTTATAGCAATAAATGCAGAAAAAGTTTCTCACAAAATACAACACCCATTCCTATGAAAAACATTACAGAGCATAGGAATAAAAATGAAGCCTTCTTTAAAATGATAAGTAACATCTACCTAAAACTCAGCAAGAATTACATGTAATGAGAATAAGTTAGAAGCATTTCCAACAATATCAAGAGTGAAACAAAGATGTCCATTATCACAGCTGTTATTCAATATCGTGCTAGAAATGTTAGTTTTAGCAATAAGAGAAGAAAAATAAATTGCAGGAATTAGAATCGGCAAAGAAGAAACTAAGTTACCACTCTTTGCAGATGATATGATGATGTACTTAGACAATCTTAGACAATCAATAAAAAACTATTTGAAATAATAAACAACTTCAGTAAATTTGCAGTATCTAAAATAAACCCATATAGATCATCGGCATTTCTATATATTACTAGCAAAGTCCAACAGCAAGAGATAGAAAGAGAAATCCCATTTAAAGTTACTGTACACATTATAAAATATTTGGGAGTCTACCTGCCAAAACAAACCCAAGAACTATATGAATACATTACAACACCCCTGTCACACAAATAAAGTCAGATCTAAATAATTGGAAAAACATCAGCTGCTTATGGGGGGCCAAGTTAATATGATAAAATGACAATTCTACCTAAATTAATTTATTTATTCAGTGCCATGGAAATCAAACTACCAAAAATTATTCTATAGAGCTAGAAAAAAATAATAACAAATTCATATGGAAGAACAAAAGGTTCAGAATATCGAGGGCATTAATGTAAAGAAATGCTAGAGAAAGTAACCTAGCCATACCAGATCCTAAATTGCATTATAAAGCATCAATCATCGAAACTACTTGTTATTGGCTAAGAAACAGAGTGGTGGATCAATGGAATATGTTAGGCACACAAGACATAACAGCCAATGATTATAGTAATCTACTATTTGATAAACTCAAAGACTCCAACCACTGGGGAAAGAACTCAGTATTTGACAAAAATGCTGGGAAAACTGGAAAACAGTATGGCAGAAACCGGGTATAGACTGACACTGTATACAGCAAAATAAAGTCAAAATGGATACACAATTTAGATACAATACAGATACAATGCTGACACTATAAACAAACCAAGAGAGCAAAGAATAGTTTACTTGTCAGATTTATAAAGAACAGAAAAATTTATGACCAAACAAGATACAGAGAACATGATGAAATACAAAATGGATAGGTTTTATTACATTAAATTGGAAAGTTTTTGCACAATGTCAATGCAACCAAGATTAAGAGGGAGAAAAGTGGGAAAGAATTTTTACAACCAGTGTCTCTGATAAAGGCCTCATTTCTAACATACAAAGAACCGAGTCAAATTTATAAGAATACATGTCATTAGCCAATTGATAAATGGTCAAATTATATGAAAAAGCAGTTTTCAAAGGAAGAAATTAAAGCTATCTATAAACATATGAAAAATGCTCTAAATCACTATTTATTAGAGAAATGCAAATCAAAACAACTCTTAGGTAAAACATCCCACCTGTCTGATTGGCTAACATGAAAAAACAGGAAAATTATCAATGCTGGAGAAGTTGTGGGAAAATTGGAACATTAATGTTTTGCCCAACAATTGAGGGATGGCTAAGCGAGTTGTGGTAGATGAATGTAGTGAAATACTATTGTGTTATAAGAAATGATGAGCAGGCAGATTTCAGAAAAACCTTGAAAGACTTATATGAACTGATGTTCAGTGAAGTAAGAAGACCCAAGAGAACACTGCACACAGTTACAGCCTCCTTGTGCAATGACTAACTTTGAAAGACTTAGCTCTTCTCAGCAATGCAAGGATCTAAGATAACTTCAAAAGATTCATGATGAAAAATGCTATCCACATCCACAGAAAGAACTATGGAATTTTAATGCAGATTGAAGCATACTATTTGCTCTCTTTTTTCTTTTTCATGGTTCCTCCCATTCATTCTAATTCTTCTTTAAGACATGACAAATGTGAAAATATGATTAATAAGAATGTATATGTAGAGCCTATATTAGATTGCATCCTGTCTTGGGGATGTGGGAGGGGAGGGAGGTGGAGAAAAATGTAAAACCCAAAAGTTTATGAAAGTGAATGTTGAAAATTAAAAATAAATTAATTTAAAAAGAAAAGAAAAAAATACACACTCAGTTGAGTAAAGAAATCTATCTTACCCTACAGGAAAGTACAAGGGCAAGCAGATAAGAGAAGGAGAAGGGGTGATATAGAGGGCAGAGCGGTGGAAAGGGCAATCAGACACAAACATTTTTGAGGAGGAATAGGGTGAAAGGAGAGAAAGAATAGAATAAATGAGAGAGGGGATAGGATAGAGGGAAATACAGCTAGCAATAGTAACTGTGAAAAAATTTGAAGCAAGTATCTCTGATAAAGGTCTCATTTCTCAAATACAGAGAACTGAGTCAAATTTATAAAAATAAAAGCCATTTCCCAACGGATAAATTATCAAATGATATGATCCATTTTCAGGTGATATATCTATAGACATGAAAATGTAGTCTAACTCAGTACTGATTGGGGAAATGCAAATTAAAACAATTCTGAAATATTACCTCATACCTATTATATTAACAAATAGGACAGAAAAGGTAAATGACAAATGTTGGAAGGAATGTGGGGAAAATGATACATTAATGTATTGTTGGTGGAGTTGTGAACTGATTCAACCATTCTGTAGAGCAATTTGTAATTATGCCCAAAGGGCTATAAAACCATGCATATGCTTTGATTTAGTAATACCATTACTAGGTCTGTGTCCCAAAAGGAATTTTTTTAAAATGGAAAAGGACCTATACGGACAAAAATATTGCACCTCTTTTCTGGTGGCAAAGTATTGGAAATTAAGGGAATGCCCTTCAATTGGAGAATGACTGAACAAGTTGTGGTATGTGATTGTGATGGAATACTCTTATACTATAATAAATGATGAGCAGGATGCTTTCAGAAAAACCTGCAAAGACTTGCATGAGCTGATGCAAAGTGAAATGTACTATGTACAAAGTAACAGCAATATCATACGATGTTAAATTGAGCATGACTTAGCTCTTCTCATTTAGGGTTAGGGTTAGGGTTAGCTGTTCTCAGTAATACAACAATCTAAGACAGCTCTGAAAGACTTATTATGCACAATACTATCCATCCCCAGAGAAAGAACTGATAGGATCCGAATACCGACTGAAGCAGACTTTTTTATTTTATTTTTCTTGTTTTTTTTTCCTAGATGATGTTTTCTTTAACATAACTATTACAGATCTGTTTTGCATGAATATTACAGATATGAATTGCATGACTACACATGTATAGCTTGTCTTGAATGCTTGTCTTCTTAATGGGGAGCAAGGAAGGGAATTTGGAATGCAAAGTTTTATAAATGCATTTTAAAAATTGTTTTTACATGTAACTGAGGGGAAATAAATTAATTTAATTTAAAAAAGAAAACACACACACACACACAAAGCAGAATTCCTGCCTGTCTTTTGATACAGTCTTCCAGCAGCATGGCTCCTCTGGATGTCTGTGACCAAATCCAATGACTCTTCCTTACTGCATCTTCTCAAGTGCCTTTGTCTCTTCTTCTCACAACATACAGAGGCAGAGGCAGGAAACCTAACAACCATCTAGTCCATTCTCTGTATGACAGTAATCCCTGTTATAACATGCCTGATAGTGGGTCATCCAATCAGAACCACAAACCAGAATTCAAATCTTGCCTCTGACACTTAGTCTACAGGATCAAAAAGCAAATATCCCAGAATAACTAAGAGTAAGCAAATAAACTCTTTTTTGTGGCAGCAAAGAATTGGAAAATGAGGGATGCCAATGATTTGAGGAAGGCTGAACAAGTTGTGGTAAATGATTGTAATGGAATACTGTTGTACTATAAGAAATGAGCAGGATGCTCTTGGAAAAGCCCGGAAGAATTGTATGAATTGATAAAAAGAGAAGTAAGCAGAAGCAGGACCTCAATGTACACAGTAACAGCAATGTCATACAATGTTCAACTGTGTGTGACTTAGCTTCTCTGATCAATGCAATGATCCAAGACAGTTCTGAAGGATTCATGATGAAAAACGCTCCCCACTTCCAGAAGAGGAACCAGTGAAGTCTGAGTGCAAATTGAAGCATATTTTTTCACTTTATTTTTCTTGCCTTTTTGCATCATGACTAAAATGAAAATGTTTTTCATGATTTCACATGTATAACTGAAATCACATCTTGCCTTCTCAAATGGAACTCAACTTTTTTTTTTAAGTGAAGGCTAAAAATAAATAAATGAATTTATTTTAAAAGAAAGAATATAAAAATAAAAAACTAGCCAATTAATGAACACATAAATAGATAAGCTTTAGAACAAAGCAATCATCAGACCCAATGTCCTTGCTTTCATTTAACTCTCCTACTCTTGATGCTACTTTGTTTTGCAAATATTACATCTCCCCACTCCCCACAGGGGGTGAGCAGGGATTCTTCGGTCTTTGGCTTTATCTCTCTAACACCCTACTTGGCACATAGTAGCCACAGAATGAATCCTTGCTAAATTTGATTATATTTCTCATTTTCTAGCGTCCATGACATTTAAACAGGTTGGGCTGGAGCTGTTGTACCTCATGGAAGATCTTCTCATCTTTCTTCTTTCTGTTGATGTGGGATTGATCTTTACCTTTCTTCTAAGACTGAATTTCTTAAGGCAGACGGCTGATTCTGAAGTGACTCCACATCAGAGGGGAGCTATTCCAAGCCTGCTAAGACAACATGGAGATGGTCCATCCCAGCATTTTGCCGTTGCTGTTATTTTAATTTTCACACTACACTCAGTGCTTTCTGGCTCTTTTCTTGAATCCGGAGATACCACAAACCTGGGGCTTCTAAGGAGGCCATAAGCCTTAGAGCTTTGCCCCTGCCTGATTCCTGATCATGTTTTCCCATGTTTGTTTACTGTTTCCTGACTAATTTTACACTTGAGCACATTAGCACATAGCATCTGCCGAATTTGTTCACAGGTCTCTCCATAGATGTTCTCTGCTTCCTTGTCCTCAGCAGCTAATGTTGGGCATGACCTGCAATGGTCTTCAAGTGGGACTGGGAAGTAAAACTACCAACTTCTTCCATTAAGTTCCATTTCTGGTTACCTTTGGGTCCCCCATGAAGCCAGACCCTCCATTTCCTCTATTACCTTCTCAGAAGATGACCTGTGAGCCATTCACTAGGCACCTCGAGTCAAGTCAACGAGTATTTATTAAGCACTCTTGACATTAGTATGTCGGTCAGTTAGTGTCAAATACTGTGCTATGTAAACACTGGGTATTGCCATTCTTTTATCCTGTTCAGTTTTTTATTTATTTCAGACTACAATCTTTGCTTCCTAACTCTTCCCTCTCTCACACTCCTATATCTGGTCAGGAACCACTATGTTAGCACCATCCATCCCATATACTCCACAACACAGAAGTCATTCATTCCACAAATTTTTTTTAAGCACTTCCTAGGTGGCATGCACTGTATAAGCCCTGGATAACATGGCATTATTATCGAAAGTGGCTGCATAAGGATTTTTCTTGTTTTCTTTTTGTAACTGGACTGAGAGAGCACAAATCCAATATTTCAGGACAAATGAAAGAACAAAATAAGAAGGTAAGTGGGCCCCTCTGGGCTCCTTCATACATCTCTGCTGCACTAGTATGGGCCATGCATATGCAGCAATACATATTCAGTCCTTACCACTTTAAACAAACATATGGCTAGGTGTTTCTCAAGGACCAGAATTCATGGAACTGCAAAGTTGGAATTGGCCACAGAAGTCATGCATTCCAAATCTTAACAAAAGCTTGAAAATCATCTTACATTCTCCCTATAATGATCTGTCCAGCTTCTGCCAGAACACCTTTGAATAAATGAATATAAAAGTCTTTATGAACAAGTGTTCTGTACACAAATAGAATCTGCTACTCACAGGGAGCTCAGCATGTAATTGAGAAATACAACACATACAGAAGGGCCCAGATGTAGGGTAGATGGCAAGTCCCAGAGTACTTAGGATATATCAGTTCATCAGCTAGCAGTGTTCAGAGGGCTAGAGATTATGATGGGTGGGTTAAGCAGAAGGATCATAGGTGATGACTGACTCCCTAGATATACTGAGTGTCATGAGCAGCCATGACACTCTCCCAACCCCATTGCCCCATGGGCTCTGAGTGGTCTACTGTCAGGAAATGAATGAAGGGGAGGTATGGAGGACTGGTACCTCCACAGGCCATTCTTTCTTTGAGACACTGGGAACCTGCTACCTCATTCCAGAGTCATATAATCTCAAGTTAGAAGAGACTTTAGCAGCTGTCTCTCCTAGCTCATTTTGGGGGTGGGGAGTTGAAGAGAGAAAAAGAGAAAATCTTTGGCTACCATACTCGTGGCACATAGGTGTCCTAAGCTTGCTAGCAGACTTCTGCTTCTGCTCACTTTAAAGTTCCACCCGCCTTTTTATTAGGAAATGGCCTGATATCAAACCTATAATGTCAGCTATTGCTCCACTTCCTCCTTGCTCCAGCACCAAGTACAACCCTCTTCCACGTGCGAGACCTCCACATATTGCTTTTTTATTTAATAGTTTTAGTTATTTATTTTTAGATTTCGACATTCATTTCCACAAAATTTTGAGTTCCAATTTTTCTCCCCATTTCTCCCCTCCCCACCCCATAACACCTTGCATTCTGACTACCCCTTCCCTCAATTACCCCTTCTATCACACCCCACCCTTCCCTTATCCCCTTATCCCTTATTTCCTCTTTTCTTTTAGGGCAAGATAAATTTCTATACCTCATTACCCGTATTTCTTATTTCCCAGTTATATGCAATAACAATTCTCAACATTTGTTTCTAACACTTTGAATTCCAATTTCTCTTCCTCCCTCCCTACCTACCCAGCCCCACTGAGAAGGCAAGCAATTCAATACAGGCAATATGTGAGTTGTTTTGCAAAAGACTTCCATAATAGTCATGTTGTGTAAGACAGACTATATTTCCCTCCATCCTACCCTGTCCCCTCCCCTTTTTTTTCTGTTCTCTCATTTGACCTTCTCCCTTCCCAAAGGTGTTTACTTCTAATTACTTTCTTCTCTCATTTGCCCTTCTTTCTGTCATCCCTCTCACTTCATTTGTCCCCTTCTCACCTACTTTCCTGTAGTGAAAAATAGATTTTCATGCCAAATTTAGTGAACATGTTATTCCCTCTTTAAGCCACATGTGAAGAGAGTAAGCTTCACTTTTCCCCTCTCACCTCCTCCCTTTTCTCCTCCATTGAAAAAGATTTTTCTTATCTCTTTTATGAGTGATACTCAGCCCCATTCCATTTCTCCCTTTCTCCCAATATTTTCCTCTCTTCCCCTCTAATTTTACTTTTATATGGATATCATCTCTTCTGATTCAACTCAACCTGTACTCTCTGCCTATGTGTGTGTGTGTGTGTGTGTGTGTGTGTGTGTGTGTGTGTGTGTAATCCCTCCACCTACCCAAATACTGAGAAAAGTCTCGAGTTATAAATATTATCTTTCCATATAGTAATATAAACAGTTCAGCTTTAGAAAGTCCTTTATGATTTCTCTTTCCTGTTTATCTTTTCATGCTTCTCTTAATTCTTGTGTTCTATTCACTTCTGGTCTTTTCATCAGGAATGCTTGAAGTCCTTTGTATCATTGAATGACAATTTTCCCTTGAAGTATTATACTGAGTTTTGCTGGGTAGGTGATTCTTGGTTTTAATCCCAGTTCCTTTGACTTCTGGAATATCTTATTCCAAGCTCTTTGATCCCTTAATGTAGAAGTTGCCAGATCCTGTGTTATCCTGATTGTATTTCCACAATACTAGAATTTTTTCTTTCTAGTTACTTGAAATATTTTTCCCTTGACCTGGGAACTCTGAAATTTGACCATAATATTCCTAGGAGTTTCTCTTTTCAGATCTCTTTCAGGAGGTGACTGGTGGATTCTTTCAATATTTATTTTGCCCTCTGATTCCAGAATATCAGGGCACTTTCCCTTGATAATTTAATGAAAGATAATGTCTAGGCTCCTTTTTTGATCATGGCTGTCAGGTAGGCCCATAATTTTTAAATTGTCTCTCCTGGATCTATTTTCCAAGTCAGTTGTTTTTCCAATGATATATTTCGCATTATCTTCTATTTTTTTAAATCTTTTGGCTTTGTTTTGTAACTTCTTGGTTTATCATATAGTCATTACCTTCCCTGAACTCCACTCTCATTTTTAAGGAACTATTTTATTCAGTGAACTTTTGGACCTGCTTTTCCATTTGGCTAATTCTGCCTTTTAAAGCCTTCTTCTCCTCATTGGTTTTTTGGATCTCTTTTTCCAATTGAGTTAGCCTATTTTTAAAGGTGTTATTTTCCTCAGCATTTTGGGGTCTCCTTGAGCAAGCTGCTGACTCACTTTTCAAGCTCTTCTGTTGCCTGAGCCTATTTCCTATTCATTTTGGAGGTAATGGAGGCAAAACCCTTGACTTCCTCTGATAGTATGCATTGTTCTTCCTCATTTGAAAGGATGGAAGAGATACCTGTTCACCAAGAAAGTAACTTTCTATGGTCTTATTTTTTTCCCCTTTTCGAGGCATTTTCCCAGCCAGTTACTTGACTTCTGAATCCTTTGTCAAGAGACAGTCCTCCTCCCCCCAGGACCATGCTCAGGGCTGAGATTCAGGTCAGCTGCTCAATTCCTCCAGAGTCTTTAAGCTGAGAGCCACTTGGACAATGGACCCAGGCTGCTATTGTGGCCACTGTATCTGCCCACCACCCACTGCTGCTGCTGCCACTGCCTCTGCCACCACCTGGGGCCAGTGCTGAGGGGGGGACCCTGGTCCCCTCTTGCCCAGTTAAGAAAGCCCTGCCACACTGACCTTTGAAGCTTTCTTTGCTGCTTGTGAGTTGAGGGATCTGGGATCCTCCCTGCTGGGGATTCTGCCCCAGAAGCCTGTTCTGGTCCTGTTCCACCCCATATTGCACAGTCAGGGCTGGGCTCTGCTCCACTCAGCATCCTGTGGGATAGACCTTTTCTGTCGCCCTTCCAGGTTACCTTAGCTGGAAATCTCTTTCACTCTGTCATTCTGTGGCTTCTGCTCCTCTAGAATTTGTTAAGAGCCATTTTTTACAGGTATTTTGTGGGTTGTGGGGGAAGCACTAGAGCATATGCATCTTTCTACTCCACCATCTTGCAACCTCCACGTATTTTGAAGACATGAGCTCTCTCCCCCACATATCCTGGTTACCTTCTCCTGGACCCTCTCCAGCTTACTGATGTCTTTTGTAAGATGTGTTTCTCAGAAATGAGCCTGGTACTCTAGACATGAAGTATCTGGTCAGGCCACCACATGAGGCCTGATCATCTACCACCTGCATATCCCTGGACATGACATATCTCAGAGTCTCCAGGTTGTTCCCTCTCTCCTCCATTTTCTATGCAGGAATCAAAGAGATTTTCTAAATGTGCAGGCCAAACCATGGCATTCACCAGCTCAATCAACTCCAGGGAATCTCTATCAAGCTTGAGGTCCACAAACAAGGCACAATTTTAAGCTTTAGTTAAAGACTATGCTGTGGTGCTTTCTTCTCCTGTGTTTGCATGAAGCCCATCATGACCATTCCCCAGTGGCCTTATCACAGAGTCATCCCCTCCATTCCCTCCAGTTATATGGGCCTTTTTGTGCCCACACCTCTGCAGTAGCCTGGCTTCCTGTGTGCAATTCTCCCTTTCCTCCCCTTTGCCTCTTGCTCAAGCAGGATCTTGATTGTCCCATCACCAAAGGTTACCATGTACCTGCTTTGTATGGCTTCATTGTATGCCTGTTGTGGGCTGGAAAGTTAAGACACAGACGCCTACCCCTCCAGCCATGACCATCTAGCTATGAGCCAGAATGCTGTAAAGCTGGCCCAGGGCAGTTTGGGTTAACTTTACCCATTGTGGATTGACCAGAAAACCAGTCAAGAGCACTTTGGATAAGGACTACTTTATGGACTGAGACCACCAGAGAACTTCCTTAGAGGCTGCTGTGAGCTTCTTGCCAGCTGTCTCCACTTGGAAGGAAGGGGGTGTCACCAAGTACATTTTTAGCAGTTTACACATACATACATATACATAATATTTACCTATATTGTGTATATATTTTTTCAAATATATGTAATATGCACATACAACTGCCCTCTCAGACTGAGTCCCCAGTGCTGGGCATATGGAAGCAGAGCCAGAATATCTGTGCATATGTTGACTCCCTTAGACGAAGGGAAGGGAAGGCCTTTATCCGGATCTCTCTGGATCTGCCTTTGGATCCCCAGGGCTTAGTTCAGTGCCCAGCACTCCATGGTTTGCTGGATTGAGGACCCCAGGTTGCTCTTCCAAGGCTCAATCTCAGCCCTTGGATCCCATCTTGCAGAGAGGGCTAGCTACTCCCACTGCCATCATCAGTCCACCTTCTGCAGTCAGCTTGAATTCAATGAAGCCACAGTGCATTCTGTGGTAGCCTTTTGTTTTCTGTTTTACTCGGGATTATGGAGTTAACAGTTATAAGACATAAAATAAAACATTTTTCCATCTTCCTCAGTTCCTAAGAGTATGAAAATTAACTTATTTTTACAATTTTTAAAACTGCTTTTTTCTTTTTCTTTTTTTCTTACTTTTGAGCATCTGCAAACATGTTTCTAGAGGGAGAATGCACTGCTATAATACATACATTTGCATATGGTTTCATTTTTTTCCACAAAGAAACCTCTTGACATATTGAAGTCAACGTAATTTTAAAGGCACTCAAGGATCAATTTTCAACATATCTCAAAGAGGAAAAGATTAAAATGATTGAAAATTATCATGGGCATACAAATAGCTCAACAGCAATCCACTTGGTGCCCACAAAATATTACAAGGCCGCAAGGAACACTGTCTGTCCCCAGTGCATTCCCAGCATTCCTTATGGAAAAGGACTAAGAAAGAGTGGTCAAGGGTAACAAGGGATGAGGAGATGGGGAGAGGCTAGGACTTATCCACCCTCACCCCCTAAGCACGTACACTCTTGAAGAGGGTCCCTCCACTTAATGAGATGAAATCAAAAATGGCTTGAGATTTTGAGATATTACAAACTTTGTCAATTACGAAGCATAGGACTGCTCCCCTGTTTCTTCTTCTCCCTTCTACAAAGGATTGTTTTCTCTCTCAGTCAATGCTTCCCGCTGTTTCTCTTTATTTCTCTTCTGTTGAGGCCCAAGATCTTTCTCTGGTTCTTGGGAACTGGCCCTCAGGAGCCTCCATGGTGAGGCTCAGGTCTCAGTTGGTGTGCAATGCTCCCTGAGAAAGTACAGGCATGTGCCTGGTTCTACTCTCATGGCTCATGAGCCCAAAACATCAACAGATACTGCCCTGTAATCTCTATTCTCTTGCCATGCACATGGGTAGGAAAGATTTTCCAATTTCCCGGATTTCACTGAAGGCATCATCACAGATTCACTGCAATGAGGAGAAGAGATGCAAAGTTAAGGAAACCAGCAATATGGGCGGTCTCATGATATGATCCTGGTTCACTCTAGTGTGTGAATATTATACCTCAAACATAGTGGCTGCTCACTCTGGCATTCCTAAGTCATGGTCATTGTCAAGATCATTAGCATCAGATGTGTTGCTGACCCAATTTTTGATAGGTCTGCTTTCAGTTATGGGAAAGACATTGCAGGTCCCCTGTTTCCTCAAATCTAAATGAGGGGGTTGGACTCAGCGATCTCTTAAAGTCTCCTCCATCTCTAAATCCTATGATCCTATGAATAATTCAGCAGCACATTTATTATTGCC
The DNA here is from genome assembly GCF_028372415.1 of Notamacropus eugenii. Lineage (NCBI taxonomy): Eukaryota > Metazoa > Chordata > Mammalia > Diprotodontia > Macropodidae > Notamacropus > Notamacropus eugenii. Next base: position 760,673,458 of record NC_092872.1, read on the forward strand.
TTAAAAAACCCTCACCACCATGGCATATCTTAAAAGTCCAAAGCCTCCTTTTTTCACTTTGCTGTTTGAACAGATTAAGTGGTTCTGGCTTGTTAGACACATAACCACACGGATGATGACCGGGGGGATGAGAATTTAGGAAGACCTTTAATTAATCTATTTTCTTCTTAGACTTTCTTTCCTCATGGAGCCAATCATGTTTTATTTACCAGGATAGAAGTCTGCTCTTTGAAGTTAGAATTTGTCTTAAAAAGTTCACATGATGTGGGTGGAATGGTGTGCTTGGGGGAGATTTTGTGTGATTAGAGAAACCAGGAGCCAGGCTGATGCTTTATAAGTACAAGCTACTCTTGGGACATGCTTTAGAGATTGAAAGAACTGAACACGTGGGGAGCAGCTATTCCCCCAAGTCAAGCATAGACCCAGCATATTGCATGAGAATGAGCCCCAGCCCTCCTGCCAAAGAGTGGGGACCCTCAGGGCAGAGGAGGGAAACAACCTCTAAATCACCAATTTCTTAACAGGGGGCAAGGTATGGAGACTGATGACCAAATGGAGAGAGAGCACCTCATAAAGAATGGTGGACATCAATGAAGAAAAAGTCTGGTGAATCACCAAGTTTCCAGGCTTAAGACCATTTTGCAAAGAACAGCTTTTTCCTACTAGGGGTATCCATTCTCTTTAGGCAGAGACAGGTCCTCATGATTGCTATCTAACTGCTCATGGGCTTGCTCCTAAATGGCCTTCCTTTCTCTCCCTCTCCCCTTGGTAGGCAAATTTTCCATGGCAGGCTAAACGTTAGACATCCCTAATGTCTCCCACAGACATTTAAGTAAATGCACAGAGCTTTGAGGCAGAAGATCATAGATCACATCAAGTTTGTTTTCAGCATAACAGGGTAAGTGTGTGCCCATGCACCACTCATTAAGGAAGGGCCCGCTCATGGGCTTTTATGGAGCTTTTCCCCATTTGGATAATTTATCGTTCCCCAAATTATTGGCACTACTTTCTAAAGTGAGTAGTGGAAGGAAAACAGTCATATATCATTCTCTGAAAGAATAAACGAGTCAAAGCAAAAGCAGTTTTAAATAACTTACCAGATTTGGCTCCAGCCTCTAAGGACCAGCCTCATGAGCTCAAGGTGAAATGCTTTCTAAATCCCTGCAGAAAACGGCATGGGACCCAGTCCTGCATCTCCCCCGTCACTGCAGGGAAGTGGGCTCAGACTGTTCTGGTGGCCCAGTGGAGGAAATGCTGCTGGGCTTGAAGGGAGAAGGGGTGGCTTTGAGTCCTGGTTCAGTCCTCTGCATTCTGGATAACTTTTGGCGGGACTGCTTCCTTCTCTGGGCTTTTGTTAAAATAAAAAAAAAAAAGCATGTGAGCCTCCTGGCTCTCTATCCCAAACTGCTCCGGTCAGACCTTCTCATATTCTTTCTATCTCCCAGATCCACAGATCAGACTCAGACACAGATCCACACACACACACACACACACACACACACACACGCACACGCACACACATGCACACACAGACACACACTGCTGAAAAGGGAGCTCCATGCCTTGAGGACACTGAGAAGATGAAGACAGATTCCAGAGGACTTCAGTCAGGATGATGAAGGTCCTTGAATCCATATTATATGAGAATCAGCTGAAAAAAATGAGACATTGAGATTGGAGAAGAGAAGGCTCCAGTTGGGCAGGAAGCTGATTTCAAGCATTTAAAAGAACATCATGAGGAACCAAAATAGCAAATAAAACCAAAAGTAGCAAAGAAAGAACTTCAGGCCGGATGTGACAGAAACATAAAAACCCATCCTAATACTGAGAAGCACCAGGAGGGGGTGGGCCAGCTGGATGGGGTCCCCCTCTTGATGAGGGGGGTCTTCTAGCAGATACTGAATGACCATCTGGCAGTGACCTTACAGAGGGTATCCCTTTCATGTATCATGTGGACTAGCAGGATGCTGACTGATTATCAATAGTAACTGTTGCTGTTTCCCACCCAACCTGATGTCTTTGTTTTCTTGACCACTTTAAAGGGGCCATGCCCCGGGCTACTTCTTAAAGAGGCCTATTCAATGAATGGGTGTTGTCTCACCCTAAGTGATTACCTGCAAAGACCTTGGCCTAAAGGGCCCAAGGTCTCCCAGTTCATTCTGGGTCATCTCCAGTCATCCTTAAGAATGTCAGGTCACTGGATTCATATGGCTCTGGAGGAGAAGTGAGGCTGGTGACCTGCACAGCCCTCCCTCACTCAAAACAAAGTCAAGTGCAAGTCTTGTCATCATTTCTCTGATGGCATGGTCTTCTTCAGCAACGAAGGATGAACACGTGTGTCCATGCCACACATTGGTAGACATCTTGCATTAATTGGTCTTACTTCCATCATCTGTCCATGTCTTTTCGAGATCCAAGTTGGCTCATGAGATCCTAGTGTATCTTCATCAAATCATTCAGAAAACTCCCCCATTTTGTTCCTCATTGGCCTAGTTCTCTTTGTATCTTCAGCATTTCATTCTTAAAAGTGTTCTCTGTTACTCCTGAGCTGTCTTTCACTGTTGAATATTAGTTCATGGGATCATCATTATCTTTCCCCTGAATCCTTTGAAATCCGATATCTATTCACCTCAGGCACATGCCAACTGTGCCCAGTTTTCTTTCCTTCTGTCACAAATCCGATGAAGACATGATATTTGACTCCAAAGGATTCCATCATTTCCACCTCGGAGAACAGTTTCTTCTTGTTAGTGAAGCAAGATGAGTTCTCAAATATCAGGAGAAATCTGCCCTTTCACTCTTTCTCATCTTCCTCATTCAGAAACACTTAACATCTAGGAACACAGAGACACCTTTGCCTCCCCTAGCTGCTGTCTTCCTACTGAGCATATTAGAGAAGAGATGCAAACAGAGGCCCGCTCCCTAGAGATTTCTCCTTAGGGAGGAAGGCTGAGAATAGATTGATGACCTCCCCACACTCTGCGGTGCCCTGGATCTTATTCTTACTCTAGGCACACACCAGATCAGTAAAGGCACAAGTGGGCTGCGCTAACTAAGCCTACTTACTATCCTTACCTTCTATTTCAGTATGCTGTATCATGGCATCCCTCGTGCTGCATGATCCAGTGCTGATAACTGAGGAGAGTATTGTGTACTCTCTACCACAATCCTTCTCAGCTTTGCCACAATCATTGGGTGTATGTCTGATAGAAGCATGAAGATATATGGCACAGGACCTTAGCTATATGTAACAGCTAAAAAAGAGGAAGGGGGCCAAGTATCAACAGGCTGTAGTACATCGTACAGACTTCAGAAACCCCATGGAAAGCCCTCCCCCATGACACAAATGGTGTCAAAAACAAATGGCAGAAGCCTCTAGTGGTGGTCCAGGAGTCAGATCTGCACACACAGGACCTTCCCAGGGAGGAGAAGGAGGAGCAAGAAGCACAGTTCTTAAGGAGTTTGGGAAGAGGAGAGACTGTGTGCATGATGGTCAATGGCTATGAGAAAGATGAGAGTAGTGGGGGGTTCAGCACTGGGATGGTGGACAGATCCAAACCGCTCAGAGATGAGTTGCACACCTCAGGCTCTGAAGCCTGATTAACAACATTACTGAGGTTATTTAGAAGAGAGAAAAGATTGCCATTGGACCTGATCAACCTAACTGGGCTTGGCCCTTTGACAGTAGGGATTGATTAAAAAGCAGGAATAAGAACCAGCTGAGGCATGGTTTCTGTTTCCTGAGAAGACTTCTGGTATGTCAGTGTGCCTTTGTGTGATGCCCTTCATCTCAGGGGTTGGCATGTGAGCTATGGAGCTTCCGGGATCTCTTAGCAGCGCTTGGTAACATCTTGGCACGACGAGAGAATGGTGCAATAAGGGCAGGTTTCTTGTTGAAGAGATCTTTCCGCAGTGCGGGACAGGTAAATCAGAACTCCCAGGGGTGAGCATTACCACTGGCCCTTTCCCTGAAGGAAGGCTACACACACACACACACACACACACACACACACACACACACACACACGTACGCACGCACACACTTGCACACACACACATGCACACACACTCACATACACCTTGGCCCATGTTCTATACAAGCTTTATTTCTACTGAAGCACTGTCCCTGGGTCTTTGCTCTACTATGGTGAGGTCACTTTGTAAGAAACTATAACACAGAAGATTTGGGGCAGGGGTGGGGTTATTCCACAGACTCATGGGATGACAAACCCTCGGATTTAATCATAATGGCTTCCTGCCTGCCTCATGAGCGTGAAAAGATGATCACCTCTCCTCACCTTCTGGCATAACCTTTTCCTTATTTGGAATGCTTCCCTTTCTTCCTTCTGTCTGGTAACGATTCTTTGTATCCTTCAAGAGTCATACACCTCTTCCTTCATTCCTTGGTCTGTCCACTCAAGCTTTCTCTGATCTCCTTCTTCTGGACACCTTTAGGACTTCAATAATTTAACCCTTAATCAGATGCTGGCTGTTGTTTCCTCCTCTTGCCTGGACTTCAGGGAGTGGGAATCACCTCTTTTCTGGATATGCTCACATTGTCTAGAACTGTGACAAAGGAAGGAAGTACTGAAGCAAGGTTTTTTGACTGAACTAAGGCCTTCCAACTGAACTCGAGTGTTCTCACCAACAATGATGATGATGATAGAGGGTGATATTGACATGATTTTGAGAGACATACGAAATGTATCAGAAACAACTGAGTCACTTAAGCTTTATGGAAACCCTGGGGGAAAGAGATGGGAATTACCTTCAAAGCTGCATCTTGGCAACAAGGTGATCCTGTATTCTCAAAAAAATAGAAATTGTGCCCCAAATGAGCAGATTTTGAGAGTGGAGCCAGGGACTGACTGTTTCTCAGCTCCTGGAGTCAGGCTAGGCAAATATGGAAAAGAGGGGGCTCCTTTCTGGTCAGGTACAGTAAGGAGAGAGATTATCCAGCAATAGAAACCATCAAAACTACCTCCTAAGTCATATAGGGATACAATTTACATTGTCCTAGGGAGACATCACACCTGTGACAGAACAAGGGCTTTCAGTGTTGAAGTTCAATTGAGGAATTTCAGTCCTAGAGAAGCCAAAGAACCTGCTGGGAACATGGCTGGTACCTACCAAAGCTAGGAGCTACTCCCAGCAGTTCCCCCTCTGCCCCAGAGTGCTCTCCACTCCATGAGATTCTTCTCTTTGCTTTCTTAAAACCTTTATCATCTCACCAAACCCACTCCTAGCTTTCTGTTTCTGAAACTAATCAAATCAGCTCTGCTCCTGGAAAGTGTAGGTGTCAGCCTGCTCCCTAAGGCTCCTAGTTACCCCTGTAACTTTCCAAACCAAAAATGTCCCTACCTAGACTCCACTCTCCTCTACGAGGTGTCTCTCCTCAAAGTAAGGCCTTTGAAGGCAGAGGCTATCCTCACTTTAATATTTGTACCCCTGTAGATTAGCAGTGTCTGGCATACAATATGTATACAAGTGTGTGTGTGCGCATGTATGTATGTATTTCTATATGTATGTGTGTACATGTACATATGTGTGTATGTGTATATACACATATATAGATGTACATATAATATGTTACATAGATTTCATTTGCTTTAGGCAGTCCTACATAGTGAGAATCTCTAGGGGAGCTGATCTAGAAGGCTTAAGGCAGGGAGAGAATACACTGGTTTCTGTTTTTAGAGACAAAGTAAGTGTGGAGATTGCAGGTTTCTTGCCATCACTAATATCAGCACATACGTCTGGAAAATATGCTAAAAGTTAACAAGTATCTGGGCCAAGGACTGACTGAGGAGGTGAGAGGGAAGCATAAGCAGAAAGGCTTGGGCTGGAGGGCGTTAGGGAGAGTCTATCAATGATCACTGTCCTACAGTGCAAAGACCTCTTTTTTCAATCCAAATATTTTCCCATAATTTCATGTAGCTTCCATTCTTGGAATACAACAATTCTTTGGGGAACCAAAGTCATTAGGAAGGGTCCTCCAGGCCACCAGGAGGACACACTGGGAGCTGAAGTCACAACCCTGCACATGGGTGGCCCAGGCCATAGGGTCGTTTTTCACTGGAAGCAGTAGAGTGTTCATTAAGCATCTACTATGTGAAGACACTGTTCTAAGCACCTGACAGAGATCTCATTTATTCCTTACAACAGCGCTGGGAGATATGGGTTGTTAGTATTCCCGTTTCACAGTTGGGAAGACCATCTCTTGATTTTAGGTGGTTTCATCCTCAAGGGCAATCAGGAGACCAAGTGGATAGAGTGATGCACTTGGAATCTGGAAGACATAAATTGGAATCCTGCCTCTGACTAACTAGCTTTGTAATTCTGGACAAGTCATTTAACTTCTCTTGGTCTCAGAGCCTCATCTATAAAATGAGGAAATTGTATTGCATAACCTCTAAGGTTCCTTCTACCTCTTCATTTATGATCATCTTATTGCCTAATCTTATCTCTCTAAAAGGATTATAGGAGAAGGTTTATGAAAGCTTGGCTAAAATCTAAATGAACTAACTTTGTTTATCTAGATAAACTATATTTGTTTGCAATCCTTAAAAGGCTGCTCAGACACCCAGGGGGCTTCAGAGTCCCACTGCTGCTTCCAATGAGAAATGACGCTATAGTCTGGGCCACCTGTGTGCAGGGTTATGACTACAGCTCCCACTGTATCCACACCTGCTGCTTCATCACTTGTCTGTCACCGCAGGACTTTGAGGTATGATAGTAAAATGGTATGGGTGATGTCTTTTGATTTGTGGGTAAATTGGATTTAAGTGAGACAGAGTTGCACAGAGTCTTTAGCCTCACTCTCTCCTCCAGAGTCATCATAGTCCAGTGGCAGGACAGAATCAAGATGACTGGTGATGGCTCAGGATGCAGTGGATAACCCTGGCATCTTTGGTGTCTAACCAAGCTGAGAGTTCCACATCTCCTGCTTCAGTTGCCTTCATGGAGATTGGAACAAACTGTTATCATCCACTCATTCCACAAAAGAAAATCTTCACATGCTTGGAGTAAACATCCCCTAACTCACCAATGTGTTTGAGACCCCTTGGTTACCCTCAACCTGGTTTGGCCCATCTGCCGAAATGGTTTACCAGGGGGTGGCCACTGTGCATGCTACAGCTTCTTAGAGCCATAGGTGAGAGTTGGGTGGAACAGATGGACACCAAAGGTGGAAAGCTGCCCTGAAAAGGGCTCGATTAATCATTACACCAAAGGCACTGGTCCTCCCTGAACACACCCTACACCCCTCAGCAAACAAATACAGTTTATCTAGATAAACCAAGTTAGTTCATTTAGATTTTTTTTTCTGCCATGCTAATTTTGGCCTAATAATTAACACAGGTGCTCCAACAGCCACCACCACACCATCCATACGTGGACACAACATCCATATGTGGAACCATCGGTTACAACAAATGGAGAAATTTTGAATGTTGTAGATAAGTTCACTTACCTTTGTAATGCACTTTCCAGGGATGTACACATTGCCAATGAGGTTGACACACTCATTGCCAGAACTAGCTCAGTGTTTGGGAGGCTCCGAAGGAAATGAGAAGAGGTATTAGACTGACTACCAAACTGAAGGTCTACAGAGCCTACAGAGGTGCTGACCTCTTTGTTGCATGCCTGTGAAACATGGACAGTTTACCAGCACCATGCCAGGAAACTGAATCACTTCCATTTGAACTGTCTTAGGAAGATTCTGAAGATCATCTGGTAGGATAAGGTACCAGACACTGAAGTCCTTGCTCAAGCTGAACTGTCAAGCATTCAGAGAGCGCAATTCTGATGGGTGTACCACAGTGTTCGAATGCCAAGGTTATTTTATGGAGAACTCAGATGGGGCAGGTGATCACATGATGGTCAGAAGAGGTGATACAAGGATACTCTCATGGTCTCTCTCAAGAACTTTGGATTTGACTGTGCAACATGGGAGACACTGGCACAGGACCACTCAGCATGGTGTGTCCACATCAGAAAAGAGTGCTGTGCTCTTTGAGCAAAGCAGAATTGAAACACCACAAAGGAAACAAAGGATGCACAAATTTGGAGTATCCACCCCAAAAATTCACAGGGCTATCTGTGCCCAGTCTGTGGTAGAGCATTCCAAGCTTATATTGGTCTGATCAGCCACAGTTGTGCACACTGAAACTTCACTTTATCATGGTGAGGTCATTTTGGTCCTGTTATAGAACTAAGGACAACAACCATTTGTTTGCTGATCACCACAACATTCCTCTCTTCTATTAATCCTTTAAGAAATCCTATTTAGTAATCCTATTAAAAGAGAGGGGGATGAAATGAGTTCAGTCTTTCCTTGATGAAGCCATCCTGATGGAGCAATTAGACATCACTTTTCTTGCCAGATGTCTCAGACCATTTCTTCAGTGATCATTCTATAATTTTCTACAAATTTCTAGAATTTTCCCAGGAATTGAGGTCAAGTTTACTTGCTTAAAGTATACAGTCTGTTTGAAAAGTGGTGCATTTTTTGCTTCTTCAATCTTATGGTACTTCTCCTATTTCCCCTGGGCTTTCAAATCTCATTGATAGGGGATCCTATCTTCAGACTCTTTCAGGACTTCAGAATACTGCTTATCTAAGCCAGGTGACTAGACTTCATCAAGGAGAACTGAGTGGTTTCTTACTATTCATTTGCTTACCTTCATTTCTCTTCCCTATTGGTCATTTTTGTTCTATTATTACCAGTGCAAAACTTATTCTGTTTTGAAAAGAAAACAGAAAGAAGACTTCAGCAGCTCTATCTTCTGTGTGGTAACAGTGATCATTGTCCCATCTACCCCAAGCCAACATTCTAGACCTGGTTTGATCTGCCATTTTCTCCCAGTATCAACTTTAAAGACTTTTTGTCCTCTCTTTCCCTTCCCAGCCTCAGCTGACTCTGAACTTTAGCATCCCTGATGCTACTTATGGCATTCTATAAATCCTCTATTATTTGTCTTTGCTTCTATTTTCTTTATACTTGTTTTAAAATTCTTGTACATCCATATCATTCCCTTCAGACATAACCTATGTAGTTGTGTGTTTTTCACCTCGTTGGCATTGTTTCTTTTTGTGTCTTGAGAATGGAATCACTTCCCTTGAAGTCTTTAAGTCCATGGGTCTTGCACAACTTTCCTATGAACCCTTAGAATCACCCCATATCTTGACTGCATAATTTACCTTCTAGATTATCCAAATTTACCTTCTTTGTGAATCACAAATTCTAAGATGGAGTGATTGTTTCCCTATAGGATTCCCATCATTTCCACCCCAAATGCAAGTTTCTTCCTTTTAGGGATAATCAGTCCCAGAACAGAATTTCCCCTTGGATATTCTAGTTTTTGAAGAATGAAATGATTGCTAAAACATCAAGAAATATTATTCTTAAGGAGGGATGGAGAAAGGAAGGAAAGGAGAGAGAGAGAAAATATAATTGAAGTCCATATCTCTACTCTATCATGCCTCCATGCCAGACTTGAGATCTCTTTCCAAATTCCTCACCTATTTCTTATTCTGATCAAAGTGACATGTAGTAGTATCAAATGACAAAAGAACTTCTGTTCTCCATCTTTTTAGGGAATTATTCACAGGATTCACAGTGGATGACATAGGTGTCAATGCAATGATGATTTCATGGATCCATCTATTAAGTTATTGGAGCATTGCAGAATCTGTAAGGCTGAATGCAAGGGTTAGAAAAGAGCAGTGAGAAGAATAGGAAATGAGAAGACAGTTGGGGGATGTAAAGGACATCTCATTGGTTCTAACCATTGGTTTTCAATAAGCTGTTCAGTATGTTTGATTAAGGAATTTTTTTTCTGGGAAAATAGGAAATTGTGACCTCCATCACTCTCTTTGCCCAAAAAGGTCTAAAGAGAGCTTTGAAGCTGCTTCGGTGGATTTGCTGGATTGTGAGAGACCCCTAGCCTGCTCCTAATGGCAGAGGTCAACCTCAGATCATCTTAGAAAGGAATCTAATACTAAGCTGATTTCCTCTAGATAATGATCACTCCTCAAGTGTGTTCTCATCAGCCAGGCTGCTGCAGCAATGAGATACATGACTGTGTGAAATGATCCAGCCCAGGCTCTAAGGAGGCACAGAGCTGGGGCCCTCACCCATCTAGCCTAGAACAATTCATAAAGTAATTTTCCTTTCTATTACCTCCAAATGAGAGTCAACCCCAAGGGTTCAGAGTGCCCTGAAGGCTCTTGGGAGAACTCTCCGTATCAAAGACAGCTACCATTCTGTTCCACTGGGATCCATTACCTGGAATTGCCATGTGAGGAATGTCAAGCATGGAAGAACATTCACAATGAATGAGGTGAGTTGGGGAACAAAAAAGATTCTGTCAGTATCAGAGGATTAAACTGTTTAGCTTTGGAGTTTCAAGCAATCCTGCTCAGAGGTGAAGTGTATAGCTTCAATTCTCAAGGTAGCCAGATCACTAACTCCTCAACTGTAGACTGAGTCCCTGACTTTGCCCACAGACTGTACCCTCTCTCTATGTATGAGTTGAACCCTAGCTCTGGCCACAACTGAGCCAAAATCCTGGTCACAGGCTGAGTACTGAGCCTAGCCATAGACTGCAACCAAGCCTGAACCGCAAGGTAACTCTGACCTTAAGCAAAAGCTTGCCCCTCACCCCAATCACAGATTAGCCCAACCCTGGAGTTGGGTAGTACACAGAGTACACAGTCTGACTCAAGCCTTGAATGGACCCTGGTCAGAGCCTGGCAGACTCTTTCAACCAGTCACTGACTATCTTTCACTGACTGACCTTTAACTCTTGCCTTTGACTGACCCCTATTTCTGAGAGTCAACAGACAATACCCAACTTCAGTCATAAGCTGATCCCTAACTCTGTCAGCAGATGCATCCCTTCTCCTGCCATGAGGATAAGGGCAAAGGGGAAATGTCGGGGAAACCCAGCCCCTTGCTCTGGATACAGCTCAGGATGCCCTGACCACGAGGCCAGAATCACCCACCTTAAAGTCATCCTCCTTTGCAAGGGAGGGATCTTTCCAGCTTAGCCTTGTCTTTTCATCACCTAACCTTTGTACCTCTCCAAGCTTCTTTCCTCCTACTCTGTAATCTATCTGGGAACATTGCTTATTCTGCTCACATATGACACTCAGGGTGTTTTCACTGGCTGTAGCCTGTGCCTAACATCTCCTCTCTCATCTCTGCCTCCCGACTTCCTTAAGGGTTAGATAGAATCTTACCTTCTGCACAAAGCCTGTCCCAATTTCCCTTAACACTAGTGCCATCCCTCTGGTGATGGTTACCAATTCATCATGCCTGCAGATATTTCATTTAGACAGAGTTGGCTGATGTCACCTGCTTTGTTAGACTGTGAGTTCCTTGAGGGCAGGGACCCTAAGGTTTTCTCTTCTTTGTATCTCTGGCATTTGTCATAGTAGCTGATCCACAGTAGGGGCTTAATAAATACTCCTTTATTTGATGCATCCTTCCTTAAATTCTATACGCATTACTCAGAGAAAGACCTCTGTTCAATGTTAAAATTAGGTCAAAATGAAAAATGAAGAAGGAAATTACAGAGAGCTTTTCTAACCCATTGATTCTGCTGCTTTTCTGTCATCTGGCTGACTCTAAAAAAGACTAGAGAGCATAGGATTTGGGGAAAGGGAAGGGGGAAGGATGAGAGTATAAGAGACCACAGCTGGTTGTCAGGGTGCAGCTCTATAGGCGGCCATGACTCTGATGGAAACAAGCCCATTTCAGCTGGCCATCAGCAGTTTGAACAAGCTGCTGTTCCTGGCATGAACTCAGGAGCCCTTGCCCAGCCATCTGAGGGTCTAGGAGTGGGACTCTCCTTGAACTGGAGCCAATTATGAAAACACAGGCACACCCTAATGTCAAAACACAAGGTTTATGATACATTGTGATTTTGTTCAACAGCCTCCTAGCCAAAAGGTAAATCAAAATCATTCATACCACAGAACCTGTTTGAAAACAAGAAATTCATTCTGTTCTTATAGAATATGCATGATATCCCAACATATGTCCTTGGAAGAGATCATTGGTGGAAAGGAGAGGAGAGGAATGGAGGGAGGAGGAGAGTAGGGAAGGAAAGGAGAAGAGAGGGGAGGAGAGAGAAGGGGAAGAAAGAAAGAGGAGAGGAGGAACATGACAGGAGAGGAGAGGGGAGGGGAGAAGAGGGGAAGAGAGGAGAGGAGAGGAGAGGAGAGGAGAGGAGAGGAGAGGAGAGGAGAGGAGAGGAGAGGGGAGGGGAGGGGAGGGGAGGGGAGGGGAGGAGAGGAGAAGTGAGGAGAGGAGAGGAGAGGAGAGGATATGCCAGGTCCACCTCCCTGTTAATTTGGACCAGGCCCAAGCCTTCTTTAAAGTCAGCAGTCACCCGGCAAGTTTATTTACTAAATCTCTCTCCTAATGACTCAGCCTCTACAGCACCGCAGCCAGCAGCCCATACATCATCACTCTGGATTGAATATGGAAGGGCCCCTTTTGGCAACTCACAACCATTTCATTTCCATTGGGAAAACGTTTTTCCAAACCCCCATGAGAAAGAAGAAAAATATTACTTTTTATGACACACACCAGAATGTTCATCTTAATTACCACTGGAGCCCATTCACAGATGGAATGTAATTGAATGTATAACTATTCTTAATTGAAAAATGACTTAGGTAAAAGGAAAGGTTCCATCCCAGCTGTGAGTCCCTGCTCAGGCTAGTCTCCTGCATACCCCCAGCCCCACTGAACCTCTTAGCAGAAGTGGACACAGAGGCTACTATCTTCCTTCCCCAGGTGACCTGACATCCCATCCCCAGAACACACAAGATGGATTTTGTGGAAGGGGCCACCTTTATTCTTCTAGACTGAAGGACAGTTTGGCCAGGTCCCCAAAAAATTCCATTCTTGCAACCAAAAGGAAGCTCAAAGGTCATTGCTGAGGCCAAACGGAGCTGAAACAGACATAACTTCTGGACACTGGGCTTGGGACATCTCTCTCTCTCTCTCTCTCTCTCTCTCTCTCTCTCTCTCTCTCTCTCTTTCTCTCTTCCTCCCTCCCCCCCTCCCCCTCATACTGAGACCATAGCTTGTAAAGGGTCCTTAAAAGCTGGAGAGCAAGGAGCAGGATATAGCATCTATGACTCTGAAATCTGGAGATATTTTGTCAGTCACCTTTGGCTGAGAAACCTTTCAACAAAAGTCTTCCATAGCCAAGGGTTCTTCTCCCACTTCTCACATGCATTTCAGTGAATACTCAGAAGAGTCCACTGTGTTCTAAACCCTGCGTAAGAGGTCCACAGCTGCTGAAGAAGTCACAGTCCCTGTCACTCAGTCAGTCAGGGAGCTAACTGGTGGAATTCAAGGAGAGGTGGGATAAAGGGAGGGATGCAGATTCAGAGACATGTACATGTCGGCACAGTCAGTATGCAATGCTCAGGGCCTTGGGGAGGGTTAAGCCAAGTGTTTTGGGCAGGCTGAGTGGGAGGCTTGTGGGCAGGGAAGCCAGGAAAGGCTTCCTGATGCAGGCAGCTTCCAAGCTACAAGGGTCGGGATTCAACAAGTCAGCCAGAATTTGTCGAGCTCTGATTATGTGTCATGGACTGTACTTGAAGTCAAGAATGCAAAAATGAAAACAAAAACAGTCCCTGTCTTCCAGAGAAGAAGGCCCAGGGAAGGTGATTTGAGGCTCCCAACCTTGGGACCTAGCCCTAACCCAGCCTTGGGACTCATTGACCTGAGGGTGATAGACAAAAGCAGACTGATCTGGCTCAGATGCACAGTGTTTAAGTATAAGCCAGGCAAACCTGGACCATCGGAACTTGCAGGTTCCTTTAGCCAAACCAAATCTTTCTCAATAATAAATTGTAGCATTGTATCTACACTCACCTCTGCCCTCAGAATCAAGGTTCTGACTCTCTGTTCTCTGTCCAAGGATGCAAAAGATCTGAGAAAGGGCCCTAGGAGCTAGACTCCAAAATGGCACTGGGACCAACAAAGTGGAATATTGGGTTCCATGTTAGAACTCATCTTTTTGGAATCCCTAGAAAAGTTTACATCCCCCTGGCTAAATTAATGCCCCCTAGGTGAGACTCTCCAGAGAAAGCTGAGAGGGATTCTAGCCCCATGATTTAAAGGATTCTAACTGAATGAAGCCTCTTCTGTAGTCAGAAGCCACAAATGCTTCCAGTTGTCCCAACAAGACACAAAGGGATTTCTTAGCAATTAAAGTGAATCTCTATGGTTCTTTCCATTTCACTAGATGAATTCCCCAAATCCATAGGTTCAGTGGTGAATGCCCATTCTCCAGTGGAATGGCATTGTGCGGAACCTTGGCAGGAAAATCTTCAAATGTAAGGAGGTAGGCATCAGAGCAGGAGAGTGCTTTGGAGATCATCAAGTTAACTCCCTCATTTTATACATTGGGAATCTCTGATCAAAGTGAACTGGCATCTTCCATGGCCCACACAACAGTAAGTTATTGATTAAGTTAAAGCTGAAACTTGGGTTTCTTGTTTCCCAGTCTAATGTTCTCTCTCCTGAAGTCACCAAGGAGTTGAGTTTGAAGAGGCATCACTCTAGCCCTTTGGAGAATGCTGGCATCCTCTAGCCATCCAGGCCCAGGAGCAAAACTTAGGAGCCTAAGATGTTCCATGATGCTCCCCTTAGCTCCTAGCCCAGGGAGAAGTCACATATCATTCTCTTCTTTCACTGACACCTGAGCCAAGGTTCTGCACCCCCACCCCCGATGCTGCATGCTGATCTAGCTACCTCAGAGCAGCATCCCAGGCCTCGTACCCAGTGTGACCTTTAGCAGCAAAGTGTAGAAGCAGGAGTCATACTCAAGGCACAGAGGGCAGCCTAACTTGGTTGTAGCATAATGAGCATGGACAGAACTGTCAGAGAAGAGCAGAAGGATAGGCTGTTGTTGTTCAGTTATTTCAGTTACATCTGACTCTTCACGACCCCATTTGAGGATCCCCAGAGGGGATGAAAAGAGGCAAAAGATGGTTGGAATCAGGATTAGAGGGACCAAACTGATGTGGAGGAGAGAAGAAGAAGAACCTCATGGTGAACGATCTCAATTTCTTCAGTGGAATAGGAGACAGGAGGGGAAGGCAATGCTTGAATCTCATTTTCATCAAAATTGGTTCAAAGAAGGAAGGAGAAAGAGAGAGGGGAAAAGAGACAGAGAGAGAGGGAGAGAAAGAGAGAGAGAGAGAGAGAGAGAGAGAGAGAGAGAGAGAGAGAGAGAGATCGATCTTACCCAATAAGAAACTAAGAGGGGAAAGAGAGTGGGAAGGGAGATAATGAAAGGGAGGTCAGACTAAGACAGAGAAGCAAAATAGACTTCCAAGGAGACACAGGGTAAAAGAGAAAAAGAAGAAAAAGCAGAAGAATATAGGATAGAAGGAATTATGACTGGGAATGTGAATGGAATGAACTCACCCATGAAACAGAAGTCAATAGAAGAACAGATCAGAAACCAGAATTCAACAACATGTTGTTTACAAGGGATACAGTTAGAACAGAAAGATGCACACAAACTTAAAATAAAGGGCAGGGGTAGTGATCATGACCTCAGACAAGGCAAAAGCAAAAATAGACCAATTAAAGGAGATGATCAGGGAAACTGCATTTTGATAAAAGGTGCCATAGACATTGAAGTAAATAATTTTTTACAAAAATTTTATATGATAAAAGTCTCTTCTCTTTTCTCAAACTTATAGGGAACTAAGTCAAACATTAAAATAAGAGGCATTTCCCAAATCATAAACTGTCAAGGGAAATGAACAGGTAGTTTTCATAAGAAGAAATCAAAGCAATCTAGTCATATTTTAAAATGCTCTGTATTAATATTGATTAGAGATAGACAAATTAAAGTATCTCTGAGGGAAAATAGGTACAGTAATGCACTGCTAGTGGAGCAGCGAACTGGTCCAACCATTCTGTCAAACAATTTGCAACTACATCTAAAGGGCTATAAAGCTGTTCATACCCTTTGATCCAGCAATAGCACTGCTAGGCCTGTATCCCAAAGAGATCAAAGGAAAAAGAAAAGGACCTATAAATACAAAAATATTTATAGTAATTCTTTGTGGTGACAAAGAACTGGACATTGAGGGGCTGTCCATCCATTGAGGAATGGCTAAACAAGCTGCGGTATGTGATTGTGATGGAATACTGTTGTGCTCTAAGAAATGAGGAGGGTCTAGTTTCAGGAAAATCCAGGAAGACCTATATGAACTTATGCAAAGTGAAGTAAGAAGAACCAGGAGATCACCAGGAACAGTCCCAGCACCATCGTAATAATAACCAACTCTGAAAGACTTAGATAATCTGATCAACATAGTGATCCAAGATAGTTTGGAAGGAATCATTATAGAAGACTGGTGTCCACCTCCGCAGAAGAACTGGTGCATTCTGGGTGAAAATTGAAATGTACTTTTCCGATTTCCTTTATCTTGCTCACTTTTTTGCAATATGACTAATAGGGAAATATGTTTTACATGATATCACATACATAATTAATGTCGTATTGCTTGCCTTCCCAGTGGGTAGAGGGAGGTGTGGAAGGGAGGGAGAGAATTTGGAACTCAAAAAAAAAATTTAAGAATGTTAAAAATAAAAAAAGAAGTATTTTTTAAAAAAGAAATGTGAGGCAAGGGTCTGTTCTGAAAGGGTTAGGAGAGGGGGTCGCATCTGAGGAGAGGAGATGAAGCCTCAGAAAAGCCGTAGCGGGCAGTAGTATTCTGAAGTGAGGAAGGATTCCCTTCCTGCACTGTGGGCCAAAGCGAGATCATGTAACGTATTTGTAGTGGGCTTGTCCGCCCAGTTTCGTGATTTTCTCCAGATTCATTCTGCAGCCCCAGATCTCTGCTCCTGCCACGTAGCTACTTTCACTTGTTCAACCTATCCACATCATCCTATCTCTTCTCTTCAAGTGAGGGAGAGACATTCATTCATTCATTCATTCCACAAGCACTGTGATAGGTGCTGAGAGTGCAGAGATAATATTGAGATAGTAGCTGCCCTCAAGGAACTTATATTCTACCAAGGAAAATTCCTCCTAGAGGCTTCAGGTGGTTTGCCGCTGCTGGCACAGCTGTGTGGGGGAGGACAGAAGAGATGTCCAACATAGTTCTTTTCAGGTTTTCTTTAAAAAAAAAATCTTCCAAGCATCTGCCAATCACTCTCCTCCCTTACCACAGGCCCTACAAAGCTACAGGGCTGTCCAATCTACAGAGCAGAAAATGGGTCTGAGAGCTCACCCCAGAAAGAGAGTGGGCAGGCACGAGAGAAACAGCTTTCTTTCTAGAATCCAGGATTTTCTGCTTGTGAATGTATAACTTTGCCAAGCTATACTTCTGCCTCAAGCGCCAACCATTCTGAGTCACCCAAGCTATGTGTGTGTGTGTGTGTGTGTGTGTGTGTGTGTGTGTGTGTGTGTGTGTGTGTGTGTGTGTGTGTGTGTGTGTTCTGCATCGATCCTCTGTTTGTGTAGGTCTATTTATACATCTGGGAAAAGGCTGCCCGCATTTTTCTGACTTAGCCCAAAAACTTTCACTACTAATTGGATACTGAGGTTGGGTGGGGGTTGGGGTGTGAGATAGAAAGGTTCCTGTGCTGAGCTTACTTTGTCCAGGGATTCTTTGATGCTCTCTTTGCAAGACCAAACTGTGCAAGAGGCAGCATTCACAGGAGTCTATGCAGTGCTCCCCAGGAACCTATTCGAGGGCAGGGGATCCACTGATCCCTAGCTTGAGGTTGGATCTGATGTGGGTCAAAAACAAGTGGAATGAGCTTAGCATAAAGGGACCAAGATGCTTTTCCTGTGTGTGAATAATCTCTGAACACAGGATGAAACACTGTGGTGGAGAAAGCCTCCCAGAGAACAAGGATTTAGAAATGCCACCTCTCAAGCCCCAGGAAACTGAGCAGGACTTGCTGTTTGGAGAAGCTCTCTCTCTCCCCCCATGCAAATGGCCCTGCTAAGAAAACACCACTGGGATATTTTGGCGAGTGCAGAAGCCCCCACATAAATTATGGATGCAGACATTCAGAAGACGGGCTAACAAATAGCATTCAGTGAAATCTGCCGCTCAGCCACCATATGGTGTCGACAGAATGCCACTTTGTTTCTCTGGGAAACAGCTCATCATTAAAAAATAAATAGCATCTTTTCTGTGGGGAGAGAACCCACAGCCATTATTTTAAAAAATAACAAACAGGAAACTCTGTCCTTTCATTTTACATTCAAAAATATATATATCCTCCTGGTTGCACATGTAGATAGTCATCCAATCTAAGAGAAAAAGAAGCACATTGGATGGCATGTGGTTGGAGTTCAGGGAACGTCACTCTCCCCCAAAATGTGCATTCAGACCCAAAGGACAGAAGCTAGGTCTCATTTATTTTCCCCATGTAACCAATTTATTCATTGTTTGCATATGTGTCTACATGAATGTGCACATGTACATGTATGTATGTGATTGACCTGGTCTAGAGTACCTGGAATCAAATCTGATCCATATCGTATTGGCTAAGAATATTGGCGGAGAGCAAGTCACTTAGCCCCTCAGAGTCCCTAATAACTTTATGACTATAAGTTAGAGATGTCTTCCTGTTCCAGTTTTGTCTTTGTATCCCCAGCAGTGCCTTGTTTCCTGACTGATCTGTTGATCTTCATGGGAGAAGGACAGTCCCATGCTGGTAATTCCCCCCACTGATGACATTCAAACTTGTATACATCATCCAAAATATCTAATATTTATCCTGGTTATCCACAGAGAGATCAATCATGTTCAGAGATACAAAACATCAGAGACAAAATATCTTAGTTTATCAAAAAGAAAATGATGTCTCAGAATCACCAAATGAGAAGGGATGTCATCTTCAGGAAAGGGACCTGTTAGGATCTAGTTCAGCTGGCTCCTAAGCCAGAATGGCCCTTCCAATGTCCCCAGTTGGGAGTTGTCCAGATTCAACATGCATTAGATTACCAGGGTCTAGAAGGACTAGAGATGTCAGATTAGAGACTTCTTTGGAGTCATGTACTAGGAACTCACCTCATCTTCCAACTAAATTAACATAGCTTTGTGGTTTGGAGATTAGTCTTCTCTGAAGGTGGAGCAGTATATTTCTGATTTCACATATTCATAGAATCATATAGCTCAAAAGAAGTGAAAGATGTGCAAATTTAAAGAATCTATCCCAAACATTCCCATGGATTATTTGTGCCCAAGCTATAGGTAGATCATTCCAAGATTGTATTGGTCTGATCAGTCAGTCAGACACCTGTAACTGGACTCTAGCATAGTGATGTCATTTTGGTCCTCCTCGAGAATGAAGGACAATGACCAACAGAATCATGCCAGTTTAGAGCAGGGAGCTTGAAAGGACCTTAGAACACAGGAGTATGTGTGTTTATTAAATCTATATTGGAGGAAAAGAAGGAAATGAACAGGTGGAAAGGCCTTTTGATCAGTGTGGAGAAGAAGCTTATGATAGGTGACAACAACAAAGAACTTCTCAGTTCTGACTCATCTGCATATTCTCTGCCAAGGAAAATGGCTTTGGGATGGCAAAAGACAGAACCTAAAATGGCTAACACTCAGTCCATTCCCTCAAGCCTCCAATGCCTTGACAGTGAACATCAAACCATGAAGCACAACATGGAATAGTGGAGAGAATGCCTCAGTTCCTCAATTCTAAAATGAGTGGGTGGGAATCAGGAACTTCCAAGATTCCTTCTAGCTCTATATCAATGATCTTATGATCAATGGCAATTTGGGGCTTTCACACCAGTGTGAATCCACTCATTGGTAATACTGCATACAGATCAATAGCAAATGATTTCCTGAAATCTTGTTACAAGGCCTGCCGGAGGAGGGAGAGACTTTAGACAAGACTTTTCTAGGCCTTCCACCCCTTTGATCTTGTCTACTTGTGCCCCAAAGATGAAAGGATTCTATCCTGGAGAAGTGGTCTTTTCTTTCCCTGTGCCTCGGACCCCTGCAGTCCACCACGGGAGCTAGAATATGCATGAATTTCTGTCTGCTAATGATGCTCCAGGACCCGGAGCAGTGGAGGATTTATTTATCACTTACTGTATATGAAAATCTACATGTACGATGAGAGCCCCCTCCTTAGGAGAGGAAACATACCAAAGAGAGTTTATTCGTTTGTTCATTAAACATTCGATGTTTTCTTTCCTTCAGTCCTTTTCTACTTGGTAACTGTTGAGAGAAGTCTCCCTGGCCTTTGCTTCACACCCTCCTCCCAGCTCTAAAATAATGGGAATTTTTCCAAGGTTAATCTCAAGATAATTATTCCCACCCACACATCAGGTGCATGTGACTTCCCCAACATTTATCTGAGATCTCTACTGCTGGGAGCTCGTGACTAATGAAGTAACACCTCCTCCCGCTGGGAGTTCTGAAGGAGCAAGCCAAAGTCTGTGTCCGTGTCACTGCAATATCCAAACCCAGTCAAGACAAGTCAGCAAGCATTTCTGGTTGTTATTATTAATCAGCTACCATTTAGATGATGCTTACGGTGTGCCCAGCACTATGCTAAGCACTTTATAAACATTATTTTACAGATGCGGCAACTGAGGCAAATAGAAGTTAAATGACTTGGCCAGGGTCACACTGTTAGTAAGTGTCGAGTTTGAACTCAGATCTTGTGGATTCCAGGCCCTGCTCTCTGTGCACCCTGGCACCCCTAGTGGCCCCAAGTGTCTTCTATGTGCTAATGATGAGGGCTGCAAGGGGTTGTGAGACCCCACAAAGACCACAGTACCAGGCACAGGTCGTCTGGAGAAAAATTCATGGACTCAAGCATTGTTGAGGTCAAGGTAAGGATTTATTACGCTTTTCATCAGGCAAGAGTTCTTAGGGAACCTGCAACCTTAGAGGGATACAGGTAAAGTTTATACAGGACATTCTATAGTACCACTAGTGCCAAATACCCTAACTAGGTGTTCTGGGGTAGGATTAGGGAGTGGTTAAGGAGTGGTCAGTTCTCAAAGGAACATGCACTTTCAGTATGTACTACACAGGTATTTACCCAGAGTTCATCAGGAAATAGCCCAAGGAAGGACTACCTGGAGGTGCGGTTTTAGTCACTAAGTCAACCAATGGTCAGGGCTGACTCAGAAACACCAGGCTGCCCTCATCAATGCCTTGTTAGACAAGACAAATGTAAGGGAGCATATGTATGTCTAAGTCTAGGATACATATGAATGGTCAGTGAGTAGTAAATGTTATGACCCAGTGAACAGCCCATTCAGCCAGTACACAGCTGGTTCAAACTAATGAGTTCTATAGGTGTAGCTGACTACTAGAGCAGGAAGGGAGATAACGGTTGTTGCCAGGGCTGGGGAGAAACTGCCAGAGATAGTATTTTGAGACTGGGGAGAAATGTGATTTTTAAAGAAAAGTGGGATTTTAGGACTGGGTCCCAAGTATATGCAACCAAGCACCCCATCGCTAAGGGCCCACAATTCAAAGAAAGGCAAAAGCCAATCTTTGTTAACAGGGAGTTCTCAGAGACAATAGCTGCATTTGGACAGGATGTGTGCAGAGGACAGTTAGCAGAAGGAAGGCCCCAGAGTACACTGGGATTGGGAAGTACTTCAGCTGGAGGGTGATCTTTTAGGTGGGATATGAAGGAAGCCAGAAGGCCAGTGGTGGAGATGAGAGGGAGATTGCTCTGGAAGGCAGTGGCAAGGTTTGATACTTCATCCCATTAGATTCCTTTGAACTCACAGAAATGAGGCAGTGTGCTGTCATGTGTGATGGGCCCTCAGACACAGAAGGGCATCCTTCTGATGCCCTAATGTCCTCTATTACTGGAAGGATTGGGTTCTACAGCCAGGCCCCTCTTTAGCTTTTTGTGTGACCCGGACCCTTCAGACAGGCAAGCTGGCAAAGCCTCAGGACCCCTTCTCAGACTCCTGTTTGTAAACATATTAAATAAAACATAGAAGATAACAAAGGAAATCTGTCCTCCAGAAATAAAGGTACACCACATCACACCTATCAGACTGGCTAAGACGACAAAACAGGAAAATGAGAAATGTTGGAGAAGATGCGGGAGAGTTGGAACGTTAATTAGAGGGACCCTCTCCACTATGCTGTGGTGTGCTTCAGACACTTCTTGGTTTGATGTTCATTGGGAAGTCATTGGAGGCTTGAGGGAATGAATGGACTGAGTGTTAGCTATTTTATGTTCTGTCTTTTGCCATCCCAAAGCCATATTCCTTGGCAGAGAATATGTGGACAAGTCAGACCTGACAAGTTCTTTCTTGTTGTCACCTATCATCAGCCTCTTCTCCACACTGATCAAAAGGCCTTTCCGCCCGTTAATTTCCTTCTATTCCTCCAGTATAGATTTAATAAACACACATACTCCTATGTTCTAAGGTCCTTTCAAAGACTCATGGTGCAAAATGCCACCCATGTCCAGAGAAAGAACTACGGAGTCAGAACACAGAATGAAGCAGAATATTTTCTCGTTTGTTATGTTTGGTTTTGATTTTCTCATGGTTTCTCCCATTCACTATAATTCTTCTATGCAACATGACTAATGTGAAAATGTGTTTAGTAGGAATGTACGTGTAGACCTCATATAAGATTGCATGCCATCTGGGGGAGAAATTTGAAACTTATGCAAATGAATGTTGAAAACTGAAAGCAAATTAATAAACGTGGAAAAAATTTTTTTAAAAAGAAATAAACATGTATTTTTCCCATCTAAATTTATGGACCTCCAGAATCTATTCCTAGACTTCTTGGGGGTCCTGAAACCTCAAGTTATGAACCACTGTTGTAGGAGGAGAATCGAGCAGATTTATTCTCCTTGAAAGGAGAAAACTGGGAGGGGGGAAGTTGGCAACAAGTATATCTTATAAAGGCTTCATTTTTCAAATATATAGAGAACTGAGTCAAATATATAAGAATGCAAGTCATTCCCCAGTTGATAAATGGTCAAAGGATATGAGCAGGCAGTTTTCAGACAGAAAAAAGTGAAACTATTGTTAGTCGTGAGAAAAAATGCTCCAAATCACTATTGATCAGAGAAAAGCAAATTAAAACAATGTTGAGGCACTGCCTCATATCTACCATATTAGCTAATATGACACAAAGGAAAATGTTGGATGTTGGAGAGGATGCACTGTTGGTGGAATTGTGAACTAATCCAACTATTCTGGAGAGCAATTTGGAACTATGCTCAAAGGGCAACCAAACTGTGCCTACCCTTTGATCCATCAATATACCTGAAAGAGATTGTAAAAAAGGGAAAAGGAGACACATGTACAAAAATATTTATAGCAGCTCTTTTTATGGTGACCAAGAATTGGAAATCAAAGCCATGTCCATCAATGACCAAACAAGCTGTGGTATACGACTGTAATGGCACATTGTTGTGCTTTAAGAAATGAAAAGCAGGAAGATTTCAGAAAAACCTGGAAAGACTTACATGAACTGATGCAAATTGAAAGGAGCAGAACCAGGAGAATGTCATACACAGTAACAGCAATATTGTTAGATAAAGAACTGTGAATGACTTAGCTCTTCCCAGCAATACAGTGATCCCAGACAAACCCAAAGGACTCATGATGAAGCATATAATCAGCCTCAGGAGAAAGAAATGATTCTGTCTGGATATAGCTTGTTTTTCATTTTCTTTTATTCCAGTCTTCTTGTACAAAATGACTACTATGGAAATGTTTTACACAATTGTACATGTATAACCTATACCTGATTGCTTACCCTCTCAGGGAGGGATAAGGGGGAAGAGGGAGTAGAAATATAATTTGGAACTCAAAACTTCAAATGAAAACGTTTTCAAAATTTTTTAAATAAAGTCCTTAGCACAGGAAAAGATTTCTTCTCCTACAAGAACTAGAACCATGGAGTTCTGGTCCCAGGGAGAAGGTGAAATTGTGGGGGCAGCACTGCTGAGCCATCAAGGTTGTGGATAATTAACTTTTTCTGGGAAATGGGGCATGATGGCCTCCTGGCTGGAGTCCTGGTGATGAAGGCAGAAGGAACTAAGTTCAAACTTTGCTTCTGCCTCTTCCAAGCCTAAGTCACTTGATAGTTTTAGGCTATGGTGCTGACTTGGCCGAGGTGACAGAGGGAAGGTGAAGTTTTGCAAACCTGAAAACACCTGGAACTGTCATTTTTCTTAGAATTCACCTTAGAAATGATCTATGTACCTCCAGTGCAAACATTGTCCCACAGTTGGATTATTTTTGTCAGGAGATCTGACACACATACACACACACGCACACGTGCACACGCGCGCACGCATGCACACATGCAATGAACACATTCACCAGCTTCCAACAAGGCCAAATCCACAGAAAAGTTTGCCCCAAAGCTCAAAGTCCAGTTCTCTTGGCTTCTCTCAGACAAAGGGCCATCAAGGTCTACCATTAAGGTTGTAAGTGGAGCTTCAGTAGCTGAATGTACAAAGGTTCTCCCTTAGACCATCACATTTCCAGGACTTCAGCTGTGTTCTTGCTACTGCCCTCGAGTCTGTGATCACTGTCAGAGTCCCACTCTCCTCAAATCCCTGCAGCCATTTTCTATTGGCCTACAGTCCTCAGACCCTTTTGATGAGAGGCCTTTTTCTACTGGTCCTCTCCATCCTGCCCCCACTCCCAGCTTCAGAAAAGTGACTGTATCTACCATTCTTTGTTCCTCACCTAATATCTCACAGGGTACCTCAGATGTTTGTCAATTGGCTGACTGATCACAGCCCTGCCCCATCTAATGCCTTCCACATCATTCATCAACAGAAAGAGGTCTCTACTGAACTTGACCATTGCCACCACTGCACCCATCACCCCCATGATCAGCCAAGATTGGTTTTCTTGAGAAATCTCCAAAACATCACAACTGGAGACAGTAGGAAATGGTCACCAGCTCGGCTTGAAGCCACTGTTACCCCTGCCCCCCAGGAGGGAAAGGAGGCATGTATGTCCTCTGAACAAAGCCTGAATCTGAGTGCCCTCTGGCACATTCTCCCAGGTGCTCCCTACCTTTTCAAGGGTACAGCGAACATCTAAGTGACATAACAGCCAAGTGACCACTTCCAGGTCATTGAAGTGGGATAAAAATGGTCAAGACCAAAGGGAGGAGCTGATGTTAGGAGCCCCTCCAGAAAGGAAGCTGAAAAACTGAAAACCCCTGATTTCACCTCTGTCCTTTCTTCCCATCACAGATGGTCTGAGTGACGGAGGTAGAATTCCAATGAGTGTGCCCTCCCAAAATATTTGTTCCAATTGGAAGGTGGGTGATTTCCCAATGCTTGCTGGCAGAGTGGCAACAGGGAAACAAAGGACCTGCTCACCCAGAGTTATGGCCATCTTGGAGCATGGGACATCTCTTCATTATCTGTGGAGACCCAAAGCCAGGCTTGGCATAATTTGGGAGCCAAGAGCAAAACAAAGTAGTAAAACACCTGTCCAGCTGCCTTCCCTATTTTCTAAGAATTTAGATGCAAAGAGAGGATACCATGTCACAGAGGCAACTCTCTGGCATTAGCATGCCAAGCACAGAAACTCGGGCCTCATTGCACCAACCCAAGGATGCAGCCAGGACTTTGGAAACGGCAGGCTGGATGATCCATCCATGGAGTGCTGAGACCTTCTAAGGCCACACTGAAGCTGACTGGGATCACTCATTACACTTTACAGATTGTCAAACTGAGGCCCATCTAGTCACCTATACCTATGCACATGTCAATGATGGATGGAGGATGTCTTTCTGTCTCTCTGTCTCTGTCTGTCTCTGTCTCTCTGTCTCTCTTTCTCTCTCTGTCTCTCTGTTTCTCTCTCTGTCTCTCTGTCTCTGTCTCTCTCTCTCTGTCTCTCTGTCTCTCTGTCTCTCTGTCTCTGTCTCTCTGTCTCTCTCTGTCTCTCTGTCTCTCTTTCTCTCTCTCTCTCTCTCTCTCTCTCTCTCTCTCTCTCTCTCTCTCTCTCTCTCTTTCTCTCTCTCTCTCTCTCTCCTCCTTCCTCACTCTTCTTCCATCTAATCTGAGAGTTTTAGGAGGAAAATGATTGAGATTTTCATCATGGGTGTAAATTCCCTGGGTCTGTGTCCTGGAGAAGTGAGGTATGCTGTGCTAGCACTTGCCTTCACCAAACACCATGGCTGAGTCATCCTGATCAAGTCTGGCTTCAAGGTTTTCCCATTCTCCACCACATGCCCCTGCTTTTCTCCTCTCCTTTGTATGTGTCACTGGTGTCTCATATCTCCCTGCTCTCCTCACCTTATCTGCGTTGAGGTCTCAGGTCCTGCTTCCTGCCAACTCAGAAGTAAAGCCTGCAACCCTCCAAGGTTATTCCCTTTTTCTCATTTATTCTACCATATACATGGGCTAGAGATAGATGGGGCCCCCAACTCCAAACCTTGGGGAATTCTGGGGAGTATGTACTTACCTGCTAAATCTCAATGACGACCTGTCTGAAGGAAGGACATTCTCATCCCAGACTGCATTTGTAATAAATACACTTTTTTTAAAAAATTCTAATAAAATGAAAAAGACATGGAGGAGCATGCTGGGTGTGAGGAGGGTACATCACATTAATAGTGAACAGTTGTGTGAGCAAGGTGATAGGAAGACATTATTGAGAGAGGTGTGACAAGAAGTGGAATGACCCATCGATGCTGCAGGATATCAAAAAACTGAGATGAGCCCTCTCCCCCCAATCCTATGGTGGAGCTTCAGCTGAGGCCTCCTCCTCCCAGAAACACGAGGGATAGGAAAGTAGGGGTACGCCTTGATGCAGAAGGTTGAAATGTTCATTGATGTTAATAAGGGAACATTCGCTAAAGTTTGGAAATTGAGACCAAATACGAATGTGGGGGTTTGAGTTACTTCCAGGTGAGCTGACTCAAATGCTCTAAGGGGACAGTAAGGGGGGAGCTGAAAGAGAGAGACAGATGAGACAGAGAGAGAGAGAGAGAGAGAGAGAGAGAGAGAGAGAGAGAGAGAGAGAGAGAATCACTAATACTCACTGGTTGCTGAGTCCTGAGACCAGAATCAGGGGAGACAGAAGAGAGGAATCCATTCAAGCCTCCAGGGAGCTCAGAGTCTAGGGAGACTGAGGAGGATCTAGCATCCATTGGACTTGCTTCCTTGGTGGGATCATATAAAGGGCTCCGAGATTCAGTGCCCAACAACATAGAACATGCAAGGAACATGCTGGCTTGGTGGATTTCCCAGGCTTCCCCAGGGCTGGCAAGGGTCACCATGAAGAAGCTCTGACATTTTTGTTGTCTCCTTACCATTCCTCTTTTCTCCTCCCCTGGAACAAAGATGCGGCCTCTTCAGCCTGTACTGTGGGACTCCTGCTTGCTCCCTTTGGGACTCACAGAGCAGACCACCATAAGAAGTTCTGGGAAGTCCATCATGTGTCCTGGGCCCAGAAAAGTACATCTGTTCATCTCAATGGAGACTGAGCACCTTGCCCTGCTCCTACCATTGACTCACTTGGGGTCTCCAGCAGTACAAAGACTCCCTGGCATGTGAGAGGACAGGCCCAGAGAGAGAGAAACTTGCCTGAGGTCACCCAACTGGTACATAGCAATGCAGGGATTTGAACCTAGGTCTTCTGATCCCAAGTTCTATGTACTTTCAACTCCTGCAGGTTAACTTGAATGAGAGAAGCCCCTCTGGCGTCTGTCTTCACCTCAGTTTTCTCCTCTATGATGTGGGGGCATCGAATAAGTGGCTCACTGGACTTCTTCCTGCTTCCCCCAGGCTCCTCCCTCAGGCACAGCCCTTCCCATTCTTGCCTGGGCTCCTTTTGTCCCATCTCTTCCCCTGTGGCAGTCCAAAGCCTGTCTCCTTTAAGCTGAGCCTCAGGTAATACCTCCTCCAGAAAGAAGTGGAAGGTCCATGAACCACCCCAGTCACCATTGCTCATGCCATTTTAATCACTGTGTGGTTTTCTTCTTCATCCCAGAAAAGGGTTCAAAGTTTGACCTACCTGACTACAAAGAAAGGCCAGTCTCCATGCTAAGTAGCAGACGACTGAGCATCCTGAGCAAGCACATCACCTGGGCAACCCACGGGAAGAAAGTGATGTAGATGTGTGGGCCCATAGGAAAGGTGTGTAGACATCAGGGATGTCAGTAAAGAAGGTTCTCCCTGTCAGAGCCTTCGCAGAGATCGGGACCATGGCCAATTCACAGAAAGGGGCTAGAGTCCCAGCTCAAAGCCTACATCTCTGAAACCCAGAGGAGATTTTGTAGCTTCAAGGCCAGTTTCTGTGCTTCCCATGAAGCACACCACTGCAAGGTGGAGGAGCAGTTGCTGTCGGCAGCCCAAGAATCTCGAAAAGGGAAATTCACACAAGATGCAGAGGGATGGCCCAGAATCTACCAGATGAGAAGTCAGAACCCCTCATTTCCTAATGAAATCACATGAGAGGATGTAAATGCCCCAAGATTCCTCTCTGAATCCCCAACTACACTTCCAGGAGTGCAAAGGCAACTTTGTACCTTTGGCCTGGCCCAGTCAGCCTCACCTAGGACAATGACCAAGTTTGAGCATCCCTGGCAGACGAGAGGTGATAAGAGATCCTTGCTGTTCTATCCAGGAGAATGGAAGGGGGCAGCACCTCTGAACTCCCAGGCAGGGCTCAGCACAGAAGCCTGGGCCATAGGAGAGAAACAGGTAGACTAGAAAGAGAACGGACCTGAAAGCCCATTTGGAGCCAGACCCCTTGTGTAGCAGTGTAAACTAAGTAAGGACCCCTCTTCCACCAAGGGAAGCAGGATGAGGCTTCCAGCAGTCTCAGATCAGCAGTGGAAGAACGAAGGACCCAAGAGAGAGAAGGATGACCAAAGACAATCCTTTGAGAATCCAAAAGGAAGATCCCAAGATCCAAAGCTCTGTCTGTGCCTACTCAACAAGTCACAGGACAAGATCAACTCCCCCTCTACCAAGGTGAATCTTTGTTTGAGCAGAGATTTTAGAAGTATCCATTGTTCTACTGAGAATATCTGAAAGTCAACAAACCAAGGAAGCCCTGGGCTGACTTTCTTCATTCTCTCTGTTAACTATGGGACTCTGCTGTTGTTGGCTAGAAACAAAAAGTACTAGCAGAAGTTTGTCTGCTTTTGGCGCTTTCATCAAGGCTGCTCTGAATGAAGCATTAGACCATTCTAGAGCAAAGGCATATGGGGCCACTCTTTCCTCACTCATCTTTATAAATCCTATCATAACTTTTTACATTATTTTTGTATATTTGAGTCTGAGTGACATAGAAAATTGATCCTAAAATAGGTTTAATATTATTTTAGCTCCAGCATAGATTTCTTTTCTACTTATTCAGTCAGATTCTATCACTCTTCTCATTTTCATCTTTTCCTAAACTTTTTAAAATTTGTTAAAATCTGCCTTCTCTCCTCACATAGTCCTTTCTCCTCTTTAACTGACAAGAAAATCAAACCCCTGTCAAAAACCTGTATAATCAAGCAAAACAAATTTTCTAATTTGCCACATCCAAAGAAAAGTGTTGTTTTTTTCTTTCCACTCTGAGTCCCAGATCTGGAGTAGGCGGTGGGTAGCATATTTAGTTGCCTCCTTGAAGCATGGCCAGTCATAGATCAGAGTTTTAATTCTTTCAAAGGTCATTTGTCTTTACAATAATCTTGCTTTGTATCCATCATTCTGGTTTTGCTCACTCCTCTGCATCACTTCACACAACTCTTCCCAGTTTTCTCTGAAATCATCTCAGCTTCATTTCTTGTAGAACAAATGGGTGTGCATGTATATCATGACTTATTGAGCCACACCTTTACCAATCAACCATTCTCAATGTCCAACTTTTGCTTCCACAGAATGAGCTATAAGGATATTGTGTACATCCCTCTAGTTTGTTTTATGCAGGTCTAATCTTTCCCTTAATCTACCTTCCTCTCATTCCTCCTCCTTTCTTCCCTTTCTCTCTAATTTCCCTGTTGATTGAAATATATTTCTGCACCCAAATGTGTGTGTGTATTTTTCCTTCTTTTGAACAGCTCAGATGGAGTGAAGTTCAAGGATCATTTGCTCCCCTAACCCCTTCCTTCTTGTTTGTATAGACTTTTACTTGCACACTACAGTTATGTGAAATAAATGTCCCTAATCTTCCTAGTGTGTTCTTTTTCCTCCTTTTTCATTTTTCTCTTGAGACAAGTAGCACATAACAGAAATACTCCAATGCCTTCTGTCATGGGGCACAAAGAGTCAGACATGACTGAAATGACTAAACAACCAAGTCAAGGTGAGGGAGATGTTAGAATCTATAGGAGTTTATCCTTGGTTAATTCCTTATGATCATTCAACATATGCAATGTTCCAAACCCATGGGCTTCCTCCCCCTCACATTGACTTTATTGTTGACAGAGATAATGGAATGGTTTGGTGATTTGTTTCTCCAGCTCATT
This sequence comes from Notamacropus eugenii, assembly GCF_028372415.1. Lineage (NCBI taxonomy): Eukaryota > Metazoa > Chordata > Mammalia > Diprotodontia > Macropodidae > Notamacropus > Notamacropus eugenii. Next base: position 760,703,926 of record NC_092872.1, read on the forward strand.
TTACATATGAGGAAAGTAAGGCAAATAGGGTTAAGTGATTTGCTAGGGTCACCCAGCTAGTAAGTGTCTGAGGCCAGATTTGAACTCAGGTCCTCCTAATTCCCAATCTGGCTTTCTATCCACTGCACTCAGGGAGAGCTGGCACCTCTGGGGTGAAGGCTTGCTGAGTCCTTTTTAGAACTGTTCAGCCACATTTGGTGTTCACCTTTACCAAGCCTTGCCTGTGCCCCAAAGAAGCTGTAGTGTGTGTAGCAGCCACACCCTGGTTAAACTGTCTTGGCAGACAGACTAAAGTAGGTTGAGGGTAACCAACAGACTTCAGACCAACAGGTTAGGGGCATATGTACTCCAAACATTTGAGGTATTATCCTGGCAGAATGGGCAGATGAGAACAATTTGTTGCAGTGGCCATGAAGATGACTGAAGCAGGTGCTGTGGAGGTTCAGAGCTTAGCCAGACATGGAAGAAGCCAAGGTCATCCACTGCATCCTGGGCCATTGCCAGTCATCCTGACTTTTGTCTCATGGACTTTGATGACCCTGGAAGAGAGAATGAGCCTGACTATTCGCAGCTCTGCCTCACTGAAATCTAACACACAAACGTCAAGGCATCACCCATGATGTCATTGGTCCTTTTCAAAAATGAAGGACAAACAACAGTTATTCATTCATTTTTTATCTTTTCAATGTTTCTCTTAACTCCTGCATTTGCACTTCAAAGATTCTACATAGCCCTGGCCTTTTCATGAGGAATGCTTGGAAGTCCTCTATTTCATTAAAGGTCTATCCCTAACACATGCACTTGGCATAAGACTATGTTCAGGTTTTTCTACATAGGTTATCCTTGGTTGTAAGGCTACATCCTTTGCCTTCTGGAATATTGCATTCCACGCTCTCCACTCCACTTTAAGATGGTTGCTACTAAATTGCGTGTGTTCTTGACTGTGGTTCCTCTATTATAATTCTCTTTCTGTATGCTTGCAGTATTTTTTTCTTTTGTCTGGAAACTCTAGATGTTGACCAAAAGATTCCTAGATGTTTTCATTCAGGAGTATCTTTAAATAGGTGGCTTATTGATTCTTTCTAGTTCTACTCAGCTCTCTGGTTCCAAGAAATGTGGATGATTTTCTTTGGTGATTTCTTAAAAGATAATGTCTGGACTCTTTTTTTTTGGTCATATCTTTCAGGTAACTCAATAACCTCTAATTTTTGTTCGCCTTAATCTGTGTTAGGTCAGTTATTTTTGCTAGGATTACTTAATTTTTTTCAATTTTTTTAATCTTTTGACTTTTTTTTAACATGTCTTGTGATCCATGAAACCATTTGTTTCTGCTTGGTCCATTGTGATTCTCAGGGAGTTTGTGGGTTGCATGAGGTTTTAGACTTTTTGTGCCAAGTAAATCATTCCCTTTCCAATTCTTCCTCCCGTAACTTGAATTTCTTTTCTATTTTTTCCCGTAGCACTCTCATTTAATTTATATTTTAAAAAGACTTTTTTTGAACTCTCACTTCATCTCTTCCAGAAATTCTTACTGAATTTTCCCCCAAGCAATATTGTTCTTTTAGTATTTGCTTATAGATGTTTCAGAGTTGTTCTCTTCTTGTTTTATGTCTTGAGCGTCCCTATCAACATAATACCTATTTGCTGAGATTCCTTTGCTTGTCCATCCTTCCTGCCTGTCACTGTCTTTAGACTTGATATTAAGGCCAGGTTCCTTGCACTTCTGGAAGGAAGGTCTGGGCTAGTCTTGCTGCTGCTCTCTTGGGGGCATTGAGTGCCATGTTATTCCATAATCTCAGGGATAGTTCAGGCTGGGGATATGCAACCTTTCAGTACTCCCAACATGGTCAGAGCCACACAGTTGCTATTTACTTCTGAAATTGTTCCTCAATCAGCACATGGTATAGGGTATGAAACTGCCCTTTACCCCTTCCCCACTCCCTAAATGCCATCCCTGGGATCAGGCTCCCTCATCTTTCTTCCCTGGATCTGTGATCTAAAACTGGGTAGTGAGTGAATGACAAAGTTCTCTGGAGGCACCTGTTCCCACAGCCTGCACAAGACCTTTATAGCTAAAGGGCTCTGACTTGCATCTGTACACAACTTTGACCCTGGTGCTTCAGTATCCTCCTTGCCGGACTCCCTGCTCAATATACACAAACCTCTCTGCCTGTCTCCCTGTGCCCACCTGGGCTGAAAAGTGACTCACTCAAGACATTTTCCTTGAATTTTTCTGTCAAGATTTTGTCTAGTGCATTTCCTGACCTCTTGGGAGGAGTTTTGGGTGGGGGAGGAGGAAGCTCACTCTACAGCTCCTGGCTGTTCATCTTGGTTCTGCCTTCAAGATTTCATGTTCATGCATATTCTCACTACTTCTTCAAAGCAGTCAATAGGGTGGCATGACTCACCTGTGGCAGCTTGTTTTTCATCATGAAGGCTGTGGGAATGGGGAGAGATCACCCCCATATTTATTGCCCTCCTGCCAATCTCACCATTAGCTCTACATATGAGCTGGCCTAGTTGGGCCAGGTTCTGTGGTCTCTGAAGGCTCGCTTCTCTGTTCAGGAGGCCATCTTACTCGTAATCTCCCATCATCTTCTTTCATGATTATTTGCCAATGGAACCAGTGTCTGCTGGCTGAAGAGTGTCTGGAGTTTGTTGGTCTCCTCTTTGACATTGTAGGCTAAGTATTGATTAAATGCCTACTTTGTGCCAGGAACTGTGCTAAGCCCTGGGGATACAAAGCAGCGAAGATAGGCTCCCCCTCAAGGAGTTCACAATCTAGTAGGAGCTTGGTTCACACCAGACACATTTTGTAAAGAAATGAAAATAACAAGAGTCAGTGTCGTCAAGGTTGGAATTTCTCATTTGGGGAAGTGTTCTTCTGTTTTAAATGAGTTGATTGGGCCTGTTGTAACTCAAATCAGTGTCTTTATCCTTTCATCTCACTAGGTAAAGATTCTGAGCTTTGCTCTGACCAGTGGATTAGAGGTGACATCAATAATTAGTCATTCACTAACTGTTAAGACACATTAAGTTGTGTTTGATCCATTTCAATCCAACCAACATTCATCATGCACTGAGCTGGTCAAAGGCATTGGCATGTACTGAGGATACCAAGACAAAGGGGGAGTCATCCCTCCCTTCAAGGACTTTAAATCCTACTTGGAGTATGTAATGTGTTTACCAAAAGGTATATACAACTTGAAAAGAAAATTGTTGCTGGAAGGATTAGGGAAGGCATCACAAAGGAGGAGATCCCTGAGCTGAGCTCTGAAGGAGGATCAGGATTCTAAGAGGTGGATATGGAGGTGGCGGGTGTTCCTGGCATGGGGTGCCACTTTCACAAAGCCACCAAAGGGAGAGGAGGAATGATGAGTTTGGCAAACAGCAGTTCTCCAGTATGGATGAAAGACATCCAGGTGTGAGGCTTCTGAGAAGCCAGGGAGCCTTTGGCCTCTTTCATCCCTTGATACAAAACCACGTTTTCCAACATGTATTTTTCTGTGTCCAACTGCACATTATATTCAGTGAGTCTCCAGCAGGATTTCACAAATGATATTCAACAGTATCGCACATTCTCTACCTTCTCACTGTTAGCAAAAAGATGTAGAAAATCTAAGTCCACTGGGTTCAGTGTTGTGCTCATGCAAACAAGCACTTGGTTTGGCAGAGTAAAGAGGTCCTTTTAAAACAAGACATCTCTCTTATCTGTGCCTGGACCATCCAGGATTCCCTAGAAGATGTCAGACAGTCAGTAAACATTTATTAAGCATCTATTATGTGACAAACACTGTAGTAAATGCCCCAACAAAAGAAGGAATCCTGGTCAATGGCTCTCTGATCATAAACCTCAGGGGAAGCATAAAGCAGGAGGACATTTCCACCATGGTGCTGGAGGGGATCCAACACAGAGTCCAGGTCCAAGAAAGATTCTGTAAATGCTGAGTTCCTCCAGATGCTTCTACTTATGGAAGATATTGTTCTGATTGAATCAAGCCCCAGAGCATTAGAAAGCTTCCTGGAAGAGACGTGCAATCACTCAGAAGAATGTGGCCTTTCCATCCATACTGGATAGACCAAGCAGATAAAGAATGTTCATTGTCAGATTAGGGCATGATTCTGAATAGACAGCCTGCAGAGCCCATCTAACACTGTGTCTTGGACTCAGTACAAAAGGACCATGAGCTGAGCCCAAAGTGAAAAAGAAAGAGGAGAGCAGGGATGGATTGCTTTGAGAAGAGCCCAAAGCACTCTTACTGACCCCTAAGCTTCCCATGACAGCAGAAGCCCGTCTACTCAATACAGCATTGTTGTTATGTCACTACATGTGTAAGAGACATAGAACATCACTCCCTTTGAAAAAACAGAAGGAAATAGAGAGTCACATGTTGGGTCTAGGGATCCAGGAGTGTTCCTTTAGTCTCAGGAGTGACTGAGATGAAGAGTGGGGTCACTAGGCTACTGACTGGCATGCCCTCCACAGGAATGGCAGTGTTGATTTTTCTAGAGTTATCAAAACAAGAGGTAGAAAGAGGGATGGGGCGGTACTTATGGGGCAGCCTGGAAAGAAGCTGGCCAGGGGGCAAGGTCATTTCTGACTGGATGGGAGATGCTGAGGAGGCTTCTGGAGAAGCTGGCATTTGTGCTGGTATTTGAAAGATGAGAAGGTGAGGAACATGAGGTGACTTTCCCCCCTTTGGGTCATAATTATTTGTTAAGTAGATTGAGGAGCAGGGAAGGGATGTTTTCAGAAATGATAGTCATGTAAAATGGTGGAATTTTTTCTCAAGATTTGCTGTGCTGTGGACATATCAGCCACTATTGAAGGTGACTTTCTGGTCTTTGTGTCCACCTTGGATCTCCTCACTGTGTGCTACAGGTTCTCACTAAGTGCTCAGTAAATACTCCCTGATTTGATGAGGAACAGTGTGGGCCTTAGAACGATCAGGCTGTTCGGGATCTCTGGGTCTTTGGGTCTTTGGACCCATAGTTGGAAATGGCAGGTGGCCCTAGATAATCGCTAGACCCCCCTCTAGCTCTATGAGTCTACGAACTGGAGAACAAACCCAAAGGGAAAGCTCACATGTTTTCAGTTTTAGACAAAAAGGATCAACCTTTAAGTGGGATGGTCTTGCCCTTCCAGGAGCTCCATACCACTGTACATGCCATCTCCCCTCTGCAGTCTCAGTTTCCCCTTTGACACTCTAAAGACAATGGTCAATATGATTCTTCAGGACTATTCCGCTGTAGACCCTCACATAGCTGACCCTCCCAGAAGTCCCATCTTGGTCTGGGAGTCTATGTCTCCAACAACAGAATTAGAAGAACCAATTCAACAGTGTCCCATGTGATTGAAGGCAGTGCATAGCCAGACCAGGGTGCTTGCAGGCTCTAGGATGTGCTGGGTGAAACCTTGAGATCTCCCTCAGACCCAGTGATGGTATCTCCATGAAGTAGGTCACTTCATTCCAATTCTACTACAATGAAGCTTAGAGTAAGGAAGGAATCCAAGCTCTGACAAGGACACTTTGGAGCAATGTCCAGGCTATGATCATCCTCTTCCCTTCCCACTTTGTGTCCTCCTGCAGAGCATGTGGGCCCCTGCACGTATCTGTGGAAACTGTTCTGGGGCTTCCTGAGGCTTCTACCTGGAGCCTGGGTCAAGAAGTCCACCCAGAACCAGAACCAGAAGTTCATCTGGGGCCTTAGGTCAATGGTTCTTGTAGGCCATAATGACCCCATTATACCCAGCTGGAAGGACTTTCCATGCATCCACTTCTTAATAGGGAAGGCTCTCTGGGGCAATCTAAGGACGACCACCGAAGAGCAGCACATTCCAAAGGAAAAGACAATGTGTCAAGCTGTGGCCGCTGGATTTGAACTCTGCTTTTCATTCATCAGCAGAAACAATGAGTTTGGTTTTCTTTTCCTTGTCTCTGAACATTTTATTCCTGAGCCCTGGAGTCATCTCACAGCATGTTTCCCACAACCAGAGAGTGAAGTGAGGTGGGATCTTCTTAGCTTAGAGGCAGACCTGAGCTATCCCACCCCAGGGAAGGGATGCCTCAGAGCATGGAGATCCTCCGACAAAGCTGCCTGCCCAAATTCCAGTGAATTGGAAAGGGGAACCCTCTGGGGTCTGAATTGGCCTTGAAGCCACAGAAGTCGCTTCCAGTTCTGAAATTCTGTGATTGTGACTTGTTTTGATTTTTCCAGATGAATTTTGTGGCTTCAATGGAAAGATTGCAGATGATTGGATGCTTTCACAGACTGATTGAAGCAGATAGCCATCCAGTCACCGGGAGGTGAAGCATCTCTGACTCAACAGGCTAGGTGACGATGTTCGGGGAATATCCCTGCCACATAATGTTAAACAGACAATGAAGCCCGCCCAAACGACCAAGATGGAGTGGTTTCACTTCACTCCACCGGCAAGCCTGTGTGTTCTGTACACTTCTACTCACCACAAGCACATATAACGAGGTTAGCCAAACAAGCATATGTGTTTCAGAATTCTTAACGATCACAGCAAAACTGTTCTCAGCTTCCTCCTCCTGCTTATTCAGAGACAAGGAGAGAAAGAGGAGCCCTTCTTTTTCAATTCCCAAATGGTTTCTTAATTGAGAATGAATTAGTCTGGAGGAAGGAAATATTCCTTCTGCAGCTGCAGGAAAAACTCTGATTGTTCAAGGTTGGCTTCGCAATTCAGCACTCTCAGATGAGCCAGGTGCCTACCTGGTACAACGCCTTTAAAATAGCACCAACAATCAGACTTTTCGAGCAATTTATCCCTATTCCAGAAAAGGATCAATCTGTCTCCTACAAGTAAAACTGAAGGATGATGTGGTCACACCATGTGCTTCATTGAATGGTTTTTTTTTCCTTTATTGTTTTTAACACATTCATTGCTTAATGATGTTTTTTATTATTGCAATTCCACAGACTCTTGGTCCTTTCCCAACCTGGCTGCCTTCTCACAGCTATGTTCTAGTTTAATGACATCCTCCCTAAAATGTGGTGCCCAGAGCCCAACACAATAGATCAGAAGTGATGGACCAGGTGGTCCCATCATCATGGCCTTCTTTCAGGTAGCTCTACCTCTCCTAATGCAGCCCCAAATCTAAAAGCACTTAGTAAATCTGTGAACTGTTTCTTAGAGTGCTGCTTTTAGAAGCCAACAAGAGAGCTCATGGTCAGATAAGCAGACAGGGAGCCCTGGACAAAGTTCTGGCTGCATTTCTCAATGTTCATTTTGTTTCTCTGATTCCCCCAACCCCCGTTCCCTTCAGGCATTGGGTCTGCCCCATTGAAGGTATGAAGTCAGTGGCTGTTTGCAGCTGAATGGTCAAACCTCCAGTCTGAGCCTCATGCTTTTTTCTATCCTGTTATGTCTGCTAAGTCTAAGTCTGTACGAGCCAGGGTCCTCCCCAGCCCACTGTCCTGACTTCCCATCTTCAGAAGCATCTCTGTTCTCCCAAGACGTAAGAACCCTAGGTAAGAGGATCAGTCCAATGAAGCCCTGGGAGGGAGCTTAGCTGCCTTGCTGATGGATCTGACACAGAAATTCATCTGAGATGAAAGATCTGGATATCTGTCTTAGTCCAGAGAGTCCTTAACTACCGTGGCTGCCTTTGGAGCCCCTATCTAGAAGGAAGCCCAACAGTCACCACGACCTGAGGCCAGCCAGTAGAAGGGCCTACAGGGCAAATGATACTTGGATGGCTGATCCTGGAGGATCTCACAGTCTGCTCAGGTGTTGGGAGCCAGGAAGATGACATGGCTGCTTGACATCCCAATAACGTGCTCAGGAACATATGTCGCCATTTCACAAGCCCAACCCAGCACAGCAGGCCAGTGCTGAGGTGTATAGTGCTGGCCAGGAAGGAAGGAGGGGAAGAAGAGGATTAAGCCACTGGCTCTGCCATTCTGGAGGGGAGAGCAGGTCTCTTGAGTTCCTGTTCTGGGATCTGGTTGTGCTTTAGTCTGCTATCAAGGCTGGTTGGGAGTTGTCCCTTCTAGGGTACAGACAGAGGCTTGAAGGTTGCCAGTCTGGGGGATGTGGGCTGGTCAGAGATTCTGTGGACTAATTCATCTCTGACCTTTGTGGATGATCCTTCCTTCTTGAGTTCTTTACTGTGTGAACTTCGGTTCAATGGGATCACTCAGTTCACTGTTATGATTGACAGCCTCTTAATAGATTTAGAAGGATCTGGACTGCTGAGCTCTCCCTGTTCATTGAGAGCTAAGCACACAGAACCTAGACCCACAGAACCTCCCAGTGCTTTTGTGCCAGCTCTGCAGTCCTCAGAGAGAAGACCCAGGACAGGGGACCCAGCTCCTCTTGGGCCAGAGAGGGGGAGGAAGTGGAGGCAGGAATATCCATCAAACAGGAAGGACATCCTTGAGGGCTCAGAGCTCCTGCAAGATTTCTTCTATGTACAAATAAAGGAGAGTGGGCAGTACCATCTGGGAGCAGAATGTGGCCCTTGAGAACCAGCCAGTCAAAGTAAAGACAAGGAGGTTGATGTGTTGGGCCATGGAGATTTTCCATGGCCTAAACACAGCTCCAAGACTCTCTGAGTGGAGGATAGCTGGGACAAAGATGAGCATTTGGGCTAAACAGGTGGAGAACAATGACAAGCCTCCTTAGCCAATCATTTGTTCTAGTTCAAATGCATTTCACATCTAAGCCTGAGAAGGTTTGAGAAGTCTAGGGGAACATCCAAGAACCCTAAGCTTAACTACACAGTTCTCTGTAACAGAAAGCTTGGTCTCCAGCCATGTTGATTAAGGCCCAGTGTTAAACTCTAGGAACACAAAGACAAGCAGAAAGATAGTCCCTACCCTAGAACTTACATTCTGATGGGGGAAGACTACTCCAGCTGGGGAGGAAAGTTAAGAAAGAGTTACCCAAGTGAGGAGGTTGTGTGAGAAACTCTGAGAAGCTTGGAGGAGTGGAGCCTGGAGAGGATAAAGGAGAGGCCTAGGTGTTTTCCCGAAAATGAAGAATCAGCCTGAGCCCTGAAGGACCAAAGAGTCAAAGGAGGTAATCTGGACCTTGGGAAGTGATTGGGGAATGTTGGAGGCCACAGCCTCAGGAAGTTGGCCTTCCACCCAGCTGAGAACAATGAGCCAAGTGCCTTACCAGTTAGACTTGCTGGTTTCTGTTGAAAAGCCAAACAGGATTTTCTGCACCCTCCAGGATCCAACATACAGTCCTGTCTTTATAAGCCCCTCACAATCTGGTCCCTGACTCCCATTCTGGTCTCCTCCACTGTGCACCTCCCCTTCCACCCAGCAGCTCTGGCCCCCATCTCCTGACCATGGCCATGCCTTGACCTTGGCTGGTCCTCATGCTTAGGATCCTGCCTCCTGGCTTCCTACTGGGCAACCCAAAGCTGGCCTCTGCTGGTCCCTCTCCCACTGGTGCCTGACCTCCCTGGGAGATTTCTGGTCCTGGAGACTCTTAGCTCTGCAGCTCGTCCACACGGGGTCACTGGCATGTTGTCACCCAGTAGATAGGGAGCTCTCAGAGGGCCCCTTGATTTTGCCTTTCTTTGTGTCCCCAGCACTAAGCATAGTGGATCTAACAGCACACAGTAGGTGTTTGTGTACTATGTGCCTTCATGTGCATCTATGGGTCTTTTGATTCTTAAGTATTTTCTGTGGTGGAAGAAAGAATCAGCTGTCCTTCCCCCACCCAGCACCCATTGAGTCCCTTTGCTGGAAGGGAACCCAAGGCCCTCCTTTAGGAAGGAACCTGATTAGAAGCATCTCAAAGCTTTATTGTCAAGATTTCCTGGGATTTACTTTGGGCAGGGATTCAGACACCGAAGGACCTGACCTTCAAGAGAATGTGAAGGATGGGGACCCTCCCTCACCCCCATCCTTTAACCCCTGTAGCTTCCTCTCATTGTTCCTGGTCCTGTCTTCTGGCACCAACAAAACAAAGATGGCACCTCCTCATAGGACGCCACTGCAAGGCCTTGAAAGAAGCCAGTGCACCTGAGTCTCTTGTTACTCAGACTAAGTACCAACAATTCCCTCCATGTGACATGATATTGGGGCCCTGCATTGTCCTGGCTCCCCTCCCAAGGATATGTTCCAACTGATCAAAATTCTCTTTAAACTCTGGTGCCCATTCCTGGGTACAGTCCACTCTAAATAAGGTGACTCTATCTCTACCCTTCTCTCTCTGTCTCCCCCACCCCTGCCTCTGTCTCTCTTTGTCTCTCTGTCTCTCTCTTCTTCCCCTCTCATATTTCATTTTTCCAAACATATGCACAAACAATGTCTAACATTCATTTTCTAAAATTTTGAGTTCCCAATTCTCTCCCTTTTCTGCCATTCTTCCCTGCCTCAGACCATAAACAATTTGATCTAGAGGATGCCTGTGTTGTCATGCAAACATATTTCCATATTAGTCACAATCTGTCTCTCTTAGTGCTGAGGAAGGGCCTGCCACACCCGAGGTGCCTCGTTTGGAGCAGATAGAGTGATACTGCACGTCCCCCATTCTGCTGAGTTAATATCTGTTGTTGTTGTTGTTATTCAGTTATAGAGCCATCATGTCCAACCCTCCATGCACCCATTTGGGGTTTTCTTGGCAAAGATACTGGACTTGCTTGCCATTTCCTTCTCCAGCTCATTTTACAGATGAAGAAACTGAGGCAAACAGAGTTAAGTGACTCTCCTGGAGTCACTTAGGAAGTGTCTGATACCAGATTTGAACTCAAGAAGGTGTGTCTTCCTGATTCCAAGTCCTGAGCTCCATGCACTATGGGACCACTTAGTTGCCTAGGTAGAAGATGCTTGGGCAGCTGGTTGGCATACTGGGTAGAGTATCAATCCTGGAGTTCCAAAGTGGACAAGAATCTTTAAGTTGGACATTGTTGAGCTAAATGGAACAGAAAGAAACTGAAACTCGGGCTAAGGAGAAACCCAGACAAGAGCACCTTGGGAAGGGATGTGGAATTCAGCAGGCTTTGGCTGTGCTACATATTCACTCTGCAAAATGGAGGACATCCTGCCAGATGAGCATGGTGGTCCCTTCTAAGTCTGCATTCCAAGCTGATGTGATGAAGAGGCTTCATTGGTTTCCTTTGCCCCCAAAGTCAGTCAACAAGCATTTATTAAGTGCCTACTATGTGCCAGGCAACAAGACCCATTCTATAGAATGCTAGGTTGTTTGAAGTACTTGTGAAGAACACAAAGAGACCACAGGAATGTCATTGGGGCTCAGGAAGCAACACCCACTAAAGAGAATAAAGAGGAAAAGAAATTAATTTGGCCATTCCCTCTAAGGCTACTGGGCCAAGCTCCCTTTCTCTCTCTGGACTTTTTCTACAGAATCTCTCCTCTTTTTCTTTCCCAATCTTGCCTCCATGCTGCCCACCTCCACCCCCACCCACCAAAATGACCAGCCCATTTCCCTGCTCAGAAACTGTGAATTCTGTCCAACACTGATTTAGCTTCCTTTCTGTAAAAGGCAAGATGTTTTTCCCAGGGACAAGAACATGAACCCAGAGCTTCAAGAAACCTATGACCTACCAGGGGATAGAGCTCATGCACAAATAGGTATCTCCCAAGGGACATTGAGGAGGGAGAGGAAGGAGAATAGGCTTCACTGAGCTCAGCCTCAAAGGAAGATGACAAATCTGAAAAGCAAAGAAGAGAGAGTTCATTCCGTGGTATGATGGCTAGCCTGTTTAAAGGCAGAGAGAGAAGAGGTGGTCTGTGGAGTTTGAGGAATATCCAATAATTCCATATGAGTTGAGCTTGTAACTCTTAAAATACAGTAAATGAAAACAAAGCTGAAGAGGTCAATGGAAGTCAGATGGGAAGTGTCTTCAATGGCAGGCTAAAGAGCTGATCCCATGTGATAGAGCAGGTGAGCAGCTACGGAAGGTCCCTGAGTCCCATGTGCCCACCTGTACCTCAGGAACATTTAGTTTAGTGGCTGTGTAGGGAGAAGACACAGGAGACCTTGAGTTAGGGCAAGTCTGGTGTTCTTTTGGAGCCTTTTCTCTGAGGGTTGCACTACCTCCAAGTTCAAAAGGGCTTCGTTCTCCCTCGAGGGCTGGTTGTGGACCCAGAATTATGGTTCTTACCTCTAGGGCAAAGCCTACAAGGCTCTGAGCTACCACGGGGGGGGAGGGGGGGAGGACTACCTCCTCCTCAGCTCCTTCTCTAACCCACTTCAGACTCCCTGCCCTTCCATGTGTCTCCCAGTGGGTCATAATGCCTCCAGCAACCTACCTCTGGCCAGGAAGCTCTCAATGGACATAGGGCCAAGTGTGAAGACTTGGCCTCCAGGAAGCTCCCCAACCCTCAACTTCCTCCGCTTTCCTCACTGCTCACAGCCCCCAAGGTCAGGGACAGAAGATCAAATACAGAGCTACAGCTATTCAAAGGGTAAGATGGTGGCACTAGAAGGAGTAGAATGCCTCAGGGAGGGATCATGGCATAGTCTTTAATGTGGGGATCTGGAAGGAGTATCAGTCTGCAAGATTCACGCTCTGGTCTTGACTCAGCACATTTAGTCTCAGCCAGGACCTGTGTAGCAACAAGGGGAAACTGAGATTCCCCCCAGAGGATGAGAGGGCTTCAAATGTCTTCAGGTTATACACAAATGGTGGTTCCAGTCCTTCATGGTCTGGCTCCAATCTGACTTTCCAAGCTTATTGCATCCTGGTTTCCTTTATGAGTTCCACATTCCAGCCAAGCTAGGCCCTGGGCAGTTTCCATTCCATAACACTCTACATCCCATCTCTAGGCCTTTGGTACAAGTTGTCCCCCTCCAGGAATGCTGTTCTTCCTCATCCCTTACTCTTAGGTAATAGAAGTTGTCAGAGGAGTAGAAAGGATGAGGTAAGAGAAGGAACTGGGTGAGGTTGAGATGAAGACAGACTTGCCGTCCAAGTTCAGCATGATGATCCACTATAGATGATAGAGAAAAATAGAAGCAAAATGGAAATTGATACCGATCTGAGGGAGAGACTCTGGGACTGGGGACCAAGGCAGGAAGACAAAGAAGAGAAGTAGGAGGAGGATACAGAGTATAGGAGGGGAGACCCCCACCCAGGCAGGGGCCACCTGGGAAGATCACACAGCTCATCAGTTAAGTGGCTTTCAACTTCTCCAGGAAGTATTGGGGACCTGCTACACACTAGGTCCAACATGTCCAGGATGTATGAAGAATCTACTGCACATAAGGCCCAACATGACCAGAATGTATTCAGGACCTGCTCCATGTAGGCCCAGGTCTCTGTCCAGGGCCCACAAAGAAAAGGAAGGAAGGCCACCACCCCCTCCAGAAGCTCACAGGCTCCTCCACGCAGACAATAGCAGCTGAGAGCACTTGACACAGTGCTGTGGCCTCTGAGGAATGCATGCTGTTGCCATAGATCTGCCCAGATCCTGCCCATCAGGGCAGCATCCCAAAGTCCCCGGCGATTCAGCAGGAGAGAGAGGAGAGAGCTGGCAAGAAGGAAGAGAGGGGAGAACAGCAGTGTGGGAGGAGAACTTCTTCCTGTGCCTCAGCTCCCTCCATGACAATCCCTAAGGAAAGACCTCCTCACTGACTGTGATAGCAGTGTTGGCCCTAGGCTTGCAATGCCTTCAATGCCAGTCCATGCCCATTTCTCAGTGATAACCAAGGGGAATGACCCAGACTCCCAGACCTGAGAACACAGCCCCTTCAGTATCTCTCTAGAGCCAGAGTCACACCCTGACCTGTCTTCCTCTCATTCTGGACAACACAAGGGATGGGCAGAGTCTGGCCTTGGGAACCACACAGGGCAGGGGATGCTTCATCTTGAGAGTCAAATGGCCACCTGGGACTCAACTTATTTCTCCTTCTAACACTGTTGGAAGGGTGCCTGGGGAAGCCCTATCTGACCCCTCAGGGCTTCCTCCAGTACATGCCTTGGGCAGAGGGTCTAACACTAGGTCTGCTTTCTCTACAATTAGAGATGGAGAGAAGCCCAGTGGGCTGGCCAGGTTCTTCAATGCAGATCAAGGTGGCCCACTTAGCACAAGCCATTCCATTCACCATCCCTGCCATGTGTAGAAGGGGCCAGCACAGACACCAGCCCTAAGCTTCACATAGTGGGGCTCCCCTGAAAGGTCATTTCAGGAATGCTGTGCCTACAGGCTACAACTAAAGAAAGCACTCTGCATTTTTTCAGTGGGATATATAGAATGCTAGCAAACTCTGTGTGTGTGTGTGTGTGTGTGTGTGTGTGTGTGTACATATATATATAGGCATTTTGAAACTCTGACAGCATGGGTGCTGAGAGCTGCCAGGTGGACAGCGCGTCTGGGGTGGGGGGGCTGGGGTTGCTATTCTTGGCCCCGCCTCTCTCTTGAGAGGTGTTGATTGTGTGCAGATGGCCACAGACAGGTGAAGCAGAGAAAAGTTTGTAGAAGTCCTTATTTGGAGAAGGCACCAAGGACCCCAGATGGGTTCAGAAATCTTTTCCCTTAGAAGAGGTGGAGGCAGGGGGGAATGGGGAGTCCATGATCACAGGCAGATGTGAGGATTCCTAGACCAAGGGACAGTTCAGCCAGAGACCACAAAGTCCAGGAACACTAGAAAATTCAGAGTCAATTCTGGTATCCTGGTCCACACACTAGGCAGGCTTACTCTCCTGAATCCAGGACCCTGTTCCCATAAGATGTCATCTTCAGGAAAAAAAGAAACTGCCCCCAGAACTGAATTTTGACCACAGCCATGAGGACTAAAGGAGGGGATGAAAGGGGAGAGGGGATGTCAGCCCATTTCATGGAGCTGGTGAGTCATTGGTTTGGCCACTGACAGAGAATCCCAGGATCCCAGGCGACAGCCGGCCTCGGGGGCCATCCATGACAAGCATCCCCCTGGGGTTGCTCTCCTGAGCAAAAGGTTCTCCATTCTCTTCTTGAAGACCTCCCCTGAGGGAGATCACCTCTCCCTTAAGCAGCTCTCAGCACTGGGAAGTCTCTCCTGAGCAGGATCCTCATTTGACCTTTTATTTGTATCTCTCCACCAGCAACCCCCCCCCCCACCACTACCACCACCTGGATCTGACCTCTGGATGGAGCAGCGAGAGGGAAAATTCTGCCCTCACAGCAAAGCCCTTCCAATGCTTGAATAGAGGCTTCCTGTCCCTCTGAAGTCTCCCTCTGCCCAGGCATCACATTCCTGGTTCATTCATGTCATGACACTGAGGCCATACACCAGCTTGGCTGCCTTCCTTGGGCCAGCTTTCTACAGGAAGTCTTTCCTGGTGTTCCAGCTGCTAGCACCACCCTCCCTCCCACCCAAAACTACTTTGTGACTGTTGTGCTCCCATTCCACTGTGGTGGATGAAAGATGAAATGGTGAAGGAAACAAAGGTTTGTGCTTCCAAGCACATCGATTTATTAAGCAAAATATGCCAATTGCATAATAAATCGGGACCAGGTGTCCTCATCTTGGCACTAGATCCTGAATACAGGGAGCATAGATTTTATACATTAGGAACAATTAATCAGATAAGACCAATTAATTAAAAGAAAACAATTAACCCAGAAACAATATTAGGTATTCTGATTTCTAATTGGAAGAAAGATTAGGGACTTTCCAAGTTGGAAGAAGGAAAGGAAACAGGTACAGTTCCCTGAAATCAGAGAAAACTTTGTCCCTCTCCCCCCAAGTGTCTATCAATCATCAAAGGAACTTGGAAACAGTGACTGATCCACCAGCATGGGCCAGTTTTCAGATAAGGTGGATTGGCTGCCTGAGACATACAATTGTGAGAAAACCCCTTGCCTCAGTCTTTAGATCTGACTGGGTTTCTGGTCAACAGGTAAGGGTCTCTATGGGCAACTGGAGTGGGTCCAGCTTCCCAGCCTCACAGGGTTGGGTTCAAACAATGCAATAAGGTCCTCTGCCAATTCCCACAACTAAATAAAGTTTTCTCTCTGGTCACTGAGTAATGGAGGCAAAGAGATGGGAAGGTGGGAGACCAGTTAGAAGATGGTCTATGGAGAGGTAACTAGGGCTTGAACCAGAAGAAAGGCCCCCAGAACAAGAGAAGAGGCAAGTGCGAGAGGAGAGAAAGGACAGTTTTATTCTAGAAAAGACTTGGAAAAGAATTCGATATGTGGACGGGGGGAGGGGATAAGACTCCACATTTCAAATTTTCCGAAAGGGGGTACCACAGTTAAGAATGGAAGAGCGGTAAGAGGAAAGAATCTTGTGGGGAGGAGGATCCTTGTCATAGCCCCAGGATTCTTCCTGAACAAAGTCTCACCTTCTGAAGACCAGCATTTTTCTCAGGAATGTCAAAGAAGCTTACAACTTGGAGAAGATGTAATGAGAGACATGGAGTGCTGAGTTTATAAGACAAGTTGTCAAGACTAAGTAGAGGTTAGTGAAAGGAGTAAAGAGAAGGTTTGTGGGGCAGAACGAGGGCTAATGAAGGGTTAATGAGGAAAAGAGAGGAGAATGAGAGGAGGGCAGGGGAGGGGAGGGGAGAGGAAAGGAAGGGAGGGGAGGGGAGAGGGAAGGTGAGAGTGGATCTAGGGAGTGCAATGGGGAGGGAGCTGTCCTTTGGTCCTGCTGCTTCCACTGGCATACATCACCCATCATACCAGTCCCCTACAGTCTTTATCTCAATAATGAGTTTCAGCCCATTTCCACCCCCACGAGTCTCTTTGTTGCCCTTTGGGCATAAGAGTGAAGGAAGCCAACCCCACCACCACCACCAGCTCATGGGTAATGAAAGGCTCTTGGTTTGTATGCAATGTAATAGTTTTCTGTGTTAAGGGTACAATGAAAAAGATGAGGAAATCTCCCTGCCCCTGAAGCCACCAGAGCCAGGGGTCCCAGAGCTATATGACAAGTGTGCCAGGAAATTAAGGAACTGAGACTGGAGCGAGGGGAGTCCAGCCTCAGCCAGGGAGAGGCTGAGCAGTGGGGAGGATGAGGCTTCTCTTCCACTTCGTGTCTGGCACAGTCACATTTACTATCTGCGCCTAGTTTCTCCTATAAGCTGCTAGAGGGTGGGAACTGTGCCTGAGTCGGCACTCAGCAGGTGCTTAATAAATGCTTGGGGAATCCAGTAGGCGAGCAGTGTAAAAGGAGGAGCAGACAGGATCTTCCAGTGGAGGGAGATTTCCGAGGGCTACTGGAAGGAGGAAACATTGGAATGTTTCCCAGAGACCTTTGAGGAGCGTCGGTGGGACTCCATAGGCCCTCATTTCATCCGCTGATCCTGTCAGCGTCTTCTCTCTCTCCGCAGTCCGCTTCTCCAACCCAGAAGCCATTGTCCCCTCCCCGGGGACTCGAGGCAGCCCAGGGGAGCTTGAATTAAGTGCCATGGGGCTGAGTCCTCACTGGGCCTGTGATGGCTCTCACTTAAGACACAGTGTCCTCATCTGCAGAATGGGATGGCTCCTCACCACCTACCTCACTGGCCTACGTTTTGGTCTGGTCTTGTCATTTTTTACCACACTTGTGATTTCACTGGGTCTGGGAGCTTCCCGGGGAGGAAACCCCGTCTACTAAATGCCCGTTCTAGCTTTAGAGTTTCCTGGGGCACCGGGATGTTAAGGGACCTGCCCAGGGTCACACAGCCAGTGGATGTCAGAAAACGGACTTGAACCCAGGCCTTCCTAGCTCAGAGCTGAGCTGCCTCCCAGGGCCAACACGCAGCTCCAAGGAGAGATGTCTGTAAAGAGCGCCTCGGCCGGGAGCATCATTTGTGCCTGCGCGGTCCGCAGGCTTTCCTGATCTGGAGGTGCACCCAGCCCGCCCCCAGCTACTCCAGGATCCCCTCCAGGGGCTCAGCAGGAAAGTGGAGTTTGCATTAGACTAGGTGAGCCTGTCCACAGGTGCCCCACGCGCCTTCCCAGGAGCAGAGATAGAGCTGAGGAAGCAGCCCCAGGCCTTTGCAAAGCCTTTTAGTGGCAGCGACATCGGCTTTGAGAGATGAGTAGATGTTAATCGCTGGCTATTTCTAGCCTAGCTCAGGGCAGGCCCGCCCAAGCTGCAGAGAACGCCGCACACTTCCGTTCGGAAAACCTGATTCTGTCCCGCAGTGGAGGGCCCTGGATCCTGGTGCC
The DNA here is from genome assembly GCF_028372415.1 of Notamacropus eugenii. Classification (NCBI taxonomy): domain Eukaryota; kingdom Metazoa; phylum Chordata; class Mammalia; order Diprotodontia; family Macropodidae; genus Notamacropus; species Notamacropus eugenii. The sequence continues at coordinate 760,722,019 of NC_092872.1, forward strand.
AAGGACTGAGGCTCCACCCATGTCCGCCTCCTTCGGTTCCATGCTTTCACTGTCCCGATTCTGTGGTTACGGTTTCCAGCCTTCCAAAGGCCACTGCCGCTGCCCAGCTCTGCTGACTCTCGACCCAAGAAAGATGAGCAGTGACATGCAAGAGAGGGGCAAAGTCCTCCTGCTGTCCCTGGGCTCAGAGACTATCTGCTTCCAGCCTCAATTCACATCAGGCCCCTCCTAGCACCCTAGCACCCATCCCAAGAGGTCTGGCTGGATTGGCAGCGCGGAGGAAGCTTTGGAACCCAGAACCTGAACGTGCATCCGAGCTCTGCTCCCCGTGAGCCTTGACAGGCTGGAAAAGGTGCCTGCTTGCTCAGGCTCTCCAGGGACTTGGGAAGGAGGTGCATCAAGGACCCTTTATTCAGCTGGAGATCCTGTCTGCTCTGTCCTCCAGCCAGTCCTTGGCAAAACCTGTTCCCCAAGTCTGAGACATGGTCCCTGCATTTCTACTCACTGAGAGGCTTCAAGGGGCAGCTCAGATGTTGCTTTCTCTGTGAAGGCTCAAAGGGTTCTCTCCAACCTCCAATCTGGTTACAGCCCTTTACTTGCTGCTTTACTTGGAGAACCTTTGAGCTCATCATGCTATCTATCTATCTATCTATCTATCTATCTATCTATCTATCTATCTATCTGTCTGTCTGTCTGTCTGTCTGTCTGTCTGTCTGTCTGTCTGTCTGTCTGTCTGTCTACTTGTCTGTTTATCTACCTGTCTGTCTATCTCTATCTGTCTATCTGTTTGTCTATGTATCTATCTCTGTCTATCTGTCTATCTAAGGGCAGCTAGGTGGTGCAGTGGATAGAGCACCAGTGCAGGAGTCAGGAGGACCTGAGTTCAAATCTCACCTCAGACACTTGACATTCACCAGCTGTGAGACCTTGGGCAAGTCACTTAACCCCAATTGCCTCATCCTGGGTCATCTCCAGTCATCCTGATGAATATCTGGTCACTGATTCAGATGGCTCTGGAGGAGAAGTGAGGCTGGTGACCTGCACAGCCCTCCCTCACTCAAAACAAAGTTAAGTGCAAGTCATGTCATTATTTCTCTGATTGCATGGTCTTCTTCAGCAACGAACACACATCTGTCTATCTACCTGTCTATCTACCTGTCTATCTATATATCTGTCTTTCTATCTGTCTATCTGTCTATCTATCAACTGTTGTCATTGTTGCTGAGTCATTTGACTCAGGTACAACTTTCTGTGACTCCATTTGGGGTTTTCTTGGCAGAGATACTGAAGGACTTTGCCATTTCCTTTTCCAGACCTTATACAATGAGGAAACTGAGGTAAATGGGGTGAAGTGACTTGCCCAGGGTCACACAACTAGGAAGTATCTGAGGTCAAATTTGAACTCAAGTCCTCCTGACTCCAGGACCAGGTCTCCATTCACTGTGACACCTAGATGTTACACACACCCCTATGCATACACCCACACATACACACACATACTATGTATATATGTATATTGTATGTATCTGTATGTACATGCACATGTATGTATATGTATTTGTGTGTATATATATTCAAAACAAAGTCAAGTACAAGTCATGTCATCATTTCTCTGATGGCATGGTCTTCTTTGGCAACAAACCATGATTTATCGGAAGATTTATCTTCCTAAGTTTAAATCCAGCCTAAAACAGTCTCCAGCTGTGTGACCCTGGGCAAGTTCTTTAACCCTGTTTGCCTCAGTTTCCTCATCTGGAAAATGAGTTGGAGAATAAAATGGCAAACCCCTCCAGTATCTCTACCAAGAAAACTGCCAATGGGGGCAGGAAGAGTCAGACATGACTGAACAACAACAACAAAATCATAAGGAGAAAACTTCATCTTTGAACCTGCAGGATCTTGTACATAGTAAGATTGTTTTGTAAGTTGCTGAACTAACTACAAAATGAAACAAAATCTTTCAGGCAGAGAGACCCCCCCCCCCCAAACATAACCAGCCCCCGTCCCTGCTTTATCCAGCCAGAGACAATCACTTCAGTAATTGGAGAACCAAGAGAACTCCCGAACCATAAGGTGAGGGACCTTCCTTCTCCAGCGTCAGCAGAAAAGCAGAACATGAGTAAACAGAAGGAAAGTACTAAGAAAATGAAGGATTACATGTGTTAGAGAATTCCAAAGTGAATTTCTACAAGAAAAAAAAACTACTTCAACACAAATTACAAGTAGAATTCCAGAAGAAAAAAGTTGGTCATGGACCTCTGCGAGTGATTAGAAAAAAATAAAGGGAGACTAGAGGGGGAGAATGAAATCAAAGCTATGGAAAGTAAACAAGCAGAACAGGACAGGAGACCAAAAGCCTTCCTCAAGGAAGGATGCCTTTCCTTTCCTTCCCTTTCCTTGGCCAAAAGAATGGAAAGCTCCAATGAGAAAGGTCATCATAAGGTCAAAGACTGAAAACTGGAGTGTGGGAGATACCTCTGTGTGCGTCAGAGACCACCGACTCAAATAAAAATCAGAGACTTCTCAAGGTAGAAGCAAAGCAGCAAGATTTTATCACGATCTCATGAGAAAGGGCATCTCCTCTATGATAAGTAATCAGGGGAGTGAGGCAACTACAGAAGGCAAAAATAGAGATTATATGGCCCTAATTTAGGTCCCTCCCCCCCACATTGGTTTATGCATAGGGGCAAGGTAGCAGTGGAAGAACCAGTAGGCGTTATGTTGATGTAGATGCTGATGTGGCAACCTAAGGGCGGTTGTGTTGTAGCAACACAAGGGGTAGAGGTTAAGTTTCACATTCTCAAAAGTCACATGATTTCTGGGAAACTGAAACTTAGGCCTAACCATCTACTAAAAGCCTTTTGTTAAGCACTGAGAAGTTTCCACTAACTTCATTCCATTCACCTCCACTCTCTGAATACTGCCTGCCACCTGTAGCTGTCCTTCACACATTCAGTCACATGCAAATCTTTCTCACCCCACCTGGGGTTTTCTTGGCCAAGACACTGGAGGGGTTTGCCATTTCCTTTTCCAGGTCATTTGGAAACTGAGGCAAACAGGGAAAAGTGACTTGTCCAGGGTCACACAGCTAATAAGTACTTGAGGCCTGATTTGAACTCAGGTTCTCCTGGCTTTAGGCCCTCTCTATCCACTGCTCTACCTAGCTGCCCTAGCACATAGTTGGTGCTTCATAAATGTCTCTTGATTGACTTATTCAACTGATTGATCTACTATCAAAAGCAAGTGAATTGTAAAACAATGTTAGGAACTATGCTGTAAGAACTAGGAGGATCCCTGAAAAGCACCATAAAACCCAGAAAACTCATATGTGGACAGTCTTCTAAGAAATCATAAGAGAAAACTGTGCAGAACTTCAGGGACCTGAGGTCAAAGTGAAAGTTGCCAGAATATCATTTCTCCTTCTTCCCCTCCCTGGCAGATTTAGAGGGAAATGGAAGAGGCCAGCCAAGGAGGAGCCCCCACACTCTGTGCCTCCTGGTTACTGTCCAGCCACCAACATCTGGCACCTTGGTTTCCTAGCTCTCTTTCTTTCCTGGGTGAAGGTGAGATGTATAGAGCAGAACTCTCAATGTCCTTCTGAGTTTTGAGGAAGGTCCAGCTCCTTGAATCCAGAGCAGAGTTTGCCACCAGCCTCAGCAGCCAAGGACTGAGAGAAGACCACAAGGCAGCCAGGCCACCTTCTTGGCCCAGCCCTGGCAGTGGAGCCTCTATGCTCCTCCAACAAGGAAGCGGCTATTCCACAAATAGAAGGATCACATTAGGTGAAGGAAGAAAAGACACTGCCCCCAAAAAGGGAGAAGTGAGGAGAATGCTTCAGATCAAACACATGAAGCCCCTGTCCATGCTCCCTAGGGACCAAGTGGGTTTGCTAAAGGAAGAGTGAGCCTTCTGGATGGGGAGGGAGGTTGTTGTAAAACCTAACTGACATTAGTTAGTGAATTGAAGTTAAAGAGATATCAACAGGTTAAATGATCCTGGGGGGGGGGGGGGGCAGAAGTGGGATCCAAAATTGCCCAGTCAGCAAGAAAAACCATTGAGGCTGATCTCTGTACCAATGGCACTTTATTAAAGACCTCTTCTAGTGAAGTGGACCTCAAATCTTCCTCACAATCTGAGATGGCCCCTGGTCCCCAGGATCTTGTTTTCACAGTATGTGATACCCAAACACTCAGGAAAGACAAAGTAAGATTCCAAATCCCATGGATTGACTGAGCTTGAAGAACCAACAATGATATATCAGCAGGGGGGTCAGAGGTCGGGTGAAGCACTAGATATCTCTGCTGACCAATGGATCCTGACATGGATAGGTTCGTCTTCACATAGGACAAGAGGAAATGATGAGAGTAGCACAGCGATGCACCAGGGGAAGTTCCACACCACACCAAACTGTCCTACCCATCCTCGGCTTGGACATGGAATTTAAGCAAAACAGGCTGGAGAAATCTTTGTCAGCATTCTCGCAGTCTCACAAGTGAGCTTCATAACTGGTAAGCAAGCAGCACATGCTAATGGAAGTTTAAAGCCCACTATGTTCATTTTATACTACCTTATCTAATTATGCCTACATGATTTATGTAAAACATGTATCAGCACATGTTTATGCTTGTGATTGGCTAAGTGTATTACTAGATAAGCAGATCACTAATAATTTCTAATAATCATTACCCCTTATGGAATCACACTGAACTGATGAATACTGACTGGAATGGAGGAGGGTACGGTAGCTCACTTCTCATACATACTGAGTCAGGGTTTGGTAGCAAGAGTACTAGAGGACATCCCTCCTTACCTTCAGGGTTACCCCGAGAGCCCTGAGGGAAGGACTCATAAACATTCTCTGGAGACCCAACCTGCCAAGGCATGTGAGCCCGGAACACATCCTAGATAAGAGGAAGACATTTTAGATGGAAGATAATCCTAGAGAGCAAAGACCTAGCATCCTGGGGGACCAGGGAAGGTCTTTTGAAGGAGGTAGCATCTGAACTGAGTTTATGGAAGCCTGAGGTTCTGAGAGGCAAAGGAGAGGAGAGCATCTCAGGCATGAGGCACAGCCAATGCAAAGGCAAAGAGGTGGGAGATGGAGTGGCAATTTGAAGAACAGCAAAGAGACCCATATGGTTGCAGCAGAGAATGCATGGGTGGAAAGTGATGGTGAAGAGACAAGTGGGAAAGCACTTCTCATGTGCAGTTCTGTGCTAAATGCTTGAGCCTCAGAACAACCTTAAGAGGGAAATGCTGCTATTATCCCCAGTTGACAGATTAGGAAACTGAGGCAAACAGGGTGAAGTGACTTGTCCAGGGTCTCCCAGATAGTAAGCGTCTGAGGCCAGATTTGAAGTCAGGAAGACGACCCTTCCTGACTCCAGGTTCAGCACTTTGTGCGCTATGGCGCCACCTACCAGTTCATTTGAGTTGATAGCTTTCCCAATAAGATCAGAGGTGAAGCAAGAATGTTCATTATTATCATTATTATTCAGGATTATAATAGGAATGCTAGCCATAGCAATAAGACAAGAAAAAGAAATGGAAGGAATTAGAATAGGCAGTAAGAAAATAAAACTATTGCTCTTTGCAGATGATGTGATGGTATGTTTAGGGAGCCCTAGAGAATTAACTTAAAATACTAGTCAAAACAAGGAACAACTTTGGCAAAGTTGCAGGATATAAAATAAACCCACATAAATCACCAGCATTTCTATATATTAACAACAGAGTCCAGAAGCAAGAGAGAGAAAGAAAATCCCATTTAAAATAACGGTAGACAATATAAAATACTTGGGAATCTACCTGACAAGACAAATCCAAGAACTGTAGGAATGATTACAAAACACTTTTTACACAAATAATGTCAGATCTAATTGCTCATGGGTAAGCTCAGCTAATATAATAAAATGGCAATTCTACCTTAATTAATTTACTTATTCAGTGCCATACCAATCAAACTACCAAAAATTATTTTGTAGAGAAAAAATAACATAAAATTCATCTGAAAAAACAACAGGTCAAGAATCTGAAGGGAATCACTGAAAAATAGTTCTATGTCTCCAACTATATTATAAAGTGGCAATCATCAAAAAATTGGGTAACAGCTATGAAACAGAGTGGCAGATAAGTGGAATAGATTATGTACACAGTAGTAAATGATCACAGTAATCTACTGTTTGATAAGTGCAAAGATCCATACTTTTGGGGCAAGAATTCACTATAGGACAAAAATTACTGGGAAAATGGGAAAGGAGTTTGGCAGAAACTGGGTATAGACCAACATCTCTCAAAGTATACAAAAATAAGGTCAAAATGAATACATGATTTAGACATAAAGGGTGATGTCATAAGCAAATTGGAAGGGCATGAAATATCTTACCTGTCAGATCTATAGACAAGAGATGAATTTATGACCAAAGATGAATTAGAAAGGATTATGGGAAGTAAAATGGATAATTTTGATTACATGAAATTAAAAGGTTTTGCACAAAAAAACCAATGCAGTCAAAATTATAAGGAAAATAGGAAACGGAGAAATTTTTACAGGAAATTTCTCTGATAAAGTCCTCACTTCTCAAATACGTAGGGAGCTGAATCAAATTTATAAAAATATGAATCCTTCTCTAAGTGATAAATGGTCAAAGGATATAAACAGGCAGTTTTCAGAAGAAGAAATCAATGCTACAGATGTTAAAAATACTCTGAATCAGAGAATTTGCAAATATTAGAGAAATGCAAATTAAAACAACTTGGAGGTACCACCTAATATCTATCAGATTGGTTAATATGACAAAAAAAGGAAAATAGCTTATGTTGGAAGGGATGGGGAAAAATAGGGACGCAAATGCCCTGTTGGTGGAGTTATGAACTAGTTCAACCATTCCAGGGAAAAATTTTGAACTATGCCAGAAAGGCTATAAAACTGTGCATACCTTTTGACCCAGCAATATCCCAAAGAGATCAAAGAAAAGGGAAGGGATCTATTTATACAAAAATATTTATAACAGCTCTTTCTGTGGTGGTAAAGAATTGATAATGGAGGGGATGGCCATCATTTGGGGAATGGTTGAACAAGCTGTGGTACATGATTGGGATGGAATATTCTTGTGCTATAAGAAATGATGAGCATTATGGTTTCAGAAAAACCTGGAAAGACTTACATGAACTGATGCAAAGCAAAGTGAGCAGAGCATGGTACACAGTAACAGCAATGTTGCATAAGGAGTAACAGTGACAGATTTGACTCCTCTGATCAAGACAATGATCCAAGACAATTCTGAAGGAGCCATGATGGAAAATGCTCTCCACCTCCAGAAAGAAGGGATGGAGTCCAAAAGCAGATGGAAGCATTATTTTTTCACTTTCTTTTTCTTGAATTTTTTGCTGCATGGATAAAATGGAAAAATGTTTTACATGATTTCACATGTAATACTTGATATCCCATTTCTTGCATTCTCAGAGGGTGGGGGAGATGAGGGAGAAAAGGAAAGAATTTTAAACTCAATTTTTAGAAAGTGAAGGTTAAAAATAAATAAACAATGAATTTATTTTGAAAGGGTATATGGTCCAGATCTGTGATTTAGGAAAAGAACTTTGGAAGTGGAGTAAAGGACAAGCAATGGGGAGAGACCAACCAGAAGGCTATTTCTGTAGAAAAGGCATGAGGTGATGAGTGCCTGCACCAAGATGGTGGCCATGTCCAAGGAGAACAGGAGCAGGGCAGTATATAAAAACTGTCACGAAGACAGAAACAACACTGGACAAGAATATGTATGGTGAGTGTGGAGCTGAGAGCAACAAGGAATCTGTTACAGGGAAGATGGTCATACCAATGACACGAAGAGGAAGTTGGGAAGAATGTAGTGTTTTGTTTTGGACAGGCTGAGAATAAGATCTCCATGGGACATTCAGTTTGAAATATCCAACAGGCTATTGGTGGTGTGAGACTGAAGTCCAAGAGAGAGTTATGGCTGAATAGATGATGATAAGCTAGTACATAGGAGCTGATGAAATCATGTCCCCCAGATGTGGGCATCCCCTGAGGCCCCGTTATAGGCCCTCCTCACTTTTCTCTCGACCTTTTGTTACTTGGAGATCTCATTTAATCTCATTCAATCTGGTGTTCTGTCCTGTCAAGCCCTTTCAGATACTGACTCTGTCACTCAGTGGTTTAGCTCTGCCTCCCCACTTCGTGTTAGCTGCAGATGGGATGGGCAGACCACCGATGCCTCCCCTGGGGATCTCATGCTGCTCAGACAGTGGACCATGAAAAACTGAAACTAGTCTTTGAGAGATTGGCCATCCTCTCGGTTCCCAATTCCCACGCCTAACTACATTTCTAGCCCTGATTCTGTCTGGTTGCACATCTCCTTGTCTTTATCACAAGATTAGTACAGCATACTTTACCAAAAGCTTTGCTACTATCAAGATAAGCTTTATCCATAGCATTCCCCTCATGTTCTGGCCTATGAAGTGGGCATGGCAGGCCCTGTCCTTGGTGAAGCTGGGATGACACTGGAAAATCTCACCCTTTCTCGACAGTCTTGAATCTCCTCCTGAATCACGTGCATCTGAATGTTTCCAGGAATCAAAGACAAGATCTTTGGAGGTTAGAAGCCAACTAGACCAACCTAGACCTGAAGAGGCATCTCCCCCACAACTTCCCTGACAAGGGGTCATCCAGCCTCTGCTGGAAACCCTCCAAGGGGAGAGAGCCACTGCCTCCTCTCCCAACTTCCCTTCCCCTTTGGGAAGCAACTCACTGCTAGGACCATGCCTTCTCCCTCAGCCTGAGGCAGGGATGGAAAGTCTCTGGGCAAACTTCAGAAGGCAGCAAGCCACACCTCATATTCCTGGGGAATAATCAATGTTCCTTGTTAATCGTTGAAAGGAGACCACTGTTAATTAGCTGAACTGGCTTCCCGTGGAGATCCCAGGAAGGGGCTTCCCACTTCCTGCTTCATGGTACAGGTCTGTTCAGAGAAGCATGAAATGCACCTCCCAGAGGACCAGATTCAGAGAAAGGTAGGCCAGACTCCAAAGTAGGATTCACTTATGTTTCCTTTGAGTAGGGTTCCTTACCTGCAATGGCATTGACAGCTAAGGACTCAGATTCCCAAAAGTTCTAAGCCAGAAGAGAGACCTCTGGTTCAACTCAGGTCTTCAAAAGTAGGACAACGCTGACGTTGACCCCCTAAGGGAAGAGGGGCTTGATTAATCCAAATCTTTCCTGCATCCATTGGGAACCACTCTCTGGCCACTGAGACTCCTTGCCTGCCTGGACTCATCCCACCCCACCCCCCACTACTAGTTGGCACATTTCTGCCCTGTTATACTATCTCCTCATCCAGTGCTTCTGAACCTCCTAAGGCTGGCATACAGCCTTCATTCCCCTCACCCACTGCCTGGTCCTCTTCTCAGTCCCCTTCAAACCCACCCAAGACCCCCACCCCCCACTCCAGCTCCAACCTTCCATTCTACAGTGCTCACTCTCTGAAATTTCTGCACCATGATCTACAAACATCCTTTTATCTTAAATAATTTCCTTTCTTGTTTTAATCTTCTAACTCACACGAAGACTTGGCTCCCTCCTGAAGACAGCTTCCCTGGCCACCCTTGTCACTCACCACCCTGCCCCCAGTTCACAGGCCAAGCAGCAGAGTTGGGATGTTCTTGGTCCCCATGGCCACCATTCCTCAGTAGGTCAGGGTTCAGGCAGAAAAGGAGCAACACAAAGACTTTCTGAATAGGTTGGGTGTGCTACAGAGAGAACGGGAATGAATTGTTATAGAATCCCACTAGGACAAGACTTCTTCACTGTGTGTGTGTGTGTGTGTGTGTGTGTGTGTGTGTGTGTGACATTCTGATGAAACCCATCTCAGAACCGAGTTTTTAAATACAGAAAATAAAATTCACAGAATTACAAATGAAACTGACTATCAAAATGCAGTCATCCAAGTATTAAAAAGAACCAAAAGCCCAGAGGTCCCAGGTGGAGAACCTTTGCTCCCTGCCCTTTCCCTTGGTCTTCTCCCCATCTCCCAGGGGCTCAGTCCTCATCCTTATGCAGATGATCCAGCCCTAACCTCTTTCCTGACCTCTGATCCCATGTGGCCAACTGTCTATTAGACTTCTAGAGCTGAATGACCAGCAGACATGATAAATGCAACACACCCAGAACTGAACTCCCCCTTATTCCAAATGTCCTCATTACTGATGATGGTGCCATGATCTTCCCAGGCTCCAGAGTCACAACCTCAGGGTCATCTATGACTCTTTGCTCTTACCCCACATGTCACTTGACTGGTTACCAATTCTTGTCATTTCTACCTTCCCAACATTTCTTTAGGAGCAGCTGGGTGACTCAGTGGATTAAGATCTGGGTTTGGAATCAGGAAAATTCAACTTCCTGAGTTCAAATCTGGCTTCAGATGCTTCCTAGCAGTGTAACCCTGAGCAAGTCATTTCACCGTTTGCCTCCATTTCCTCATTTGTAAAATCATCTGGAGAAATAGCAAACCACTCCAGTATCTTTGCCAAGAAAACCCCAAATGGAGTTGTGCACAACTGAACAGCAAAGGTGTCTCTCCAGGACTTCCCCTCCTGTCTTCTGTCATCATCTTGGTGCAGACCCTGTGGATCTTGACTCTTCCCTCCTTCTCCAGTCCGTCCTCCACTGGGGTATCAAGCTGAACTTCCTCTGCTCAATAAAAGTCAGTGGATAAAACTGGAAGCCCTCCATCTTGTTTTGTAAATCCCTCCATAGCCTGACCCCCTCTCACCTTCCCCTTCCACCTACTCTGTAGCTCTCCATCTCCCATCTCTTCATTTTCACTAGCTGGCCCTGTGCCTAGAATCCTTGCCCTTCTTTCCTCCTCCACCCCCTGCTTTCCCTGACTTCCTTTAGAGTCAGCTCAAACCCCACTTTCTGCTGGAGGCCTTGCCTACCCTCCAACTGCCTTTTCTCTGCCATGACCTTTCATTTACTCAGTGTTCTATCTGGACCTGGACCTCTGCATGCTTTCTCTGGCCCTTGAATGGGAACAACTTGAGGAAGGGAAGGGAGGTGGGCTGCCTTTTGTGTGTCTCCAGCTCTCAGTACAGGGGGGAGATGCTTGTGGACTGATGGGCTGACAACCTGCTCTCAAACCTCCTTTGTTCCCTAATCCAGGATTCCTTATCCCCATCTTCCCACACTCATCCTCCCTTCTCTGTTTTAGGCCTTTGTTGACACCCTCTCCCAAGCCTGTAGTGTTCTCCCCACTATCTGACATCCTGCTCTTCCTCCAAGGATCAGTTTAGGGGGACGTCTTAGAAGAGATCTTCCCTAATCCTAACCCCCCCAACACACCCAAGTGAAAGTCATTCATTTCTCCCAGCACCTCATCTGGAAATCTGCCCATGTAGATGCTGGACATTTGAGCACTTTACCCATCCCCTTTACAGGGTCAGCTCTGTAAGAGAGTCTGGCCTGGGGCTGATTCATCTCTTGCCCAGCACAGGCCCTCCCACCTTGACTGTGTTCTATTTGCATTTGTTGAATGAATATTGGCTGGTTGTTGAGTATTTGCACCCCTGCTAAGGTGTGAGTGTGAGTTTCTACTGCTGCCAGCTATTGTGGCATTCCTGAGCCAGGGCCTACGGGGGGAATCCATATAACCCTTTTGCCATATTACAGGGAGAACCCAGCACCTGACACAAGCCATCCCCTGCTCTGGCTGTGAGAGAGAAAAGAACCATAGCTGCGGGCAGGAGACCCTGCCTTCTCACAGACTTCATCCAATTTGCCATCCGTCCTCTTTGGACAAAGTTCTGTGAGTCTACAAATGCCCACAAGGCTGGAAGCTAGACCAGAGAAGTTCCAACCAAGCATGCCCGAGTGCAGGAAATCACCAAGAGGAGGATGAGGGAAGCAGAGCTGGCTTCTCCACTGTCAGAAGGCACTGCGCCTAATGACCTGCATCCTGCTCCTAGAGGGCCCTCAGGCTCCCTCTTAGTTCGAACCTTTATGTTTATTTGGAGCCGCATCCTCTTTTTTCCTGCGCTGCTTTCCCCACTCATTGAAAAAGCGAGAAATACCATGTCCATTGTACATATAAAGTCAGGCAAGACATGCTACAATTAGCCATGTTCTGGAAAGAAAGAAAAATAATGAAAGGGAAACTGAGTCCCTCAGTTGTCTGTCCGGAGGTGGAGGCTTTTTATCATGAACGCTTTGGAGTTGTAGTGGGTCGTTGTGTTCATAGGTCACTGAGTCTTTCTAGGGCTGCTCTTGCTTCATAGGCTGTTCTCCTGGTGCTGCTTTCTTTACCCTGTCTCAGTTCACACCCACCTCCCCAGGTCTTTCTGAAATATCCCCTTCATCATTTCTTACAGCAAAACGGGATTCCAATATTCCAGTTCCAATGAGTTGTTTAGCCATTTCTCGACTGAGGGGTATCCCATGCGTCCTCAACGTCAGGACTTTGTCAGGAACAGTGCCCACAGGGGACTCAGCACCTGCGGGGAGGGGGGCACACTGGACAAAAGAACCTAAAAAATATATTCAGTTCATGAATGTCTTACTGGAGGATGAAAGGAAGGAGTGAGGGAGGAAAGAAGTGGATAAAGGAATATATTCTGAGTCTCCAAGCAAGGCCAGCAGTGAACTGTGGACAGCAGTTGGACTTAAATGGATTTTTCTGTTGATATGACCTAATTCCCCATCTAGACCAAGGCTCCCTGAGAGCAGTGACCGAGTCTGATCTCAGCCCCCTTTCCTGATCTCTCAGCGCAAGCCCCAGTGGAAGCACTTGCTTTGTTCAAGGCACCGATTCAGGGTTGGCTGGTTGGTTTGGTGGATGAATGAATGATGGGGTGGAGGGGACCCAGGGTGGCCATTTTGAAGAGTTAATGGTCCCCTCCCCCGCCATGGACCTCGGTATAGCGATGGAAGGAGGAAACAGCAACAACCTTCATCATAATGAGCACCCCGTATCTGGACGACCTGAGATGCCCTCTGAGCCCTCCACGATTCTTAGTCAGAACCCCCCAGGCAGACCGATGCCGTCCTGTGGTCACAGCCTTGCTTTTTATCGGATCCCCTCTCATACCTGGGAGCACCATCATGCCTAATATCCTGTATCGTCACATCATGTCATGCCATGTCTTATCACAGACTGAGAGCTGAAAGGGCCTTGGAGGGCATCGGGCCGATTGTCTGTCTAATGAGGGACTGGTAATTCCTTCTCTGACATCCCAGATCATGGGCCATCCTTTCCTGGGCTGGGGCGGCTCTCGCAGGCACCAGGCTTTTCTTCTGCAAGCCTGATTCTGCCTGAGATGTCCGCGGTACCAATCAGAACCTTTGAAGGACCACAAAGGAGTTAGCTGGAAAGGTTCTGCCCATCCAGAAGCCCGGAGGCCTCTTGTTACCAGCTGGGGACAGCTTGGACGCCCAAGGCCCAGCAAGCCCACTGAGACACAGCCTGCTGGAGCTGCCCACCCACATGGGCAGGCCTCCAGACCTAAGTCAGCAGCTCCCCAGGAGTCCAGGCAGAGACCGCTACAGCCGCAAGAGACTCGGGCTATCCTCTGCTCTGATTAGAAAGGCAGCCTGGAGGCCTGAGGCATGCAGGACGGCCTGGCCACTGTGTGGGAGAGCAGAGATGAGAGTGGGGCCCAAGGCCTGGCCCCGACAGTCCCAAGGCCTTGCGGAGGCTCCAGACATTCTGGGATGTCACCACAGGGGAGGGGGAGAGAAGGCCCCTTGCCCTTCCTGCTCACTGCAGTGGGGTCACCCAAGTTCTGTTTGCCTGTCCCCACATTCCATGCCAAGGTCCCCTTTATACCCAGAAGACCTTGGCTTATGTTCTTTAGAGCTGTGTGCCCAGAGCATCCCGAGGAAAAGTCCCACTAGTCATGCTGCTCCCCCACCCTGACCCCCATGGACAAAACAGCTGTAATGTCACCTCCCAGTCCCCTCCCTGGGAGGGGTTAGCTGTCCAGCCTGAAACCTGGCCACTCACGGGCAGCCCCCGTGTTGTCCCAGGTTCTCCTGCTGCCAACCCCAGAGCATACATCTCCCTTCCCCCACAGGAGAAAAGTCTAGAATGCTGAAACTTGAACCCCTCCCCGGGCAGCCCAACCTCACTGACTGAGGAAATTCCCCAGGGGGCCTGGCCAGAGCATCCCCACTCCCAGGCAGCTGTCTGTCCCTACAGAGCAGGAACTTTTTGCAGGAAGACTGGTTGTGGGACCTTGGACAAGTCTGAATCTCTGTTGCCTCAATTTACTCATAAAATTTACTATAAAATGGGGATAATACTAGTACACACTTGCAGAGTGCTTGTGAGGATGAGGAGGGAGGCATCTACATGCCAGGCCCTGGGCCAGACACGTTACAATCAGATCTCATTCGATCCTCACAATTTTGGGAGGCAGGTGCTGTTATCACTCCCATGTTACAATTAAGTAAACTGAGTCAGGCAGAAGTGAAGTGACTTGCCCAGAGTCACACAGCCAACAAGTGTCTGGGGCCAGATTGGAATTCAGGTCTTCCTGACTCCAAACCCAGTGTTCTCTCCACTCTATCACCTGGTGGCCAAATGAGATGATGCATAGTAGGCACTTAACAAACGTGTCCTTCCTCCCTCCCTCCCTCCCTTCCTTCTTTCTTTCCTTTCTTTTTTCCTCCCTTCCTGTCTGCTTGCTGCCTACCTGTCTCCCAAGCAGTGAACTCTAGAGTCCTGAGAAGATGGTGCTAGGGTTTCCTCTCCCAGCCCACTGTGCTAGGACTCTACCCAACATGATACCCCACCTCTTCTTGCCAGCACCCCAGTGGCAACAGGCAGGGATACTCAGACCATTGCCAGCTGCCAGAGGGACAGCCTTTGGCCATCCCACAAGGCAGCGGCAGGATGTTCCCCCATGTTCTGGGGAGGGGCATCTGGAGGAGGCAGCACTGATGCTCTTACAAGCAGGGAGCCTGTGCTGGTGGCACTAACCACACAGGTTACACCAGGAGGAGGACAGGTCAAACAGGGCAGCCTGCGCTTGTGGCGCTGCCTGGAGCCTGCTGCCTGGCATATCTGCATCTCTGGCATCAGCTCTCATGCCTTGGGGCCCACAAGATCCTAGAGGCAAGTGGAAGAGCAGCTCTTGTGATCAAGGCAGGGTCAGGACAGGTAGCCGGCCTCTGGGGCCATCACCACTGACACTGCTGGGCGGCTCCCTACCTAACAAGCAGCAGGTTGGACCTCTGGAGTGGACAGCTCTGACTGTGACGCCACCTTTCTACATCCCAAACCCCGCCCCCCTCACCCCGGACAACTTCTTCCTTTTCTCTGCTTTCTGCTTCTGCCCCCTGGGGTCAAGTAGAACAGGATTAAGGAAACTCTTTTCCCTGGGACAGTCTGAAGACCATGCTCTATGCTTGCCTTAGGGCTTCTGAGGTCCTGAGCTGAGATGGAGACCTTGGGGGAGGAGCAGCCCCCAGCTCCAGCCACTCATGCCTTTATTCTCTTGCTCTCTGCAGTCGATCCACTCTCAGTGACAGGAGTCCAGAATTCAGAGCCCAAAGGGATATTACAGGCCACTTGCACCCACCTCTCAGCCCATTTTACAGATGGAAAACCTGAGTTTGAAAAAAAGAAAAAGCGACTTGTCGACTGGTGGGGGGGAGGTGACCCCAAGAGCAGAGTTGATCCAAAGTCAAGTCCTTTGCCTCCATACTGAAAGACCTCGTATTGTGAGTTTGTAGCACATGATGCGGGAGGCTAGAAACAAGTCTAGGGTTTAAGTGGAGGGTGAGCCCAATGTGACGCAGCCAAGAAAGTCAATAGGACCCTGGCTGATGGCACTGGTCACTCAGTCGGTAAGTCATCCCCCACTGTGGGTCGGGTCCTATGCTTTCAACTGGGGATACAGTCTAAGGGGGGAGACAACCAAATAACTAGGAGCAGAAGATGTAGACAGGGGAAAGTAGAAGGTGGTCTCAGAGCACCTGAGGAAAGCTGGAAGTGGGGGGGCTAGCCTCCTTCAGAAGTCAGGGTCAACACTGGGCCTTGAAGGCAGGTGACAGGCAGTCACCATCTGCAGCGTTCCGCCTTTCAGCCTCTAACTGTCCACAGATGCCAGAAATAGCTGGGATAAGGGGGCAACCAGGTGGTTGAGAGAGAAATGGAGCATGGGAGAGTGGGGAGTTCATACCAGACTGATCTAGAAGGGCTCATCACTATGGCAGGGGTCTTCATTAATGGGGGTCATCCCCAAGGGCATCACACCAATAGTCAGAGGTCTTCACCAATGGCAGTCTGCCTGAATCAGGCTCTCATCATGGTATTGGACATTATTTCACTTCCTGGTCCTCTTAGACCAAACTTCCCCCTCTCTCTATGAGCATGTGTATCCCTGTTACCCCCTCCTCCAGCCTGATAGGATAGAAGCTTCTTGAAGGGAGTATCTGTCTCACCAATATCTTTCTTTACTCAGCGCCCAGCAACATAGTAGAGACACAGTAGATGTCTATAAAATGGCCACCTTCTGCCCAGCCTCTGTCCTGATCAGATCCCATGTGAAGCTTCACAACCACCTTTGGGCCATAGTTTAGGGAGGGTGTTAGCATGGGAAGAGCTCCATAGGAAGCTGATTGGGCTCTTAACCAGGCTCTATGGGGCTTGATTGTAGGACCTGGGAATGCTCTACCTGGAAGCAAGAAGACTGGGGTGGCAGACAGGGAAGGGCTATAGATGACAATCATCTTGGATCCTTCGAAGACCTGTCCTTTGTCAAAGGGGTTCAATGGTTCTGTTTGGCCTCCAGGAGGCAGAAGCAGGAGCAGGGGGGAGAGTGTAGAGAGGCTGCTTCAGGCTGAGGGGCAACATGGCAAGTGTCCCAGAGAGCAACGGGTTGTCAAAGGGGCACCTGACCCTCCCTCAGTGGAAGTCCTCAGGCAGAGGGCATAGGGATGGTTCTCTGACAGGGGAGCCTTGTGGGAAACCAGCTAAACCATGGACTCAGTGACCCCTGAACTCACTTCTAAGTTCAAGGCTCTGGGTTTGTCACTGGCTGTCCAGAGCAAAAGTGACCGAGGACCCTCAGCAGCCACCAGCGAAGGGACAAGCCCAGCAGCAGTGCTATCGTTGGCCACCCCTCAGGGACCGCATCGTGCTGCTCTTTGGTTCTCCTTTCTGCACCTGGAAATCTATCACATCAGAGATTATTTTGTACTAAATGTAATTAGTTCGAACTATTTGTCATCCCTAGAAATACGTTTCATGTTGATTAAAATAATTAGTGCAAGGATACTAAATATTTACCTAAGATATGAATCCCAAAGGATTTGGTAAATTTAATTAGCAATAACTAATTATCACCAGGGTAGGAGTTAGAGTTTAAGAAATACAATTACAACACCAAAAAAGGATGGTTTCTTAATTGACAGACATTGGTGGCCAACACAATGTCGCTCTCCACTCCCCTATTCCTCACACTTGGCAGAGGTCAACAGGGAAGCCTGAAGGCTTCCCTGGAGAATCGACCAGACAGATGCAGCTACGTCACCCATGCAACATTTGTTTCAAAAGTTCAGCATTTATTAAACACCTGCTGCATGTAAGGATTGGTGTTCATGGTGAAGACCCACATGTAGATGCTCCTGCCCTGTCCAGAGTTCTGAGGTCAGCACGGTGTAATGGGGGTTTTACATGGTCTTTGAGGTTCCTTCAGCTCTGGAACTCTGAATCTGATGCCAGCATGCATACAAACAAGTCAGACCAGAGAAGCATGGGCAGCTGGGTCTCAAGGGAGGCCAGGGTCAAGGAGCAGGAAAAGCCCAGGAAGAGAAATGGCACCAGAACCGTGAGGGAAAAGAAAATGGACCTAGGGAGGCTTCAGGGAAGACGGGTCATCTTTGTGAGAAGGAGGGACATCCCTGAATGGAGAGAGATAGAGACAGTAAAGGATCAGAAGAAAGAGGACAAGAAAGGCACAGGGAAAGAAAATTAGCTAGAACATAGATTATAGAGAACATCAACATTTCTAGAGCTTACTCTGTGTTGACACTGTGCTAAATGCTTCTTCAAATGCTATCTCCTTTGATCTTCACAACAACCCTGCGAGCCAGGTGCAATTCCTCATTTTACAGCTGAAAAAACTGGAGCAAATGGAGAGGAAGCACATAGTAAGGTGTGCAAAGTGCTTTATATATGACATCTCACTGAATCCTCCCAACAATGCCAGGAGGTGGGTGCTACTGTAAATCTATCTATATAAATACTGCATGTCCTGGAACACACATTCATTTTTAATATCATAATTTTTCCAGAGAGTTGCATTGTATTGTCAAAGCAGGGTCTAGCAGTAGGTGCCAGGAGGAGCCAGAATGGGCATCCTCTGGTCTAGACCCAACCAGGACCACTCGAGGTTCAGTCTTAGAGAAGCACATCTCTAATGAGAGGATTTGGACTTTTATCTCATTTTTTCAGCTCATTAAACCCCAGCTCTGGTGCCCCAAGAACAAATTATTTACCCCTTTAGTGTTGACTCCCAAAGATGGGGAAAGGAAGCAGAAAGCTTATCATTGAAAAAGGGAAATTAAGTATAAGGAACACATTTGCCTCCTACAACCAAAGATCAACGCTAAAGAACAGGGAAGGTCTACAAAAAGACAGAGAATTCAACACCTAACCTTGTAACTGCTTCCGTTCTCTCTTTGGAGAATGATGCTTTCACCTCGTCAGAATATAAGATGGTTTGTGGCCATTCCAGATTTCACCTTGGCTCTGTACTGTCCAAACAACTCTGTGTTTTCTAGGAAAATACCCACCTTGAGCCTGTCCTCTTGTCAGTGTTCATCTTCTTTCAGAGAATCAAAGTAATGGGTGGACAGTCCTCCTTGGGCCACAAAGTGACCCACCATCCTTCTCAAATTCACAAGGTCCCCTGCAAGCATGGGCACTTCCATCTCATGATAGATAACTTATCCACTTAAGATCAGGTGAGGGCTAACACAAAGGAATTATCTCCCAACCCAGGCTTCTGCTTTGCCTAGGCAGGACAGAAGTTTTATTTGCCATGTGCTCACAGTCATGTGGCATTTAGGGTAGGTAATAAGGCAAGCCTTATTACCTCTTTCTCCCCTTACAGAAAGCAGCTTGTATAGTTCTGACAAAATCCAAAATTAGAACATGAGAGAGCACTGAGGGTGAGGCCACTCCCTTGGTGATGGCAGAGTTCAGTCCCTCCTGTTCTGAGGTCAATCTGGGAACTGTCTCACCATCTCAAAGCATCATGCCTTCTCAGCACTGACACACATGGCTAGAAGCAGACAATTTGTAATCATTCACTAAAGGGCCAAAATGCTGAGTCATCAAGTCTCTGGAGGCCCTGAAAGCTTCTGAGACTTCTGAGCACCTGTTCCCTTTAGGCTAAGTCAACCCCCACTACATATGGAACCTTGCTGGCTCAGCCTAAAGGGCACAATCTCACATGGAGATGGTTGAGGGGTAGAGGACTGGGAGGAGATATCTGATCTTTTTGAAGACTAAAAACACTAGGAAGATCTTTTAGACCCTTCTCCCAGGTCTGTACTCCTTAGCCTCTTGATGTCTACCCCAAGCATGGAAAAACTTCCCCCAGTGGAATGGGTGAATGAGAATAATTTGTTCCAACAGCTATGAAGCAGGCTGAGGCAGGCGCTGTGAAGCTCTTAGAGCTTGGTCAGAAGATGTTAAGGTCATTCACTGGATCCTGGTCCACCTCCAGTCATCCTGACTTTTGTCCTGCCGTGAGACTCCACTGACTGGAAGAGAGGGTGAGGCATACAACTTCATGCAACTGTGCTTCACTTAAATGGAATTCACCTCTGGTCAAGACATCAGCATGATGTCAGTGGTCCTCTGAAAATGAAGGACCAACAGAAGTTTATACCCTTGTGAGTCCTTGAAGAGGCTCCTTTCCCTGTCCAGGACTCAGTTTCTCCTTCTGTACAATTTAGGTGCTAGATTCATTCCCTCCTAGTTCTGATATTTTGGAGTCTCTGATGTTCTGTATTACCTCTGGAGTGGGCACTAGGAGTTATATGCCATCTGGATGTTCTTCTTTCTCTGCACCATTAGAGTTGGTAGACACCTTGCCCACTCCGAATCCCATCTGTCATCATTCCTCCCAAAGATTCTCCTCTCCAGCTGCCCAATATCTGAGAAAGTAATTTCCTGGGCTGGGATTTACATGCAGCACCAAAGGTAGGACAAAGACCCACACAAGACCAACTAGACTCACAAAACCCTCTCCTTCACAGGGTCCCAAGTAGAGCATCTGTCCTTGAAGCCCCTTCTCCAGAGATGGAAAACAAGGTTTAGACAGGAAAAGGGACTTCTTTCTGGTCACATGCCAAGACCAAAGTTAGCTCCACTCTATCACAAAGTTTGGGTGAAACTGTTGAAGGAAAGCAAAGAGGAGTCAGGGTCGGGGGATCTTCTTCCTTTCCCTGAAGTCCATTTAAATGGATAATGCAAGGAACTGGGAACAAAAGAAAACATGTCAAAGTTAGTGTTAGCTTAGAGCTTGTCTGAAACCCATTTCTGCCTCTGTCTGTCCCTTTCTCTTATTAATCTTATCATTTATTGATCTTACCTTCTATTGATATGACGATGGCAAGGACAGGGACATTCTCTCAGCCTTTTAAGATTTCCAAAGTGTTTTACAAATATCATATTTTTATTCTTATAACATTCCTGGGAAGTCGATGTTTTTATTATTCTCATTTTACAGATTAGTCAATAAGTCAACAAACATTTATTAAGCACCTACTATGTGCCAAACACTGTTCTGGGCTCTGAGAATACAACTACAAGAAGAGATACCATCCCTGCCGTCAGCGAGCTTACATGTTAATGCAGGAAGCTGTTGGTTTTGTTACTGTTCCGTTGCTCCAGTCATTGCTGTCACGTCAGACTCTTTGTGATTCCATTGGGGGTTTCTTGCAAAGATTCTAAAGTGATTTGCCATTGCCTTCTCCAACTCATTTTACAGATGAGGAAACTAAGGCAAACAGGGTGAAATGATTTGCCCAGGGTCACACAGCTAGTCAGTGTCTGAGGCTAGATTTGAACTCAGGTTTTCCAGACTCCAGGCCCAGTGCTCTGTGCATTTTGGCCCCATCTAGCTGCCTCATCTGTAGCTAATTCTCTCCAGACCCATTCTGCCAAAGTTATGGCAGCTATACCTTCCCTTGAGGTTCTTGGGGTTTCACTGAAAAGTTGGAGTTGTATTTTTCTAACGCCGTGATAATGGCATTGGCACATTCTTCCATGTATTAGCCACCCAATGACTAGCACTCCAGTTCCATTTAACCAATCATATCAATTAACTTTTTCAAATGGATATTTCTTTTGAGGGTGTATCAAGAACAGTCTACAAATATCTTCCTCTAACACACCAGGGGCACACTCTCCCCTATACCACTTCAATCACTGTGGAGAATGAGCTCACATTTAAAGAAATTTCTATACAGTATTATAGTTCACACCCAAACATGGCATCCACATGAGATGTGCTCTAATCTTGGTCATCTCTGGGCCAAGATCTTAAGTTGCTCTGTCTTCCTTAAGAGCATCCTTGTTAGGCTGCCTGAAGACACTGGCATGGCTTCACTTCCCAGACTCCTGGACCTTCTGTGGGTGGCTCACACTTTCCAATTCCTGGAACTCACAAGACAGTAGGCTTCATTTCTTTCATCCAAACAAAAAAAAACCAATATCTGAGACAAAGAGTCTGGGTCCATTGGCCAGATGCCATCCTTGAAGGGAAAGAGTATGAGGTCTCACCCCATCGAGGAAGAGAAGTCAACCCAAGAGACATGCACTTCCAGTCAATCAGAGAGACTCCTCCTACTATGTGGTCCAGAAACTAGACCCACTTGCAGACTATCTAAGCATTCTCCAATCCTCCTAGGCACGTCCATTATATGTCATCCCAATTCCCCAAGAAACAGGCTCTTCAGCTCTTCTACATGGGCAATGGCATTAGCAGCACTCTGTGCTTCTCAAAAAGGCCAGGCTCAGTGGGCAGCCCCCTCCCCAGTCACATTTCTCCCTTTCTTTTAGAGGCATTTAGATGGTGCATTGTATAGAGCTCTGGACTTGGGGTTAAGAAAAACTGAGTCTAAATCCAGTCTCACACACTTACTGGCTGTGCAGCCTTGGACTTCTGTAAGACGAAGTTTCTTCTAGCATAGAATGGGAATAGTAACAGCCTCTAGCTTCTGTGGGTGTAATGAAGATCAAATGATAGAAATTGTGCAAAGTGCTTAACACAGTTCCTGACACATAGTAGGCATCTAATAAATCTTTCTTTCTTTTTTAGGCGGCTAGAGCTCTGAGCCTGGGGTCAGGAAGACCTGAGTTCAAATCCAGCCTCAGAAACTAACTAGCTCTGTGACCTCTGTGTCACTATAAAAAGTTTCCTCAACTATAGAAAGGGGATATTGGTAGCATCTGGCTCCTAGGCCTGTTGTGAGGACCAAAGGATGTAATATTTGGAACGTGCTTAGCCCAGTTCCTGACATATGGCAGGAACTTCATAAACGCTCATTCCTTTCTTATTCTTTCCTTCTCTCTATTTGTCCAGTTATCTGCCCATCTATTTCTCCATATGTCTATATCTCCCCCATTACTTGATAACGTGTCTCATGCTATTCTGGTAGGCAAGATGGCATAAACTGGTTCATTTTAAATCTAATTTTTGGATGACAAAATGGTAACCATGACACTAATAATAACATATTTATCTAGCATGTTCAAGTTTGATAAGTCTCTTACAAATACTCTCCTCTCTTCCCTAGCTCAGCCCTTTGGCAAACCACATCCCATCATCCTCCCAGGGTCCCTTATCCGATAGCCCATGTTCCTTTATCTGATAGCCAACCACCCTTCACTAAACAAAAACCTTGAATTACTCTCAGCATCTGCCTCCCTCACTCCCGCTCATGGGCTGCTTCCTAGAGTTATAGGAAATAATACTTATTGTGTCCACTAAAAATTTATGTTCTCTGATCTCAGTACAGCAAAACAATTCTTCTGCTCCTCCGTAATCAATCTATATAAGACTCTCCACAGAGGCTGTTTCAAACCCTCTCATCTGACTCAAACCTCATCCGGCTCCCCTTCCTGTACCTTATCAGCTGATAACCTTACCTTCACTCAAAAAAATGGAGGCTGCCCCACAGTACTGCCTGTCATCTCCTCCTCCTCATCCCACAGGATTCAGACATCTTTTCTACTGTATTCTTCTTTACTCCGTCCGATTTCACACAGAGACATGGCTCAGATTCTTGCTAAGACAAAGCCCTCAATGTACGCCCTTAATCCCAGCCTACCTTCTCTGGCAGATTGCCCTTGTCATCCCCACCCTTTCTCTTTAGTCTCAATCTCTCCCTCTCTACTGGTCTCTTCCCTACATCCTAGAAACATGTACATGTTTCTCTGATCCTTAAAAAAATAGAACCTCAATTTATCCAACCATCCCTACTGGAGCTAACCTCCTTGAGAAGGCAGCCAACAATCCACGCCTCCACTTCCCAGCCTTTCATTTATAAACTCACTTGCAACCTGACTTCCAAACTCATCAATCACCTGGAACTGCCCACTTCAAAGCTGCCAATGATCTCTTCTTTAAAAAGAATAGATTTATTGATATGTTTTGCTTTAAGAAAACATTGCTTACATTCTACCCTGTATACCTTCCCTTCTACTTTCCCAGAGAAGAATATGTTATAGCGAAGCATTTTAAAAGGAAGGAAAGAAAAGGAAGAGGTATGAAAATATTCAAAAATACCAACCAATGCATCGAGAAAATATGACATTCTATGCAATGTCCCCCACTCTTGGACCTCCACTTCTATGAAGGAGCAGGGAGCCGGCGTCTTCCCATAGCTCAGCTCTTGGAGCAAGCTTGTACTTTATACTTTTACAACATTCAGGTTTTATTACTTTGAAATTTCCATTTATATTGCTGCAGTCAAGACAGATAGACAGATATACATACATACATATACATTTGTGTGTGCCTATATATGTTTGTGTATGTCTATATAAACACACACATAAATTATATATATGGGTATACATAGACCACACATATGTTTCTCTATGCATATATACATATACAATATATGTAGCTTGCTGCTCTCTGCTGATTGTGTGAATTCCTGTAAGTCTTCTCATACTTCTTTGGATTCCTGGTGCTTGTCATTTTTTACAGCCCAGGGATCTCCTATTACCTTCATGAACCACTTTGTTTTGCTCTTTCCCAATCAATGAGCATCTGCTTGGTTTCCAGATCTTTGCTGCTGCAAGAAAGGATGCTATAAATATACTGCTATCTCTGGAGATATTTTTTTTCTTTTGTCAAAGACCTAAAAGAGTGAGTAAACTAATCTTTCTAACGTAAAGGTCTAATCCCGTTACCCTCCTACTCAGTAAATTCCAATAGGTCCCTCTTACTTCTAAGAGCAAACACCAAGTCCTCTCTTTGCATTTAAAGCTCTTCAGACCCTGCTCCCTGACTTCTATTTCCTTCCCTCCACACTTTATGATTCAGCCCCCTGGCTTCACATGTGATGGTCCATCTCTGATTTCTGTGCCTTTATTCTCTCTCTTCTGATACGTATTAGAAGGAAACAAAAAATAAAACCACCTTTTTCTTAAAGTGACCTTCCCGCCCATCGGTCAGTGCCATCTGATAAGAAGAAAAATCCCACAGCCCAGTTGACCTTTCCTCTGAGAACTCCCCTCCCCAACCCCCTTCTTTGCTCTACTTTTAGACACACATACAAGAACTGGGCACTTAAACATTGCTCTTTAGTAACGCTGAAGTTAAAATAAAGTCTGCAGATTAAAAAACTTCTCATTGCCAGCTGAAGTCAGCATCAGCCCATGGGGGAGGAGCAGCAGAGCTAAGCCTCTCATAGGTCTGATCAAGGTCAAGAAACGTAAGAGCCTCCATCACTGACTGGAATAAGATGTAGCAATACCAGACATCCAGGGCTTCAGTCCCAAGAATAGCTCAGTATCAGCTCTCTATTCACAGTTCAACCAGTACCAAGGCATGTTCTCTCTCTCTCTCTCTCTCTCTCTCTCTCTCTCTCTCTCTCTCTCTCTCTCTCTCTCTCGCTCTCTCGCTCTCTCGCTCTCTCGCTCTCTCGCTCTCTCACTCTCTCTGCCTTTATGTGTGTGTCTGTCTCTCTGTCTCTCTCTGTCTCTCTGTCACTCCATCTCTGTCCATCTCTGTCTGTCTTTCTGTTTCTCTGTCTCTCTCTCTGTCTCTGTTTCTCTCTGTTTCTCTCTCTCCCCCCCCCTCCCCTGCCTCCCCCACAATCTCTGCATAACCGTCAGGCATCACCTGCTGCCTCCATGTTCAGCACCTCATCTCATCCTTGAGGCATCAGATGGCACATTGATTAGAGTCTTAAGCAAGGAGTCAAAAGGATCTTAGTTTAAAACAGGCTCAGAAACTTACTAGCTTTGTGACTCTGCGAAAGACACTTAACTTCTGGCTTCCTCATCTATAAAATGATGTTGTTGTGAGGATCAAAGGAGACGATATTGATGAAGTTCTTAGCATGGTGCCTGGTACATCGCAGGTATTTATTTAATAAATGTTTATTCTATCCTTTGCCTTCCTAGATGATTGATTAGGTAGATAAAAGAGATACTTCTTATAAATTAGTAAGAATATCAAAGAATAAGCTCAATTTCTTTGGGCTCCCCAAAGGAATTCTTGAGACAGCTCCAGGAGCAGGCAAGAGGACAAGGTCCGTGGGTTTCTCATCTGCCACCATGTGATTCTCATTGTTTCAGACCCATGTCTACACCTTGAAAGATTTTCATTTCTCACCAGTTGAAACCTATGAGCATCTGAGATGTGCAGTTTTTACAGTTTTAAAAGCCAATGTCAGATCAGAAAATCATGGACCAATAGTTCTAGCTATTGAGGGTGCCCAATTCTAACTCAGTCTGTTTATTTAATGGTCAGGATAGTGCATTTGACTTGGTCATACAAGAGCTAGGCATTGCTCATTTCATGGAAGGCAGTGGTTTGTAATGGGTAATTCTGGCAGCCAGACCCAATATACTGTGAGATACACAGTCAAAGCATTAGTCTCTCTAGGTGTTTGTTAAATGTCTGCAGCCTGCAGTGATTGGTCACAGCTTCTGCTGCTCCCTTGAATCATATGAACTGACCAGTAAGCGCAGACTTCTTTGAACCCCCTTTCTGTCATTTCTGATGCCAAAGACTTAGGCTTGTATCACATCATAAAAGCCTTCATCTTTGTAACTAAATGTTGGTGAATCAGGCTTTAATTGAATGCCTCTTTGTCATCCCATGATTGGGGAAGGGTATGTGGTGTTGTCCATGGAGGGCCTGATTCTCCCTCCTGATCTTAGTCATTTCCTAGGCTTCATATGGAAGGAAAACCAGTTACAGCAATAAGCCCAATAGTGTATACCTCTGGTCAGTCCTTACTATGGCTGTGGGCTGACTTTCAAAAACCTATGGTGCATCACAATGACTCAGTGCTGATGGAACCACATTGATTAGTGATAAGGACATGATCCTAGCGATATGGGCTGAACACTTCCATAGCATTCTCAACAGACCATCATCAATCAATGCTGAGGCCATTGACCATTTGCCTCAGGTTGAAATCTATCCCTCCCTAGCTGAACTTTCAACTGAAGAAGAGGGTTTGAGGGCCATTGGGCTCCTTTCAGGCAAAGCACCTGATCCTGATTCCATTACAGCTGAGATTTAAAAGGTAGGGGGACTATTCCTCATACAAAAGCTGATTGAAATTTTCCAGGTTATATGGCAAGAGGAAGTTATCCCCCAGGAGTTCAAGGATACCTCCATTGTCCATCTCAATAAGTATAGAGGGAATAGATTGTCCTGTGACAATCTTAGTCATTGCTAGAAAAATTCTTGCTAGAGTCCTCCTTAATAGGCTGATCCTTCACCTGGAAGATGGTCATATACCTGAGAGCCAGTGTGGTTTCAGAAAGGGCCAAAGAACAGTGTTTTCTGCCTGACACCTCTAGGAGAAATGCCAGGAGCAGAACAGAGGTCTGTAGACAACGTTTGTAGATCTGACCAAGGCCCTTGACACTCATGACTTTGACAAGTCATGAGGGCTTATGGAGAATTATGTCAAAATTTGGTTGCCTGGAGAAATTCATCAGCACTGTATGGCAATTTCATGATGGCATGTTTGCCCAGGTTCTGGATAGTGGACGATGCTCTTGTGCCTTCCCTGTCATCACTGAAGTGAAACAAAGCTGTGTGCTTGCTCCCATGCTTTCTAGCATGATGTTTTCAGTCATGTTGTCAGATGCTTTCAATGAGGATGAACCCAGCATCAAGGTCGACTACCGTACTGATGGTAAGTTCTTCAATTTGAAAACACTACCAGCCAAGACCAAAGTGGAGGGAGTGTTGGTGCATGATTTTCTGTTTGTAGATGATTGTGCACTCAATGCAGCCTCTAAAGCTGAGATGCAATGCAGTATCCATCAACTCTCTGGTGTCTGTGCTAATTTTGGCCTAATAATCAACACCAAGAAAACACAGGTGCTCCATCAGCCACCTCCACACCATCCATATGTGGAAGCATTGAATACAACAACTGGAGAAGTTTTGAATGCTATGGATAAGTTCAATTACCTTGTTAGTGTACTTTCCAGGGATGTACACACTGACAGAAGTCTCTACCTAAAGATCTCCAAGGATAAGGAGCTACCACCTCTTGAGCCACCTCTACTATGGGAGAACTCCTGGTTGGTAAGATGCTTTTCTTAGCATCATGCAGTCAGACTACTCTATTATCGGGGAGCTCCTGATGGTTAGGGTGCTTTCCCTGACATTATGGAGCTAGTTTACTATGGGAGAGCTCCTGGTTGGTAGGGCACTTCACTTAGCATCATGGAGCCAGTCTACTCTACTATGGGGGAGCTCTTGATGCATAGGGTGCTTTCCCCAGCTTTGTTCCTTCCTTCCATGGCTCCTGGTTCTGTCCTTTGGCACCAAGAACAATAAGATCCATATCTTCCATATGATCAGCTTTTGATACTTGAGGATAGCCACCATGTCCTGAGTCTTCTCTTCCCCAGGCTCCACTCCCCTAGCCCTCCAAAGACCTTCTCTAGTCTGCTCACCCTTCTCTGGGCACTACAGCTTGCCCCCACCCTTCTTATGCTATGATGTTCAGAAGTGGAGTCCAATCCTCCGGATACAGTCTGCCAAGGGCAGAGGACAGAGAGAATGTCCTTTCTTGGTCCTTGCAAACTCTGCCCTTCTTGAAGCCAACCAAGATCCCATTCGCTTCCTGGGTGATCCATGCCCATCACTGACTCATGCTGAGTTTGAGGAAATTCAGGCTTCCAACCACCATCAGAAAAACTGCTAGATGTCTTTGCTTCCTCCAACCTCTCCTTGTGAGATTCCTTTGGTTGTGCCCAGACTAAGACTTGCCACTTATCTCTCTTGAATTTCATCTTGCTAAGTTCATCCCAATGCTGAGGTTTGTGAAGTTCTTTCTGGGGCCTGACTCTGTCACCAACCAGGCTAGTGACCCCTCTTCACTTAGTACCAACAGCAAAGCTGAGGAGCATCACCTCTGCCTTTATGGAAGCCGTTGATTAAAGTGTTCAGTGATGCAGGGCCAAGAACTCTGCTGCTTCACTGTAGATTTCCTTCCGCCTCCATTGTTTAGTTGTTCAGTCACGTATGACTCTTTATGATCCTGCAGACCATAGCACACCAATACTGCGTATGGAGTTTTCTTGAGAAAGATGCTGGAGTGGTTTGCCATTTGCTTTTCCAACTCATTTTACAGATGAGATAACTGAGGCCAACAGGATGAAATGACTTGCCCAGGCTCACACAACTAGTAAGAGTCTGAGGCCAACTTTAAGCTCAGGTCCCCCTGACTCCAGGTCCAATGCTCCACCCACAGAGCCACCCAATGGCTGCTGCCATGTTGAATATGGTCATCTAATTAAATTATTCTCTTCATATATTTCCACAAACATATTATGAGACATTGTATCGAAAACATCAGTCCAATCATTTAGTCTAACTCCCCTCATTCCAGATAAAGAAAAGGAAGCTTATAGAAGGGACTGGTCCAAGATTATGCAGATAGAAAGTAGGAGAGTTCAGTAGCCCCTAACCTAGACATATGTTGCAGCCTTTCATCATCTCCACCAAAGAGTGCTATACTCCAATTTACTTTCCAGAGTTCATTCCTTATCTGAGTTAGCAGATTGAGCTCTAGTCTTCAGAACTGGACCAAAGTCAGAGCCATGACCCAGGGTCCCTGAACAAGACCCAGTTGGATGGACACAAAAGAAATCTCAGAATTTGTTCCAAACAGCACATGTGGGCATGTATATGTGTGCATGCATACCTGTGTGCAAGTGTGTATACATTGTGTACAGATATGATTGTGTACCTCTGTGGGGGACACAAAGTGACCACCACTTTCAGGCCTGCTCAGCACAGACAGACTGGGCTCCATTCTATCTTCAAACATAGTCAGGTCTGAAGGAAATGAAGAAAAACCCAAGAGATCTTCTAGATAGGCTGTGGGCAAACCAAGAGATCCCCCAGTGAGAGGAGCTGCTGTTTGCCTCTGAAATGAACTCTGGAGAGGCTTAGCAGAGAGAATTAGCCTGCTTCCACATTGAAAGGGATCTTAAATATTCATGGGCAGACAGAGCAGCCCAGCACAACTGGATATGCAAACACAGCTTGGTCCCAGCCTCAGGCCAGGCCAGCCAGCCCAGCGCTAAGTCCAAGACCCTTCCTGTAATGTGTCTCCTGCACTCCCTCTCTCTCTCTCTCTCTCTGCCCAGCCTCTACACAAGTGCAACCTTGAAAGCACACACTCACACATGGCCTCCCATTTATGCATGGACACAGCTATGCCTACAAACTCACATAACACATACACATATACACAAACACGCACATACACACACACACTCGTTCCATTCCACTGTAACAGTCACCTCTTTATCCTCCTCCTCACCCTCAGTCAGATGGACACTGTTCCCCTTGTCCCTGGTTGTGGCTTTAGTCACCTAAGACCTTCATCCCAAAGATGGCCAGCACGGCTCACCCAATAGGTGGGGTTCTCAAGGGAAGACAAACTTTCCCTCTGCCATTTCCTCCTCCACACTTAGAAGAAAGTGGAGTGGGCTAGAGGGGCCAGAACACTGCTGTAAGTCAGGCCAGGCCAGACTAGGAAATCCTCTCAAGGCCATGCTGAGCCTAGGTACCTGTGCAACCCCACCTTGGGTCCTGGCTGCAGCTGCAGATGACCTGAGCAGCCACCTCCAAGTGCTTTGGGTCCCAAGGGCACATTTGCTTCGTGTTCCTTTCGCTGTCCTGTTCTTTTTGCTAACCCCTAGAAGACCACAAGCTCTGATCTGTGGTAAGGATGGCACCATGTCATCCTCTGCCTGGGCCCATTTTGGCCTGTCCACAGTAGTGAGACATTGGTGGGATCCTGTCAAGGATCTCTCTTTCTCTAGCCCTTGCGCATTTCCAGAGGACTGAGCTCCCCGAGGTGTAGCAATGGAGTTATTATCTCCACTTTACAGATGACAGAGGTGGAGCCTTGGAGAAGAAGGAAGTTCTCCATGGTCCTCCATGTTGCTGGCCTCAGGGCTGACCCCTGGTGCTTTTGGTCCCAGTCAGAATTCCTCCCCTCAGGCCACAGCTTCTTCTCAGGGATGGACACTGGTACTGGGTAAGACCTCAGGGGAGACACAACAGGTATCCTCCCCATTATGTACACAAGTGGTCATCCCATGTCCAGGTGAAGACCCTTCCAAAGGTCCCTAACAAGGGCTTAGTCATCCATTTTCCAGTTCTTTTGGGATCCAGTGATGCAGTCTCCTTGGCTCTGGTTTAGCTACTACTCCAGTATATGACAGAAATCTGTGATCACAGGACAGAGTAGGGAGGGGCCCTCCATTGTGACCCCATGATCATGGTGTCTGACCCCTGAGCCACCAGAATCAGCAGAGAAGAAGGACCATAGCCCCAGTCCCGGAGCATGAGAGCCTTAATGAATCTTGGCCCACAGAACAAAGACAGCCAGGGCTGGGAGGAGCCATAGTGGTCATTCTCATTTGAGAAGCAGCTTCAGGTAGGGGAGAAAGCACAGGCGGAGAGCAAAGAAAAGCTTGGTTTGAATTCTGTCTCAGAAACTTAGCAGCTCTGTGGCCTGGGCAGGTCTCCTAACCTTGGAGTCTCAATGTCTTCATCTGTTACAAAAAAATCGGCATAATGCCACTTGCCTCTCAAGGCTGTTATACAGGTCAAGAGATAGTCAATGTAAACTTCTAGAGTGACCCTCAAGACTCACTAGGAAAGTACTGTGATTCTTTGACAGGGGGTAAAGGGAGGGCAGAGAGGAATTTCCTTTAGCAGCTCTGGGAACCATGGCAGAAACAATCCTGAGCCCCTGGAAGTATCACTGGGGGCAGAATCCCAGGAAATGAATGTGTTGGGTCCCTCCCCTTTAGTCAATAGAGCAATGGTCCTGCAGCCCTGACCTTTTCTCCAGACCAGGAAAAATGACTTCAGTATGATGGCCACCACAGGGGCTTTCTGGTGCCCCTGAATCTGGGTGTGAGGGAAAAGCAGCCTCATCGTTATTGATCATGTTTTCACTGAAACATTTCTACGTTAGCCTCAGGGAAGTTTTACCTTGAGCATAAGTGTTCAGACTATCAAGGACCCAAACTGAGGTCTGGGAATGTTATTAGTATGTGAAAAACACGTTAAGAAAAGCACAAGAATATCTTCAGAGAAACTAGAAAGAGATTTCCCCATGGGGTAGGAAACACACAGCCCCAGGCTGAGAGGAAACCTGAGAAGTTGCAGAAATGAGGCATTTCTTCTCCTCAAGAAAGGATAGTCTGAGCCAACCTCTCAGTATGGCATCATGGCCACCAGAGAGGTCGTTCTCCCATCCTGACAACACCAGCTACCCTGCCACAAATGCCCAAATGGATGAGAGAATGAGCAGCAGTCTGAGGGCATGGGAGGGCAGCTGTCCTGAATGGAGGGCTGTCTACAGTCATAGAGATAAGGAGAGGAGAAGGAAGATGGTGCTGAGGGTGCGGATCGGCCTTTCTTTCCCTTGTCTGTCCACTCTAGCCTCTTGTAGCATCTCAAAGTGATGAAGACCAGCCCAACCCCGGGGGATGGGTAGACATCCAGCCTGCAGGATATGGTCCTCAAATACCTTCAGACATGTTCAAAATGCTATAAAGCAGAATTGAAATCAAAATGATTCTGCTTGGACCCAGAAGGCAGAACCAAGACCAGCAAATGGAAGTTGCAGAGACAGATATTGAGTCTGAAGGCAAAATTTATTAATAAAGTTGCTAAATCATGGGATGAGCTCTTGTAGAAAGTAATATGCTTCCATCACCTACTGGTTCATTTCCGAGTCTGGATTACCACCACCCCCCAATCATTAATGTTGAAGAGGTGATTCTTACATGAGGCTGAGGTTGGAATAAATCCCCTTTTGAAACCCAGTCCAACTCAAAGGAATGTGCGGGGTGGAAGGGATACCAGTTCAAAAGAGGCCATCTCCTCAGGCAAGCCAGAGCCAAGGAGACTGCATCACTGGGTCCCAAATAACTGGAAAATGGATGACTAAGCCCTTGTCAGGGACCTTTGGAAGGGTCTTCACCTGCACATGGGATGACCACTTGTGTACATAATGGGGAGGATACCTGTTGTGTCTCCCTTGAGGTCTCACCCAAAGCCTGCAATTCCATCCCAGTGCTTGTTCATCATGTAATGGAGGAAGTGATTAATCAGAGTGCAATCCTTGGAACATGCTTGGATTCCCCACACCTTGTGGCTAATACAGTGCATGTGTATATCA